>NC_084965.1:20329130-20637071 GCF_949316205.1 Platichthys flesus | reverse complement strand
ATTTAAATCATTTGTTTAAAGAATTCCTTTAGAGTTGAAACCAAGATTTCAAATTACCCTTTTTCATTATAAACATCCACTGTAAGCATGGTGAGTATCAAGCAATATGACTGCAGACCTTTTGAGAAAATACGTTGATGAGTGACCCTATTTCATTATGGCAGTCAAACAGCACTGATTTTCAGCTTTAGTCCATGAAACCTCCAAACATCAACCAAAGGTGCTAAAACAGGCTTATCTCACCGTTTCCAGCGCTTTTGTGCACCTTAGGCTGATCTGGGATGAAAAAATGAAGATTTCAACCAAAGTTGCTAAAATAGGCTTCTCTCTCCGTTTCCAGCGCTTTTCTGCACCTTAGGCTGATCTGGGATGAAAAAATGAAGATTTCAACCAAAGTTGCTAAAATAGGCTTCTCTCACCGTTTCCAGCGCTTTTCTGCACCTTAGGCTGATCTGTGATGAAAAAATGAAGATTTCAACCAAAGTTGCTAAAATAGGCTTCTCTCACCGTTTCCAGCGCTTTTCTGCACCTTGTGCCATTTAGACTGAAAAAACTGTTCAGTTGCAACTTTTTCATTGGGGATTCCAAAAATTAAAATCATTTGTTTAAAGAATTCCTTTAGAGTTGAAACCAAGATTTCAAATTACCCTTTTTCATTATAAACATCCACTGTAAGCATGGTGAGTATCAAGCAATATGACTGCAGACCTTTTGAGAAAATACGTTGATGAGTGACCCTATTTCATTATGGCAGTCAAACAGCACTGATTTTCAGCTTTAGTCCATGAAACCTCCAAACATAAACCAAAGGTGCTAAAACAGGCTTATCTCAACGTTTCCAGCGCTTTTGTGCACCTTAGGCTGATCTGGGATGAAAAAATGAAGATTTCAACCAAAGTTGCTAAAATAGGCTTCTCTCACCGTTTCCAGCGCTTTTCTGCACCTTAGGCTGATCTGTGATGAAAACATGAAGATTTCAACCAAAGTTGCTAAAATAGGCTTCTCTCACCGTTTCCAGCGCTTTTCTGCACCTTAGGCTGATCTGTGATGAAAACATGAAGATTTCAACCAAAGTTGCTAAAACAGGCTTATCTCTCCGTTTCCAGCGCTTTTGTGCACCTTGGGCTTATTTGTGATGAAAAAATGAAGATTTCAACCAAAGTTGCCCAAACAGGCTTTTCTCACCGTTTCCAGCGCTTTTGTGCACCTTGTGCCATTTAGACTGAAAAAAACGTTCAGTTGCAACTTTTTCATTGGGGATTCCAAAACTTAAAATCATTTGTTTAAAGAATTCCTTTAGAGTTGAAACCAAGATTTCAAATTACCCTTTTTCATTATAAACATCCACTGTAAGCATGGTGAGTATCAAGCAATATGACTGCAGACCTTTTGAGAAAATACGTTGATGAGTGACCCTATTTCATTATGGCAGTCAAACAGCACTGATTTTCAGCTTTAGTCCATGAAACCTCCAAACATAAACCAAAGGTGCTAAAACAGGCTTATCTCAACGTTTCCAGCGCTTTTGTGCACCTTAGGCTGATCTGGGATGAAAAAATGAAGATTTCAACCAAAGTTGCTAAAATAGGCTTCTCTCACCGTTTCCAGCGCTTTTCTGCACCTTAGGCTGATCTGTGATGAAAACATGAAGATTTCAACCAAAGTTGCTAAAATAGGCTTCTCTCACCGTTTCCAGCGCTTTTCTGCACCTTAGGCTGATCTGTGATGAAAACATGAAGATTTCAACCAAAGTTGCTAAAACAGGCTTATCTCACCGTTTCCAGCGCTTTTGTGCACCTTGGGCTTATTTGTGATGAAAAAATGAAGATTTCAACCAAAGTTGCCCAAACAGGCTTTTCTCACCGTTTCCAGCGCTTTTGTGCACCTTGTGCCATTTAGACTGAAAAAAACGTTCAGTTGCAACTTTTTCATTGGGGATTCCAAAACTTAAAATCATTTGTTTAAAGAATTCCTTTAGAGTTGAAACCAAGATTTCAAATTACCCTTTTTCATTATAAACATCCACTGTAAGCATGGTAAGTATCAAGCAATAAGACTGCAGACCTTTTGAGAAAATACGTTGATGAGTGACCCTATTTCATTATGGCAGTCAAACAGCACTGATTTTCAGCTTTAGTCCATGAAACCTCCAAACATTAACCAAAGTTGCAAAAATAGGCTTATCTCACCGTTTCCTGCGCTTTTTGTGCATCTTAGGCTTATCTGTGATGAAAAAATGAAGATTTCAACCAAAGTTGCTAAAACAGGCTTATCTCACCGTTTCCAGCGCTTTTGTGCACCTTGGGCTTATCTGTGATGAAAAAATGAAGATTTCAACCAAAGTTGCTAAAACAGGCTTATCTCACCGTTTCCAGCGCTTTTGTGCACCTTGTGACATTTACACTGAAAAAACCTTTCAGTTGCAACTTTTTCATTGGGGATTCCAAAACTTAAAATCATTTGTTTAAAGAATTCCTTTAGAGTTGAAACCAAGATTTCAAATTACCCTTTTTCATTATAAACATCCACTGTAAGCATTTTAAGTATCAAGTAATTTGACTGCTGACCTTTTGAGAAAATACGTTGATGAGTGACCCTATTTTATTATGGCAGTCAAACAGCACTGATTTTCAGCTTTAGTCCATGAAACCTCCAAACATTAACCAAAGTTGCAAAAATAGGGATTATCTCACCGTTTCCAGCGCTTTTTATGCACCTTAGGCTTGTCTGTGATGAAAAAATGAAGATTTCAACCAAAGTTGCTAAAAAAGAATTATCTCACCGTTTCCAGCGCTTTTCTGCACCTTGTGCCATTTAGACTGAAAGAAACCGTTCAGTTGCAACTTTTTCATTGGGGATTCCAAAACTTTAAATAATTTGTTTAAATAGTTCCTTTAGAGTTGAAACCAAGATTTCAAATTACCCTTTTTCATTATAAACATCCACTGTAAGCATGGTAAGTATCAAGTAATATGACTGATGACCTTTTGAGAAAATACGTTGATGAGTGACCCTATTTAATTATGGCAGTCAAACACCACTGATTTTACGCTTTAGTCCATGAAACCTCCAAACATTAACCAAAGTTGCAAAAATAGGCTTATCTCACCGTTTCCAGCGCTTTTTGTGCACCTTGGGCTTATCTGTGATGAAAAAATGAAGATTTCAACCAAAGTTGCTAAAACAGGCTTATCTCACCGTTTCCAGCGCTTTTGTGCACCTTGGGCTTATCTGTGATGAAAAAATGAGGATTTTAACCATAGTTGCAAAAATAGGCTTATCTCACCGTTTCCAGCGCTTTTGTGCACCTTGTGCCATTTAGACTGAAAAAAACGTTCAGTTGCAACTTTTTCATTGGGGATTCCAAAACTTAAAATCATTTGTTTAAAGAATTCCTTTAGAGTTGAAACCAAGATTTCAAATTACCCTTTTTCATTATAAACATCCACTGTAAGCATGTTAAGTATCAAGTAATTTGACTGCAGACCTTTTGAGAAAATACGTTGATGAGTGATCCTATTTTATTATGGCAGTCAAACACCACTGATTTTCAGCTTTAGTCCATGAAACCTCCAAACATTAACCAAAGTTGCAAAAATAGGCTTATCTCACCGTTTCCAGCGCTTTTTGTGCACCTTGGGCTTATCTGTGATGAAAAATGAATATTTCAACCAAAGTTGCTAAAACAGGCGTATCTCACCGTTTCCAGCGCTTTTCTGCACCTTAGGCTGATCTGGGATGAAAAAATGAAGATTTCAACCAAAGTTGCTAAAATAGGCTTATCTCACCGTTTCCAGCGGTTTTGTGCCATTTAGACTGAAGAAACCGTTCAGTTGCAACTTCTTCATTGGGGATTCCAAAACTTAAAATCATTTGTTTAAAGAATTCCTTTAGAGATGAAACCAAGATTGCTTCGTATGCACTTTTTATATCACTTTTTGAAATCCTTTTCATGTCCATGACCAATAAGTATAGTTGTCTAAAAAATATAAAAGGTTGTGTCTGTGGCCTGTCACAGGACCGTAATTAATAGGACCAATCAGTTTGACATAACAAGCCTCCATCCTGCTCATGTGGTGTTATCCAAGTGTCGAGCCCCGACATTCAAACTCAACTCGACACTGCATCATTTACACCATCTTGTCATTTATAGTCTAACACACAAGCTCAGGCCTTACATTTACACCTATGATACTATGTTTACAACATTTGATTCATATCACGACATTGTGAGTTATTTACTAAGTCAGACAGTCAAGACTTTCTCTTACCATTTGTCAGTTAGATGAACTTCATCCACGACGATAGCTATTACGTTGTCTCGACAAACATCGGACCCTAGCTTGTCCCTCCACTTCTTGTTCAGCAGTCAGGATTCTGGGCAGTCAGGATTCGATCTACAAATGCCTTGATCGCATTTCTCAGTTCCTCTTTCAAAATGAATGCGCTGTCGATGTCTTCTAAAACAGACTCAATGGCAGCATCTACACATCTCAGCTCTTCAGCGGCAGGTATGTTAGATGAAAACGAATTCAACCCAAGCGCTCTTTGGTGATGTTATTGATTACGTCACTGTTGATCATCCGTCCATCATCATATAAAGCCCCCCCTGACAATTTGATTGGTCTGAACAGCTCTGTTCGGCCATAGTTTCTCCCCAACGGAGCAATGCCAGACCGAACTTCCCGACCTCAAATGTTGTGGGCGGGGCTAAGTTCGTCTGGCATCCAGGCTACCTGTGTGTTTGGCATTAGCATTGATAATTCTGCTAACATCGCTCCCTCCGGTAGTGGATATTTAGGATTAAAACATGACATTAATGATGTCTTAAATGGCCAGTTACTACAATTGTATTGGATTTAGCTGAACAGTGTCAGGCCTGAAACAAGTGCCCCTTCAAACAGAGCTGCAATGGTTAGTGGTCGAAATCTCCAACAACTTGTGGGGCAGAACTTCAAGGAGCCGTCGGGAGAAACTTCACCATCATCAGCAGTTGTTACGAGAACCCGGTACGTCCTCATTAATCGTCATTGTAAATAGACGCGACAAAAATGCAATATGGTTGAGATCTTAGATAAACCAATGCTATAGCTTGAGGTTACTAAATTGATAAACGTTTGGTATCATCTATGCTAATGCAGGTGAAAGAAATCCCCAAATGCTCACAACATGTTTTACCGCTTTCCCGCCGGACTGTGGCACAATGACACTTGCCATTCTTCAGCAATACACCTTGGCAGGTGTAACAATGGGCATGGACCGAGTCTGCGGGTGCTTGGTGGAAAGTGTGTGGAATAAGTTTAATTATCAGAAAGTCAAATCAAGCAGTAGAACAACGTTTTGTGGGCCTGTAATCTGTATTATTCACATTCTGATATTTGAGTATTTTAAAGCAGTATATGTTACAGTTGTCAGGATTCAGAGTCAGTTCCATCTGATCTTGCATTTTGTGTAAAATGTCAGACTAAGACTAACGGCACTATGAGTTGTAGTTACCAGAGTGTGCCAGCAGAGGGAGTAGAGCGTTGTTCCAGGGCACAGAACACTTTCTCCAAAGTGACAACAGGTATGAGCAGCAGAGGATTGTCTCTGTTCATTTTCATATAACTACTCTCTTTTCAGGACTTTTACAGGAGCAGCTCGGGTAATGATAGGGGAAGGAGAGGAGACTGGGATGAAATGAAATCTCAAAACAAATGCCAGAGTAGTATGAATATAGCATAACCATTTATTAGTGCATTTAGTCTGTATGTTTTGTTTCAAACTAGGCCTGTATTGAAATGTACTGAAATTAAAATCCTCCTCTCTGTCTATCTACCTTTGACCCCCCCCCCCCCCCCATGTATTATTTGTATCTCTCTCTCATTATCTCTGTCTCTCTCTGATCTTTAGCCTTCAAGGACCTGATAGAGACCAACATGGAGTTCCTTTGTGAGATCACCCTGAAGAACTAAATAAAGCAACAGACTGCCAGGGCTTTATGTGAATAACGACAAGCCAACAGCTGGATAATATCAGAGTGACCCCATTTAAATGAACGCAATAGCCCAGAGTTTCAGACAGTGTGCTGCAATGAAGATGTGAATGAGCTGTTTGACTGCATGTAATAGAACCAACTAGTAATCTAGTGTGTTTTCTTACAATGTGAAAGAAAGCAAACTGTGATCACTCGTAGGAGAGTCCAGATGATCCTCCATCAGTATCAGTGTCCCTTGAGTCACAGTAAGTATGTACATGAGTTAAAGCTGTGTCTCAATTCAGGGGCCAAATACTTTGGAGCAGGGGTCTTCAACGTGTTTCAGGCCAAGGACCCCGAAACTGGTGGAGAGATGGAGTAGGAACCCCTACTATATATATTGTATACAATTGTGTTTAATATTAAACTGGGCCTAGTGCCATATATAAACATAGCTACCCTGTTATTTTGCATTCATTACTAAGCTATTCAAATATTACACAGGTGCATATATTTATGTTTTTAATTCAAACATGTGCAAGGTAGAGGGTGGCCACGCCACTGCTATTTATAAACATACATCTTGCATACAACACTGAGCTATTAAAGTAATTCACAGATTGATGTTTTTATTTTAAACATACATGTAGAAGAGACAGTGAATCCTCAAGCCCTCTGTGGATGCCACACATACTCCCACATTAGTGAGATGTCGGACCCTGATGGGCAGCACACAACTTATCTAACCTTGGACGGATGGAGGTGGTCAGGCAGAGGGTCAAATCAGCCTCACAATATGTAGGATGCATGTTAATGTGTATTTGAAGACATTTAAATTTGAGGGAAAAAAAATGGTTAGAAAACAAATCAAAAATGTTAACAAATATACAAAATTGTCTAATCAACCAAACATTTCGCGACCCCCCTGCAGTACCTCCGCAGACCCCCTGTTGAAGACCTCTGCTTTGGAGGATACAGCCTCAGACAGAGAATACCATATGAAGTGGAGACAAGGAGGATATTTAAGTATTTAATGAAAATAAAATGGGTAATATGAGGGAGAACAACATAGTGTATAAACATAGATAGGTTCCTCAACATAGGAAAGCATTAACAAAGGCTGGAAGGCAGGGACCCAAACAATGTGGGATGGTGGGGATGGAGGGCTTGGGGATTGGGTTTTTTGGTCGTGATGACAGTGGGTGGTTGGGGATGGGATGGGATGGGGTTAGGTACAGTGTTGCTTAACCAGGGGTGCTTCGGCATTTCCTCCAGAGTGGCACGGTCCTCAGGCTCTAAAGCCAAACACTTCCCCAAGAAGTCTTGGCAGTCAGTGAGGAGAGAGGACAGACGACAAAGAAACGATGAGGCTTGAATCTACGATGATCGACTGTAACATGGAAAGGAACATAATAACTGCATATTGTAACCAGTGTTGTCTCACCTTTGGACCACACAGAGCTGATTCAGAGTTTATTTCTGCGAAGCCCTGTGGTGTGGAACCGCCTGAATAAATCCAGCATTTCAAATAATAATGCCAACTGCCAGACTGTTGCGAGGCCAGCTGATTTGAAACTTTGGAGGAGCGTATGCTAAAGTTCATACAATATGTCAGATAGAATGAGACAGAAAAAAGAAAAGGATGAGGAACAGGCAGATGAATGAAAAGCAGGATAACAAGACAGGTTGGCTGTACCCGTGAATTGGCTGTAAATGTAGTCTTTCTTCCAAATGCAGACACATCCAAAATCAATGATGCACACTCGCAGGCAATCGGAGCTGGACTCAATGAGGATGTTCTCTGCTTTTATATCTCGGTGGAAGATGCCCTTTGCTTTCAAATCGATGGCAGCATCCAGCAGCTGCTTCATGATGATCTAAGAAAGACATAAAGAGTCATTAACTTCAATTAGAGTGGTGAAGAAGGGACTCTGGGTGGGACTGAAAAACACATTCTATGTTGGAGCTGCTCTGGATCTTTCAACTAGAGCACTCTTCACATGAACTCGTAGGGGTTCAAATATCCATCTACTCCTAAACACTTTGAGGACTAAGCTGAGGTCCAAAGGCCGTTCTTATTTATTGGACGAGCATTTGTAAAAAAGGCCTGACACTAGGTCTTTTTAATGGCTGTTGTGTAGCTTTTAATCATAGTATGTGATCTGCTGATGTGGTATGCCCCAAAATATTTTATTTATTACTTCAATAGTTATTTTAATTTATGTAATTACTTTAATAGTCATTTTAATTTAAGGTTATTCCTAATAATATCAGTGTTGAGATCAGTGAATGACCGCAGCACCCAGGTGGAACATTTGGCAAGGGAGCAGTTGCACCCTGTACTGTCTCTTTGGGGGTAACATCCGCCCACATGCCAGATGCTGTCTGGATAAGGACATGAATGCATCGTGTCATTTTTGCTGCTGCATTCGTCCTGTTTTCTACAGATTAACTTTGCTGCTGTGGTCCCAATCTGTGGACCCGTAACACTGAAAATGTCAAAAAGGAATTTGTGCTGAAAAAGTTTTATCTTTTTTCAGTCAATGATATATACATTAATTACAACTTAAGTTCCCTCTTTAAGGTGAAGGTTTCTAGAGAGTGAATCCCAAATAATTGAATAGACATATTTAAAATGTTAGTTCAGTCAGACAACTCACGTTCGATCATGTAATATATTTTTTACAACAGATTTAGTGTTTGGCGTCTAGGCTCCAACTTAATCACTCCCCCATATGATTACACAGGAATGATGGGAGTGATGACCAAATACTTGAAACCCCCCCGTTGGAGCCTACAGATGGATGCTGGGGTGATGGAGGAGCTGAAGCAACAGGTAGCAATACTGCAGCAGCAGTGCGATCAAGAGGGGTTGACTGGTAATGTCTCTCTGGTTAAATAGACCACCTGATACGGTGGGTGTGTATTATAGATGGCTGTGGAGATTGAGGTATGTCACATGATGTATGTCACATGATGTATGTCACATGATGTATGTCACATGATGTATGTCACATGATTGGCGCAGCGCAGCTCGAGTTGCCTGCCAGAAATCGCAGGCGTCGCCATATTTGTGATTGGACCCAAGTTAAATATGGGTGTGATAGCAGCCAAACACTCTCCACTGAAAGGGATGATGTTTAAAATGACGATTTAAAATGTGATGTGAGAATATTATATTAAATAATTTTATCACATCAGATTATGTACTTACTAGTAAATCATCAGACCTCCTATGGCCGGCATAAACTGAGCCAAAGCTTCCTTTACCAAGTATTTCAAGCTCCAGGTACTTGACCTCATAGTCAACTGCACCAATGAACACAGACAAAGACACATGGTTTAATATAGTTTGGGGGGAAAAAAAGAAGCATCACTACCTCTAACTTAAAAAAAATATTTTTTCCAGGACTGACAGTTTAATATATTAACTCATCATTCACCTTTTCATATTTCTAAGGCTTTCAACCACCACATTTCAACATATGTAGTCTTTTCAGATGTCGTGGAAATAGCTCAGTGGCGAGAAATCCTCATATAGCTTCACAAAGTAAAATCCATCCACCTGACAGGGAGCTGAAAGATAAGTATTTGTTTGAGCTCCAATGAACACAGACACAGACACATGGTTTAATATAGATGTGAAAAAAAGATGGCATCACTATCTCTATCTTAATATTTAGTTTTTTTTCTTCGAGGACTGACATTTTAATATATTAACTCACCATCAGGCAACAGGATAAACAGCAACAGACCCATGTGCTCTCTGTCAGGAGGAATCTCTCTCAGTGTGGACTGATTGGGCCATGACTTGAAAACGTGGTAGAATGATGGATTTGATCTTCAAACATGAACTCATTAGTGTTTCAACTTTGACCAGCAACCTTGGATTTGAAAACTCCAGCACGGATAATAACCCCAAAGTATGCAAATAAATGGGTTTGGTCCATCTCATTCCAGCTTTCTACAAAAACATGCTGTTCCTCCAAATAAGTGCAGAATGATTTACGTAATGAAAAGTTTGTAAGAAGGCTTGATGTCCTGCACATGATTGCACGTTATTACATTGGTAGCCATGCGATTTCATCATTTTTTGTCATCCATATGTTGGCTGCTGATGGTCTGGCCTGGATTTGGAACTGGCTGCAGATGAACTTTTTATGTAGCTGGCTGATGGTCAATCTCATCGTCTTCTTCAAACTCACTGTCAGACTCGGAATTAATAGAAACAGGATCTTCATATTCTCTAAACTCTTCCCCTTCATTGTCTTCCAAAGATTTTCTCTCTTCAAAAATAATTTCTCATGTAGACTGACATGAGTGTGTTTCATTTCTAATAAAGTTCAAGAAATATCCCTCAACACTGATGAAAAACCTTGATTCATATTCGTTTTTTCCAATCATATCTTGATTGTAATTGATGTTTCTTTGTATAATTTTATTTTATCACAAAAAACGTAAAGCACTTGTATTCATAAATGTGATTTAACAGGGGTAAATGACTAATGTTAACCATATATACTGTTTATTTTGCTTGTAATTGGGATAAAGTTAACATCTGTTAAGTATTTTTACATATATTGATGTAGCTGCATTGATTGAAAGACCGAATAATGTGGTGGGTCCATCAGACCAGGCTGAGTGACCAAAACACAAACACCACACAAGTTTAAGCTGAAAGAGCTGCCCTGTTTAATTCAAGCCTCCAGTGGACCAGTCGTGATTAAAATGGTCATAAGCTGTCAATTATAATTTTTGTTATTATGAATTTAAGATTCTATGACAAGAAGTTAAGATTTTGTTATTGTTTGGTCTATTTATTATTGTCTCAATTAAGCTATGAACTGATTTCATTTTTGTTTGTATTTATTGATGTTTTTAATAAACTTGTTGTGTTTGTTTCGCTCATGAAGGAAGCAGGTTAGAACAGGCTCTGTTCCCACTATGATAACACAGTGACACTTTCATGGAATTTTGCTGGTAGTGTCTTTGTTATATATCATAGCTAAGGTATTTAAATGAAATGATTAACAGCTCATCAACATTGAATTGTCCAGCTGTAATTGCAGGCCATGTGCATTTTAATACCTTATTTAGGGAACATATGTATATGTTTACACTTAATATTGATTGGTTCCTTCCAATCAAGAGAGCAAGACAATTTTGAATTCTAAACATTGTCCAAGGGCTGGTTGATATATCAAGAATTATCATGATAAATTTCACATCAGATTTTTTTTAAAGTTTCTAGGCAGTTTTGGTCATTACTCTTTACATTTAAAGGGAGATTTTTGCTACTGAGTGTGGAGCTATGTTATAAAAGTAATTTTCCTATGTTGTTCTGTATTTTCAAGCATCTGCCTCCATTACTTATGGATCACTGTGTCACTGCTATGCACTTTTATTCATGATTTGATCAATACTCCTCTCTTTAAGTTTAAAGGCAGATTTTCGCTCCTGAGTGAGGAGCTATGATACAAAAGTCCTTTTCCTATGTTGTTCTGTATTTTCAAGCATCTGCCTCCATCACTTATGTATCACTGTGTCACTGTTATGCAGTTATATTTCCTCTCGCCACACTTTGTGATCACTGGTTCTCTCTCCTTGCTAGACCTCTACTCACACCAAACCAGTTTGCTACAGGCTCTTGACCGACCTATATTCAGGTAATTTACCCAAATGTAAATACCCTCCTGCTTCTGTTCTTTCACCATCATCATCATATCAGCATGATGATGATGCAAAATCTCCCAAAGCAACAAGCCTAGTAAGAAGTATATAAATATGATATTTTCCAACATTCTTTATTTAATTACACTTAATATTGATTGACTCTCGACCGACCTATATTCAGGTAATTTACCCAACTGTAAATTCCCTTAACCAAACAGTAGTTGCCATGTTCACATAATTTAACAATTTAGATTTAAAATGTTGTTGTTTAAAATTACAAAACAATGTTAATTGTGATATAGAATTTTGCAGAGTCATCCAAATGTCATCCACCCTATGTGGTCATAGGATTCAAACCTCACTGTACGCAGTCAACAGGTCTTTTCTCATTCGTAGATATGTTTGGAACCCCAATCTCTCCCATCGCCATCTTGGCGAGTTATCAGTCTGTGACTAAGGCCCGCAAAAGGAAGGCCACCAAGGAAAGTAAGCCCCAACGGAAGAGGGGTCGAAAGGTCCCTGATGCCTGCACCGACTCAGGCCACACCAGCACAGGTGACTTATATTTAAAAAAAATATGCTGCTGTTTGCATGGAAGCAATATGATCATGTTAAAATTGAGATTGTGTTGACTCCAGCTCAGAGGTATTTCAGTTTTCTCTCGTGATGTTTTTTACTTTGTTCTAAAAACTGGCGTGTCCAGCTTAAACAATAATTCTACATTTGAGAGACATAATTAATGACTTTCTTTCGTAGGATTAGATACAAATATTGACACCAACCACTAATCTTTAAGTATGAATACAACATGATGTTTAGTTTTATTGGCACTTGGGTACCAGACTAATTCTTGACTTCAGCTCATTTTTCCGTCAATAAGTTTGAGGTCTCCCAAGACGTTCTTAATATGTCAACCTACTTCCAGCATAAATCATTTTATTTCAAGTATTTCTTTAAATTTAGGATTACTTTAGTGCAGTAACGTGCCTCATTCATTCTTGTGCCTTGCTAAAGACACTTGTTTCAGGACAAATCTTGCTACACAGTCACTTTTATAGGAAAAAGTGGATATCATTCGTGCTCCACTGTCACTTTATTTTCACTTGCATTAATAAAACATGATTTCAAGATTATAAATGATCAACAGACTTGATCTCCTGGATTTCATTTGCAGGCTCTTGATAATATGTCTTTACTCGTTCACTGTGGAGGATAATAGCCACAGTCATTGTGAATAGTAAACAGTACTTTCACTAACCTTAACCAAACAGCAGTTGCCATGTTCACATAATGTAAGACCTTAGTTTTAAAATGTTGTTGTTTAAAATTATAAAACAATATTGATTGTGATACAGAGTCATCCAATGTCATCCACCTTATGTGGTCATAGGATTCAAACCTCACTACATGCAGTCAACAGGTTGATGCTCACTGTTTTCTTGCCTCTTTTGCAGAGAGGATTGGCCAGTCTGATAACTCGCCATCTTGGCGAGTTATCAGACTGGCCAATCGATTTGGTAGTGGTATATTGTGGTTTGGTAGTGGTACATGTACTTGTTCTAAATATAAAAATAAAATATTGATGTATATTTGTAAAGGGAAATCTTGTACATATATAACATTATTCAATTTTTTTGAAAATAACATAATTATTCATAAGTATGCAGTGTCATAACTACATCTCTGACGTTTGTAACAAACCGAACTATTTAAAAATCTGTTGAGAATTTAGCAAGTTATGGTTAATTAAAAAGTACGTACCACTACAACACAATGTTATGGGTGGGCGAGCTGCCTGTGGCAAGATGGCCGCCATGTGCGGACGTTCGACTCCGTTGGCCAAGACATCTAGACTTCATATATATCTATGGTTACAACAGCATCCAATTCTCAGCAGCATTCTGGCGAGGCTTGGTGCAGCAGGCAGAGGCAGAATGCAACATATTATTCCTCTGCAGAGATCAACTGATTTTGTTTAAAACACTTCGACAACAGCAGCGTCGGCTCTTATGACCACAAACTCTCTTGACTTCTTCGTTGGTGTTTTCTTCGTTTGGCACCGATTTTTCATCCGGACATGTTTATTTTGTTATTGTTTTTGTTCTTGTTGCATCTGTTGTGTGTTATATAACAACTGCACCACTCGCTCACAGTGAATCCTAGAGTCTGTTGATTGACTGTATGTGTGAATGTTAGACTGAATGGTTGTGTGTGTCTGTATATTGGCCCTGTTATTTGCTGGCTCCAACTCCCCCAAGACCCTCCAAAGGTTAGGCTGTCGGTGGACTTTGACAATCAGCCGTTTGATGACCAAATAACTGGGAAGCAGAAAAGGAAGAAAGGCAGAGCACAGCTGCTCAGTTGCCATGCAGAATTGTCACATTGGCAGATTTTTCTGATTGAGGCTAAAATTCCAGTTGTAAAATCTCTGCTGCAGCTGAAAGAAACAACAGATTAATGGTCGGCTGTTTGACTTCCATGGAGGAAATCAAACCAGCGGAAAATGGGAGGGAATCTGCTGATTGGAAGGCACACTGCACAGTTCATGGGTCTGTGATGATTGATTAATTTATGTGATGACATAATATCACATCTTCACTCTCCTGCCCTGCAGATGCAGCGTCTGCAGAGCAGCAGAGTCCTGAGGGTTCATCAGGGTCCTTGCAGACAGATGAGGGAAAGCTATTTACTCTAGAGATAAAAACGCTCCTGAACCAAAACATCACAGACGTAAAACTAAAGTGTGACATATCTGCATTGCACTATTATTTCTCCTAAAATTCCTCCTTTTTTAGATCCAGATTTATATTTGGATCTGCACTAAATTGAATACTCTCCTAAATATCAGTCCCTTACTCATGCCTGATGTTTTATTTTTGTAGAGATCCATGTTGAAAAAGTCAACGTTGAAGAAAAATAAAATCTAAAATGCATTGTCTTGTAACTAACCCATTTCACATCCATCTACCAAGTTTCATAGTAATATTATTTCCTCCTTTGCCGAGTTTATACTCTTTTTTTGTCACACAGGATCAAGAAAAACAAATCTGGAAGTAGAACATTGATATGTTACAAGTTGATATTGGGAACTTGTTAGCCACATATAGCATGTAGCAGCACATAATGAACCGAAGCATTAAAGCTGCAGGACCTCAAATCTAAATATTGACCATTAATCAGGATTTTTTTCGCTACAAACCACCCTTTTCATATAAAAGTAGTCATGTGATCAACTGTTACTGTAAATGTCTCTTGTGTGAAATCACCTAACTTGTTGTGTTTGTTTTGCTCATGAAGGAAGCAGGTTAGAACAGGCTTTATTCCCACTATGATAACACAGTGACACTTTCATGGAGTTTTGCTGGTAGTGTCTTTGTTATATATCATAGCTATGGTATTCAAATGAAATGATTAGCAGCTCATCAACCTACATACATATTTGCCACAATGCAGGAATCGATGATCACAGGGTGCAGCTAACAGCACGTGTCCATTCTATTGATGTCGGGCGGTGTGGCCTAGTGGTTAGAGTGATGGTTCTCCAACAAGAAGGTTTCTGGTTTAAACCCCACTCTCTCCCATCTGCATGCCTAAGTGTCCTTGGCAAGATACTGAACCCCTAAATGGCCCCTCATGAATGTTGAGTGTACTAATTGTAAGTCGCTTTGGACAAAAAAGCGTCAGCCAAAATGTAATGTAATGTCAATTTTGAATGGCAATGGCCATCAGCCCTGTTATTCATCAAAAGTTTTACAAAGTCAGGCTAAGTCCCCCCCCCACACACCCCTTCCCCTAACTTCAGTTTGAGGGTAGATTGCTCACTTTAATTTATCCCCTCTGGCTGTGATGATGGGAGAGGAGTTATAGGGAGCCATTGATGTCGGGGGTTGAAATGGTTAATGGACGGGCGAGGCGGATGACAAGGACAGAGGGAAAGGAACAGGCAATGGAGGAAAAAGAGGGATAAAATGGGTGAGATGAGGAGAAAAGACAGGGGGTAATGAGAGAAGGAAGCAAAGGTGGGGTGGAGAGGGAGCGGGGGACTTGAGGAGCAGAGGGGAGGAGAAACCGGGCTAATGGCTGAACCCACAGCTGGCTCACCTGAATGGAAGGAGGAGCCATAAATAAACCGTTGGACAGCAATAAATATAGTATGACAGGTAATCAACACAGTAACCCAAGTCCCCCAATTTGAATTTTGAATCTGAATTTCCCTCGGGATTAATAAAGTATCCATCTATCTATCTATCCAAGGACACTGCTGGCTAAAGAGGCCGTGGACAGCCCGGTGTGGCACACGCACCCTGACTGATAAGCGGCTGATTGAGGCTCAGCGTGTGAGGAGATGTTACAAAAATTCCAGACAAGAGAACGAGCCGAGCGCAGTGGAGGAGAGAGCAGATGAAGATGACCTTTAGCCCTCAAACGTATGGCGCGCTCGCCGAGGGATCGAAGGCAGTCAATAATAGATACATTGAATTGTCAAGCTGTAATTGATCCATTAAATTGTCCAGCTGTAATTGTTGACCGTGTGCATTTTAATACATTATTTGGGGAACATATGTATATGTTTACACTTAATATTGATTGGTTCCTTCCAATCAAGAGAGCAAGAAAATTTTGAATTCTAAACATTGTCCAAAGGCTGGGTGATATATCAAGAATAATCGCAATAAATGTCACATCAGCTTTTTTTTTAAGTTTATAGGCAGATTTGGTCATTACTCTGTAAATATAAAGGCAGATTTTTGCTACTGAGTGAGGGGCTATGTTATAAAAGTAATTTTCCTATGTTGTTCTGTATTTTCAAGCATCTGCCTCCATCACTTATGTATCACTGTGTCACTGCTATGCCCTTTTATTAATGATTTGATCAATACTCCTCTCTTTAAGTTTAAAGGCAGATTTTTGCTCCCTAGTGAGGAGCTATGTTATAAAAGTCCTTTTCCTATGTTGTTCTGTATTTTCAAGCATCTGCCTCCATCACTTATGTACCACTGTGTCACTGTTATGCACTTGTATTTCCTCTCGCCACACTTTGTGATCACTGGTTCTATCTCCTTGCTGGACCTCTACTCACACCAAACCAGTTTGCTACGAACTCTCGACCGACCTATATTCAGGTAATTTACTCAACTGTAAATTCCCTTAACCAAACAGTAGTTGCCATGTTCACATAATTTAACAATTTAGATTTAAAATGTTGTTGTTTAAAATTACAAAACAATGTTAATTGTGACATAGAATTTTGCAGAGTCATCCAATGTCATCCATCTTATGTGGTCATAGGATTCAAACCTCACTACACGCAGTCAACAGTTTTTTTCTCATTCGTAGATATGTTTGGCACCCCAGTCTCACCCATCGCCATCTTGGCGAGTTATCAGTCTGTGACTAAGGCACGCAAAAGGAAAGTACCAGGGGAAGTATGCCCCAACGGAAGAGGGCTGGAAAGGTCCCTGATGCCTGCACCGACTCAGGCCACATCAGCACAGGTGACTTATATTTAAAGAAAATGTGCTGCTGTTTGCATGGAAGCAATATGATCATGTTAAAATGGAGATTGTGTTGACTCCAGCTCAGAGGTATTTCAGTTTTCTTTTTGTGATGTTTTTCACGGTGTTTTAAACACTGGCTTTTCCAGCTTAAAGGAATAAGAACTTAGTTTTAAAATGTTGTTTAAAATTACAAAACAATGTTGATTGTGATACAGAATTTTGCAGAGTCACCTTATGTGGTCATGCGATTCAAACATGACTATATGCAGTCAACAGGTTGATGCTCACTGTTTTCTTGCCTCTTTTGTAGAGAGGATTGGCCCCACTCAGTCACCCAGCCCCATCTTGGCGAGTAAGCGGCCTGTGATTAAGGCCAAGAAGAGGATCACCAAGCAGAAGGCCACAACTGAAAACGAAACTCCACTGCAGAAGCAGAGGGATGGTGAGGGCCCTGATGCCAGCACCAACTCTGGTTAATCAACCCAAGAGTCAGTGCCCAAGGTCAACAGCTCCACTGACAAGAGCACGGTGTTGTCAGGCCACAACAGCAGAGGTGACTTTTCTTTTTAAGAAAATGTGTACTTGTTTGCATGGAAGCAATATGATCATGTTAAAATGGGGATTGGTGTTGACTCCAGTTCGGAGGAATTTCAGTTTTTCTTTTGGTGATTTTGTTCAGGTTGTTTTAAAAACGTTCTTGTCCAACTTAAATGAATAATTCTACATTTTGAGGAATTTAATTATTGACCTTCTTCCTGAGGATTACATGTAAATATTGATAACACAGATTAAACAGACTAGATATGAGATGTTAATTAAATGATTCAAGCAAATATTTATCTTTCAGCCAGGCAGATGGATTTTATTTAGTTTTGATGGAGCTATGATAATTTCTCTCCACTGAGCTATTTCCACAACATCTGAAAACACTCCATATGTTGAAATGTGGTGGTTGAAAGCCTTAGAAATATGAAAAAGTGAATGATGTAAGAGGTATTGATGCTTCTTTTTTTCACATTTGTATTAAACCATGTGTCTGTGTTCATTGGTGCAGCTGACTTTGAGGCCAAGTACGTGGAGCTTGAACCACTTGGTAAAGGAGGCTTTGGCACAGTTTACGCTGGCATCACAAGGTCTGATGATTTACTAGTAAGTACATAATATGATGTGATTACAAATAATTTAATATAATATTCTCACATCTCACATACATAATCTGACTTCATCCCTTGGACTAACCCAGCGGTCGGCAACTTGCGGCTCCGGAGCCGCATGCGGCTCTTCAGCCCCTCTGCAGTGGCTCCCTGTGCAGAGCATGTTGCGCAATGCGCATATTTTTCGCGAACGGTGAACTTAACGAATCAGTTCTTTCATATGATGAGCGTGAGTGAACGTCAAATTCACATACATTTTTTAAATAATCATCGTAACAGGCCATCATTAAATACCAGGAGCGGGTGAATGTGTGTGTGTGTGTGTGTGGGTGTGTGTCCGCGCTCCCAGATAGCCGACACACACACAGAGCCGGGGCTCCGCCCCCCACCCTGAGCTCCGCTCACTCGCTCAGAGACACAGTGAGATCGGAGCTCGTTCACATGGAGCAGCCTCTCAGTGACTGACCGGCTGCTTCTCAACAGTGGAATCAGTGAAAACAACGACTTTCTCTGGTGTCAGCTGATCAGAGATCCGCGCCTAAGCTTCTTGATCAGAGCAGAAGCTGCAGGTGGTTTGTACCGATCTGCAGTTTCTGTGTCCGCCTCAAGTCTGACCTGCTCTCACTTTTGTTTTAATATTTCAGCAACTAAAATATGCGTCACATCCTGTTACGTCCCGGCGCTCTTCCCTGCAGGTCGCTAATCTATAGTTCCGACCCCCGGCCTCGGTAAACTAATCATGGATAATTCCCAGAAAAGAAAAGTCTGGGAGGAAAATAGAGTTTAATTCTGCATGGACAGATTAATTTGTTTTCACTGCCACCAATGCTGTTTTACATGTATGTTTGATATGTGGCGAGGAATTAGAGAACAATAAGAAATGTAATGTTGAAAGATATTTCCAGAGCAAGCACACAGCATCTGCTGAAAAGTACCAAGCTGGAGATGAGCAAAAAAAGCTGAGCTCTGTGTTTAATTTATTCCAAAGTAGGCCCACACATGTATTTTGTTCTCCAATTCATAAGAGTTTGGTGTTTTCCTATTTTGTAACAGGTAAAAATAGCAGTTAAATGTCAACAATTTTTTTTTATTGTCGTATTATTATTAAATAAATGCAACAAACTATAGTTTTTATTTATATTGTATAACTATATATATATATATAACTTTATAACCTGTATTATCAAATATGTTGTGCGGCTCCAGGCAGATTTAATTTGGGGGAAGAGGGGGCGAAATGGCTCTTTCGATAGTAAAGGTTGCCTACCCCTGGACTAACCAAAGTGTTTGTGATCTGTCCTGTAGGTGGCGATAAAACACATACCCAAAACATCTGTTCCCCGTCAAAGAGTGGTGAGTGATCTGATGTCTCAGCACCAACTGTTGAAATCATTCCGTGACTTTTATGCTTTTGTTGTTTCCTTGTTGTTGAAGAGATACAAACGCATATTTTTCCTTAAGATGATAAATGGGAGGTCACGTTTGATTCCCAAGGAGGTGCTGCTCATGCAGAGAGCTGCAGGCGAACCAGTGACTGTGGGAAGATCTGCAGCCGTGTCATTACTGGACTGGTACGACCTGAAACAAGAGGTTCTTCTGGTCATGGAGAGGTCAGTCGACTCTACAGATCTGCTGCACCTCGTAAAAAAGAACTGTGGTCCGTTGGCTGAGAACCATGCAAAGGTACTGGCGTTTTACTGTATTCCCAGACTACAACTGAAAAGGTCATCATTTTGAATATCATAATTTTCAGTGCAGAGTGTTTGGCTGCTATCATACCAATATTTCATGTTGGTCCAATCACAACTAACATTTTAAATTTGTCAAAAATATTATTGGAGATTCACTCTTTAGATACGTTTACTTTTATCAAGGGAACTTGAGTTGTAATTAAGGGATATATTAGTGGCTGAAAAGTTGAAAAGGCCTTTGGACCTCAGCTTAGTCCTCAAAGTGCTCAGAAGTAGATGGATATTTGAACCCCTACAAGTTCATGTGAAGTGTGCTCTGATTGAAAGATCCAGAGCAGCTCCAACATAGACTGTGTTTTTCACTCCCACCCAGAGTCCCTTCTTCACCACTCCAACTCATTTGTGACTCTACCTCTTTCTCAGATCATCATGAAGCAGCTGCTGGATGCTGCCATCGATTTGAAAGCAAAGGGCATCTTCCACCGAGATTTAAAATTAGAGAACATCCTCATTGAGCCAAGCTGTGATGGACCGCGAGTGCGAATCATTGATTTTGGATGTGGCTGCAATAGGTGGGAAAACTGCGTCTACAGCCAATTCACTGGTACAGCCAACCTGTCTTGTTATCCTGCTCTTCATTCATCTGACTGTAAAATCTCTGCCTGTTCCTCATCTTTTGTTTTTTTCTGTTTCCTTCTCTCTGGTATATTGTAGGAACCTTTGCATACGCCCCTCCAGAGTTCACAATGAAAGGCAGATACATGGCTGGCCCAACGATAGTCTGGCAGTTGGCAGCAATTCTATTTGAAATGCTGACTGGAGACGCGTGGTTCCACACCAGGGACATTATCAGGCCTGATTTCCAAATCTGGTTTGGATCCAAAGGTGAGACAACGCGGGTTTTTAATGTGCGGTTATTATGATGCTTCCATGTTACAGTCGATCACTGTAGATTCAAGCCTCATCGTTTCCTTATCGTTTGTCCTCTCTCCTCACAGACTGCCAAGACTTCTTGAAAATGTGTCTGGTTTTAGACCCTAAGAAGCTGTGCAAGCAGGAAAAGCTGCTGAAGTGTTCCAATCTGTGCAACCCAGTGTGTGTCAGGAGCTGACCCAGGATTATTACACAGGTCCAACTAATTCTCATTTGATCCAGCAGTCTGCTCATGTTCAGGCCTCATATTTTTTATCTGTGACATGTGCAGTGATAGGTTTTTAATCTGATGGACTCAAAAGGACAAAACACACATGAGCAGCAGCAGATTCACGGGAACATAGCTCAGGGTCACCATCTCGTGGCCAGAGAAGGAACTGTACTCTGTTACATTCTGATTAAATTCTCTCCATCCTCATGTTTCTAGATGTATAATTGCAGTTAAGACATTTTTTAAATGCATAATTCAACACTATATATTCAGTCAAGATATTCAGCTCACACACCCACACTGTTACAGGCTGATCCTAAGACTTCAGTTTAATGTAATGTCTTTATATAAAAAGGAAACCCTCTCATCATGAATCAATAAACCCTTTAAAAAAAGTAGCCTGGTTGAAGAGTCAGTTGACAAAAGGTGCGGCAGCGGAACATAAAGCGAGAGCGAAGCGTGAGATTCCTTGTTGAAAAAAATAAAACATCTTTCCATCCATCTTTGTCGTTATGACTACGAGGACGTAATCAATCATGTGCAACAATAATAATAATCATCTAAATTCAGTCACTTCTTTATTGTTTTACACAATCTTTGCTAAGCTGCACTTAAGGAATGAAATATTTCCCCCAAATCAGACCTGGGGGAGAAACAAAATTCAGATCATTATACCAAAGAAACAAAAAAGAAGGGATAAGAAAATGGCAAGCAAGGCTTCAAATGAATACAACTCATGTACTAGCAGCCAACTTAGGTCCAATAATGTAGGCTTTTTCAAAATGGTTTCGAAACATCTGGATGTGTTTGACATAACTAACCATAGCCTCTCCTTGAATTTGTTATTCCTGAAAGCAAGATCTGGTCAGGGGTCTTCGTTGATCTCATGTCACGACATGTAAGACAAACCAGCTTGAGGACAGGATGGTAAAACCACCGACGATTACGGTGGAATTAAAATAAAGAACATTAGTAACATCACTGCTATTGTATCCATACATTTAATCCATGACTGTGTCCATTTCATACATTTGGGGAATGCATTTGTTCCATCTGTGGTTGGCACACATACTCCAACATTAGTGAGATGGCGGACCCTGATTGATAGCAAACAACTTATCTAACCTTGGACGGATGGATGTTGTCAGGCAGAGGGTCAAATCAGCCTCACAATATGTTGGATGCATGTTAATGTGTATTTAAAGACATTTCAATTTGTGGGAAAAAGATTGGTTCGAAAATAATAATAATAATAATAATAATAATAATAGACCTCTGCCCTAGCCCCTTACCCACCTTCACTATCACAACTAAATGCGTAACCTTACGCTCATTCTAACCCTCACACCAAGTCTTAACCGTCAAAAGGGACTTTGAAAACGCGAGGACCGGACAAAATGTTATCCCTTTGCAAAAATGTCCTCACTCTGTATGGTTTATGCTCAAAATGGTCTTTAAAAAGTACAAAGTACAACTACACAAACACACACAGACAGAGACACACAGAGACAGACACAGACACACACAGACACACACACACACACACACACACACACAGTTGTGTCTCCATTACTTTATTGGACATTACATTGACTTACATAAATTTCCCTTACACTTATTTTAACCTTAATAATAGTTACTAATCGCCTAACTCTAATCCTAATGTTAACTTAAACTTAACCATAACCTAACATGAACAATTCAAATGGGTGTGTCTATACCTTAAAAATGTAATGATTTCCATAATGGGAACTTGATTTTTTGTTCCCTTAATGAAACTGTGTAAACAGATTCAGGTCACCACAACATGAGTATTACCTGGACAACACACACACGGACATGACACACAAAGCAAACTTGAGATATGACTTAGCTCTTTTCTCATTTCTTCCACCCAGGGCCGGCCCTGGCAATGTTTGCGCCCGAGGCGAGATTTAAGAATGGCTCCCCCCAGCATACACATGCAAATTGTCATGCATCCCCAAGAACTTTTGGACTTTATACAGATGCACACACAGGCAGACAAAATAGTAAGCTATAAAAAATAATACAAATATAAAGAGTCTGAAATCAGCTGTACAGACACTATATCATGTCATGTTGACAAAAATAACCATTCATGATGTCCACAATCGGGATGATTCTTACCTCTATATTGTTCTTTCTTCTCTTTCTCTACTATGCTGCACTTTCTGAAGCGTGCACCTGATAATTTTATGACTCTAACCCCAGTCTA
The DNA here is from genome assembly GCF_949316205.1 of Platichthys flesus. Lineage (NCBI taxonomy): Eukaryota > Metazoa > Chordata > Actinopteri > Pleuronectiformes > Pleuronectidae > Platichthys > Platichthys flesus. The sequence goes on along the minus strand of NC_084965.1, from coordinate 20,613,719 downwards.
ACATCGCAGCGTGTACGTCAGGGACACACCTTAGGCGGCCGCCTGACTGCCCACACAGGAGGCGCATTTCACCGTGCTGGTTCAGGGGTAAATGATGACGGCCTTCACAGGTGACAAGCAAGCCTGTAGCCCTCAGCCCCCCACAAGAGAGTATGTGCTTATGTGTGTCTGTCTGTTAAGACACAACTGACAAATGTGTGGCTTAACCCTTGTGTGGTGTTCATGTTTTGGTCACCCAGCCAATGTTTGTGGGTCTGGTGGAGCCACCGCATTATTCAGTCTTTCAATCAATACAACAATATATGTAAAAAATGCTTAACAGGTGTTAACTTTATCCCAATTACAAGCAATATAAACAGTATATATGGTTAATATTTGTCTTTTACCCCTGTTAAATCACATTCATGAATAAAAGTGCTTTTCTTTTTTGTGATAAAATACAATTAAACAAAGAAACATCAATTACAATCAAGATATAATTGGAAAAAACAAATATGAAACAAGGTTTTTCATCAGTATTGACGTTTATTTATTGAACTTAATTACAAATTGAACACACTCATGTCAGTCTACACACAAGCCCCAATGAACAGATACAGTATCTAGAAATGATTTTTGAAGAGAGAAAATCTTTGGAAGACAATAAAGGGGAAGAGTTTAGAGAATATGAAGATCATGTTTCTGTCAATTCAGAGTCTGACAGTGAGTTTGGGTTAGAAGAGGATGAGCTTGACCATCAGCCAGCTACGTAAAAAGTTAATCTGCAGCCAGTCTCAAATCCAGGGCAGGCCATAAGCAGCCAACATATGGATGACAAAAAATTATGACAATTTAATGGTCTTTTTGCACTTTAGCCACCCCGCATGGCTACCAATGTAATAACGTGCAATCAGGGCCGACACGGATAGCAGTGTGCAGGACATCAAGCCTTCTTACGAACTTTTCATTAGGAAAATCATTGTGGATTGCACAAATTTTGAGGAAGTTTTCGTAGAAAGCTCGAATGAGATGGACCAAACCCATGTATTTGCATATTTTGGGGTTATTATCCGTGCTGGAGTTTTCAAATCCAAAGGGGAATCAACAGAATCCTTGTGGGGTGCTGTAACTGGCAGAGAACTTTTACGTAAATGTGCAGGAATGTGGGAGCAGAGGTGATTGAAATATACAATTTAACACTTTTTGTAGTCCTTGGTCCAGTGCACCCGAACAACAAATATGTAATATAAATGTGTAGGGGTGCTGTAAAGTGTAAAGACACTGAATATATGTTCCTTTATATGTTCATCACAGAAAATGAGCCAAGGCCAATGAGTCTCAGGTTGAAAAAAATATTTATTGCATCATTTCTTTTTTTGAAAACGGGTCCCACAGACCCGAACACCATACAAGGGTTAAGTACATAATGGAAGATGAGGAAATGTCATCATGCGGGGGCAAAATAAGGCAAATAAAACTCCAGGAGAACAGCGGAGTTTGTGATGCATATTTAATCACGTATATAATATTTCACTTATATCGTTTAAAATCGTCTTTCGTTTTTCAGTGTGTTTGCCACCTACATTGCTCGCGGCGAGCGAAAAAAATTTAACAGTCCCCTAAACCATCACTGCAGATCGCGAGCCAGCCGCGGTGCTTCCTGTAGCTTCCCGGCACTACGCTGCCGGTGCGAACCATAGATATATCTATGGTGCGAACAGTCCAATTATTTAACATGGTCGCGGAAAGAAGGCGGACTGCTTTCGTGGCGCTTATATCTCCGGTGCTGATGATGTTGTGACGTAAATATATTGGTTTACACTGCATGTGTCACGTCATTATAAATCAGTCTCTTGTGCCGCCCTCTCTGCATTTTGCGCCCTAACCAACCGCCTATGTCGCCTATGCGAGGAGCCGCCCCTGCTTCCACCAGTGGCCTCGGATCAGCCTCGCCGGTGTGAACGAGTGCGCTGGTTCTAATCTAAAGAGACATGTCTGCCACAGAGGTCAGTGAGTCTCGCGGTCAGGGGCGGAAAAAAAAGCACCAATCCCCTCCAACCCCACACCCACCCAGAAACACACACACTTAATGAGCCATTTTATGGGATAGTGACATTTATTGTGAATAGAAACAACTAAACAATTATTTACTGATTAACTTTACAGCAAAACGGCTGACTTTAACATCTATTTTGACTATGTGTGTGTGTGAGAGAGAAAAAGAGCGAGAGAGAAAGTGAGTAAACGAGTGTATGTGAAATGGAGACGTGTGTGAGAGAGAGAGAGTTTCAGTGAGTGTGTGAGTGAGAGAAAGGGAGACATGTGAGTGAGTGAGTTAGTGTTTGTGTGGGTGTGTCTGCACAGGAGGCGAGCAAATACCTAAAAAAGCAGACAAAAAGAGAGAAGGAGCATATAAGTTAGCATTCAGTATGAAAATGGCATGAATTGAAAGGAGCTATAACTGCCACTTACTGTGTGTGAGTGTTGAGTGTAGGATTAAATCCTGATTCTTCGTGCTTTAGCATTGGCAAATGCAGTGATGACATCTTCCATGTCTAGCTTTCTCCTTACATCTTGCTCAATGGATATTACTGCCAGATCTGACAGTCGCTCCTGAGCCATAGTGGACCTCAGATAGGTCTTGATTAGTTTCAAGGCAGAAAAACTCCTTTCCCCAGAAGCAACAGTGACAGGCAGTGTGAGAAGTAATCGGAGTGCAATGCTTAGGTTGGGGTAACAATCCAGTAAGTTCTCCTTGTATATAATATCAAGCATTACTGAAGGGGAGGAGATGCAGTCTGGAAAGGCTTTAACTGTAGCACTTATCTCCAGTTCCAAATCAGCACCATCAACATCCTCTGTTTCCGCCTCCAACTTCTGGCAGCTAATGCCCAGTGTTCTTTCATGCACTGCTTTTTTCATGTTCTCCACTGAATAAAGAAACCCATAAAGCTCAAAATATGTCTCTGTCTTAGCAAATCGATTTCTGATGCTACAAAGGGCTGTATCAATGAGAGGTAAAAAGAACTCCATGTTAAAACGCTCTTCAGGGGTGAACTTTGTCTCCTCTCTTCCTTCATACAGGCATCTTCGAGTAGTTGTTCGCTGTCTCTGTTCAGGGAGTGTCATCTCAATTTGTAAGTCCTCTGCCATCTCCCTGGCATCAGTCTGCGCTGATTTAAGCCCACTTTCTCTGTACTCTTGCAGACTTTCTACAAGTCCATCCGTCTCTCTTTTCAGGGTCTCTATTGAGATTTTTGGACTCTGAAAGAGTTTGCTGATGTGATTTATTTGGTACAGAATGTTATACCAAACAATAACACTCACAAGGAAACACCAGGTCTGTATGTCTTTCAAAAGTGCTTCACACTTGGACACAGTCTCAGAATCTTTAGGTCTTTTGGCCATGGCATGGTCAATGAGTGCCTCCAACGCTGCCACAAACTGAGGCATTTGGTACCGGAGAGCTTTTACACTGTCCACTCTGCACTCCCATCTGGTTGAAGACAAACTTTTGACAGTCATCATCACTACATGTTCCTGCATAATCTCCCATCGTTGCACAGAGAAACTGAACAAGTTGTACAATCTCTGGAGGACACCAAAGAAGTTCACAGACTGTCTAGATGACTGTGCCGCATCACAAATAACCAAATTTAAACTATGACTCCCACATGGCACATACAGGGCCTTCTTGTTTGTGTCTAGCACTCTCCTCTGTACACCCTGGTGCTTACTCTGCATGTTGCTCCAATTGTCGTATGCCTGCCCACGACAGTCACCGATGTCAAGATCAAATTTGGTCAGTTGGTCCGTGAAAGATTTGTACAGTCCTTTCCCAGTTGTGTCATGGACATCAACAAAGCCACGAAAATGCTCCTCAATGGAAATACCCACATTTTCTGCACAGTTAACAATTCGCATTAGAAGGGTAAGCTGTTCAGTATGGCTGTTGTCTGGAGTACAGTCCATTATGACAGCAAAGTACTTGGCTCTCTTTATCAGAGATACAACAGCATCTGTGGTCTTTTTTGCAATTAGAGATATTATCTCATTCTGTATCTGTTTGCTGAGGTAATGATCTCTGTATTCCTTGTTTTGGATTCTCCTCAAGTGTTCATTCATCACTGGGTCGAATTGGGCCATTAATTCAACCTGACCCAGGAAGTTCCCATTTCTGGGTTGGTACAGGTGTTCAGTGTGGCCTCGAAATGCTAAATTCCGTTCAGCCAAATGGCATACAATGGCAAAGAGTCTCCTCAGCACCATTTTCCAGTGGGCAATTTCCTTACTTATCAGCTCTTGGTTCAATTGTGGTGTTAAGTTTCAATCTTGCCAAAAGTTGGCGCCAATTTTCCATATTATCTATGTGCTCCCTGCTGCGCTCATGAGTTCTGAGATGTTCTCCGACATGTTTCCATGCACGAAATCCATTGGTGCTGAGTGAGATTTTGGTTTTCCCGAAGATGCGACATGCAAAACAATAAACTGCATCAGCACTGGTCGAGTAGACTAGCCACTACCTTGTAATTTTTTCCCCATTTATCATTTTCATTTCAAAGTTTTCAATCGTGAATCTCCTTGGCGGGTTATTTGTGTTTTGGGGGTAATTAAAGTTTCGAATTTGTACTGGTCCTCTTCTAACAATTTCAATTCTCTCACTATCTGTAATTATTTCACGCCATAATGCTGGGTCTTCACTGATCACTGTATCATTGGGGTTACTCACATTGCTGACATCACTGCTCTCCCTATCATCCAGCTGTGCTTGAGCAGGTATGATGACCATGGCAGTATCCTGTGCATCCTCAGTGCAGGTGTCAGTGTCAGGGATATGGGCAGCTGTGGTACAAGATGATGGCTCATTGTTTTTAGAAGCAAGGCAGGCAGGGCTAGTTGGTGGTGAAGTGGCTGTGTGTCTGCTGCTGCTAGCAATAGCTAAACTTGGCCCAGCATCACTTGAAACATTATCAGATATGTCATTTTCCACGGACAAATTCTTTGATTGGAAAAAGTGTGTTAGCTTAGGTAATTTGTCCCTTAACTTCTCCTCCTCCCTTTTCTTCTTTCTTTTGCCACTGCCACTTTGAAATCGTTTCATGTTTACTGCGATCACGTACACTCCTCCACCACAAGACAAATTCAGACCCGGCGCTATGGGCGGGCTTTGGGGTGCTGGGCCCGCCCTTGACGAACAAGCCAGTCAGTCACATAATACACGTAAAAAAAAAAGGGGCGGCACGATCACGTCATCTGGCCAGCCGCCAGCGATGCGGTTTTCTATTATCTATCATATCACTGTGTGATGAATTGGCAAATGCATCGCCCCTGCTTGATGCTGTGTGAGAAGGGGGAAGGGGAGGGGACATGGGGGACAGTTCACCTCTGGGTCCCAAATGCAGTGATTCTTAAACTGTAAACCATCGCTGCAGTTCGCGAGCCAGCCACTGCGCTTTCCGTAGCTTCCCGGCACTACGCTGCCGGTGCGAACCATAGATATATCTATGGTGTGAACAGTCCAATTATTTATAATGGTCGCGGAAAGGAGGCGGACTGCTTTCGTGGCGATTCTATCTCCGGTGCTGATAATGTTGTGACGTAAATATATTGGTTTATACTGCAAGTGTCACATCATAATAAATCAGTCTCTTGTGCCGCCCTCTCTGCATTTTGCACCCTAGGCAACCGCCTATGTCACCTATGCGAGGAGCCGTCCCTGCTTCCACCCGTGGCCTCGGATCAGCCTCGCCGTTGTGAACGAGTGCGCTGGTTCTAATCTAAAGAGACATGTCTGCCACAGAGGCCAGCGAGTCTTGCGGTGGAGTGCTGTGTACGATCAATGCAGCCCACTCTGTCTCCTGACTCTGTGACACACGCCAACTGCCATTACTTTTGAAAGACACATTCTCCCTTAACAGTTTTTTGTTTTGTTCATGAAATATACTTTTACACACAGGGGGGCTTCTTCTCACAGTCTAAAGACGTGCTGATTAGGCTCAGGTTGATTAAACCGTTGTCCTGTGGAGGATCTCTGAAGAAATGGTTCTCCATAGGTTGCCTCTTCCACATGCACAATGCAGGAGGGGGTTCTCTGCTTGGACGCGTTACAACCATAGATATATATATATAAAGGCTAGATGTCTCATCCGCGTTTCCGGTCAACGGAGTCGAACGTCCGCACATGGCGGCCATCTTGCCACAGGCAGCTCGCCCACCTATAATATTGTGTTGGTAGTGGTACATGTACTTTTTAAATATAAAAATAAAATATTGATGTATATTTGTAAAGGGAATCTTGTACCTATATTGAAACATTATTCTATTTTTTTGAAAATAACATAATTATTCATAAGTATGCAGTGTCATAACTACATCTCTGACGTTTGTAACAAACCGAACTATTTAAAAATCTGTTGAGAATTTAGCAAGTTATGGTTAATTTAAAACTACGTACAACTACAACACAATGTTATGGGTGGGCGAGCTGCCTGTGGCAAGATGGCCGCCATGTGCGGACGTTCGACTCCGTTGGCCGAGACATCTAGACTTCATAGGAGGCTTCTTCTCACAGTCCAAAGATGTGCAGATTAGGCTCAGGTTGATTAAACCGTTTTCTGACAGGTTGCCTCTTCCATACATGCAAAACGCAGGAGGGGGTTCTCTGCTTGGACGCATTTCAACAGCATCCAATTCTCAGCAGCATTCTGGGGAGGCCTGGTGCAGCAGGCAGAGGCAGAATGCAATATATTATTCCTCTGCAGAGATAAACTGATTTAGTTTAAACCACTTCGACAACAGCAGCATCGCCTCTTATGACCGCAAAGTCTCTTGACTTCTTCGTTGGTGATTTCTTCATGTGGCACAGATTTTTCATCCGAACATGTTTATTTTCTTTTTGTTTTTGTTCTTGTTGCATCTGTTGTGGGTTCGAACAACTGCGCCACTCGCTCGCGGTGAATCCTAGAGTCTGTTGATTTTCTGTAGGTGTGAATGTAAGACTGAATGTTTATGTGTCTCGGTATATTGGCCCTGTGATTTGCTGACTCCCCCAAGACCCTCCAAAGGTTAGGCTGTCGGTGGACTTTGGATGATGGATGGATGGAAAAACAAGTAGTGGAGGAAAGACAAAGTAGAAGGATGTAATCAAGCTTTGTCCCATTAAACTGCTAAATCAGCCGTTTGATGACAAAATAACTGGGAAGATGAAGAGGAAGAAAGGCAGAGCATAACTGCTCAGTTGCCATGAAGAATTGTCACATTGGCAGATTTTTCTGATTGAGGCTAAAATTCCAGTTGTAAAATCTCTGCTGCAGCTGAAAGAAACAACAGGTTAATGGTCGACTGTTTGACTTCAATCATTGTACACTGGTGGAAATCAAACCAGACGACAGTGGGAGGGAATCTGCTTTTTGGAAGGCACACTGCACAGTTCATGGGTCTATGATGATTGATTTACTTATGTGATGACATAATATCACATCTTCACTCTCCTGCCCTGCAGTTGTAGCGTCTGCAGAGCAGGCGAGTCCTGAGGGTTCATCAGGGTCCTTGCAGATAGATGAGGGAAAGCTATTTACTCTAGAGATAAAAACTCTCCTAAACCAAAACATCACAGACGTAAAAAACTAAAAGTATGACATATCTGCATTGCACTGATATTTCTCCTGAAATTTGTCACCGCTAATGACTATTTACTGACCTTAAGTCTTAAGACACCCAAGACTATGAACCAGGAAACACACATTACACATAATCCATTTATTCCATAAATACCTATTATCCTCTGTATCTTTGTTTTTATCTTATAATTATATTTGATATTTATTTTGTGTAGCATGGTGCAGAACATTGAATCTAATTTGACATGTTTGGCAAATGTTTTCTATTTTTTTTTTAATTAATTCTATTTACTATATTGCTCTATTATTGCATTTATTCTAACATAAAGTCTGATTTGATTGATTTTTAATACAATGAGAGGTTTTAAAATCATATCATTTGCTATGACTGAAAGCTGGATATTACTAAAACCTTCACAGCTGAGTCAGTATTGTGACTTTCTGGCTCTGTTATACTTTTACACTTTTATATATACATCCGTTGATGTTACACTATGTTTTAGCGACTGTCATGATCCTGTAACGTCCTCCTGTAGCCACAGTGCTCCCTTTTCAAGTAAAACCTTCCCCAGTAACACTGAGCATCTCTGAGCCCATGAGCTGTACGAACATCCTGTAACTATTTGCAACAATAACAGTTTTGCCCCGCAATTATCTGCCAGCTAATTGGCCATTGTTCTCAGAAGACCAAATTTGTGCGGTCTAATAGTCCTCCAAGCTCTCTGAAGATTTCTCAGTTATTTAGCGTTATTAAGTATTAACATTTAAAGTTCAGCTATGGGTAGGGTTGCCAACCGTCCCTTGAAAAACGGAATCGTCCCGTATTTAGAAACAAAAGCACCGGTCCCGTATTGAGCTGAAACGGGACGCACTTTGTCCCGTATTATTGTGAGATTAAAAAAATGGTCAGTAAAATGTCAATGGAAAATGAATAACAACGCGCTTTATATGAAGTTTTACGGTAAACGTGTTCCCAGGCAATGTCCTGCCCTGGGACCAATGAACTGACAGCATATTCACACACCTGTACGATGACACAGAATACGCTCATCCCATTGGCCAATGAGGTACTGTTGCTCGCGCAGAAGATAGTAGACGTAAACAGAGCAGCATGGCCGACCGTGATTCAGACGCCGACACTGCTCTACGCGGTGGTTCAGCTTCAAACAGCGCTTCAACTCGTACTCCTCCAAAAAAAAAAATGAAAAGGATGCAAAAATACCGGGAGGAATGGGAGAAAGCTAACACCTGGGTGGAAAATGTGCGCGACAACGTCTATAAAGCGCACTGCACGGTGTGTCGCCGCACTTTTTCTGTAGCCCATGGTGGGCTGAATGATCTCAAACAACATGCTTCCAGTGGTGGGCACATGCACAGCATAAGGGACAACAAAACTAGGGGAACCCTAGACCAATTTGTTGTCCACCAGGCAACGCCAGAGGCAGATATGGTAAGAACGATTTTTGTTTTTTTATATGGGAAAGTAGCAGGTAGTATGGATGTCAGTATTATATGGACAAAGATATTATAATATTATTCAAACACGATAAATATATGTATATATGTGTGTGTATAAATTATGAATACACATATACAACCTTACACATTTCTTACAAGTTCAAATCGATAGATATAACGTGCATAATTTGTACTGTAGAGGCAGTTGCTATACTACACAAACTCTACATATATACAGTAACATTTCTTCTTTTTTAGAATTTACAGGTGACTGCTGCAGAGGTAGCCCATATCTACCACACTGTAAAGCATTGTTTGAGCTATAACTCAGCTGAATGTGCTATGAAGCTGACTCTCAGGACACTGAATGACTCCAGCATTGCCAAGAAGATGTCCTGTGGGAGGACAAAAGCTGAGGCAATTGTCACAGATGTCCTGTCTCCAAAGGCTATAGAGGAGGTGGTCAAAAAATTGAAAAGTGGTGGAAATCCACTCCCATTCTCTCTTCACGCTGATGCCTCGAATAAGGGAAATCGGAAGATGTTTCCCTTGGCCGTGCAGTTTTTCACGCCAGAGGATGGGGTAGTCAACAAGGTGATAGATTTCTTTGAAAATCCAAATGAGTCTGCACAGGGAATACTGGAAAAAATACAAAGCTCTCTTGAAAACTTGGGTCTATCCCTAGATCATGTTTCTGCATTCAGTGCTGACAACGCAAGTGTCAATTATGGCATCCACAATTCGGTCTTTACAAAATTGAGAGAGGCCAACTGTGAGATCCTTAGTGGCAACTGCCATGCACATATTGTCCATAACACAGTGAAAAAGGCCCTGGACAAGCTCTCAGTGGATGTGGAAAATATTGTCCTTAAGATATATAGTTTCTTTTCCAACTCTGCCAAAAGGAGAGAGTCCCTAAAGGAGTTTTGTGAATTCTGTGATGTGGAATTCCATGAAATCCTGCGCCACAAGATGGCTGTCACTCAACCCTGCAATCACCCGCATGCTGCAGAACTGGGTCCCGCTGAAGTCTTATCTCATCAGCATTGGTGAAGAAGGGCAGTTGCTGACCGTCAGAACAAAATGGCTGACGGTCAGCAGCGCCGGTGTGATGAGGGAATGTTTGCTCGCATTAAACCTAGGATTTAACACACCACGGATGGAGAAATAATAGTTGAAGATGAACTGCTGAATTTTCTACTGATTAAGTCGAGAACAATTGATCAAGATAATATCATAAAGATAGTTAAGTCCAGTTTCAGTTCTCAAAGGATCAAAGCCTCCAAAGCTGTAATGGCAGAGCTGTTTCCTGATAGCAAATGCTGGTCCTCTCACAGGGGAGAGAAGAAAGACGAAATACACATCAAAATGTGTTTGGCTGTGTTCAAGGAGAAAGGGGAACTACCAAGATTTGTGTCTCATTACATTGATGAACTGCCTCCTGTTTCATTCAAACATGTGGATGTTTCAGCGTTACTCGGAAGAATTCAGCAGATTAATATTGACGTGGATCTTCTGAAGATTTCTCTTTCCTCGCAGGCAACCGCCTGTGAGGGACTTCTGGAGGTGTCTGGCTCCCTTAATGAGCGACTGTTGGTGGTGGAAAACCCCAGTGTTGCTGGTCCCACATCGGGTGGTGGCGGCTCCTCCGTGGCAGCAGCACATGCTCCTCTTCGGCCTTCAGAACTCCCGCTGGGTGGTGAGCCTGATGCGCAGGGCCCGGGCTTGGGCTTGGCTATGGTGGAGACGGTGGTGGAGCTGGGAGGACCTCCTCCCGCTGTCCGCGGAGCCCCAAGACAGGGTGTGGAGTGGTTGGCGACAGGTGAATCTCCGGGCTTGCCCCCTGCTCAGCGAAGTGAAAGAGCCCTGGAGAAGACGGAGCACCCTAGCTGGAGTACTATGGTGAGGGACGGCCGCAAACGGAAGGAGGTGTCAGAGAACTCAGCTCACCTGTTTACTGCAAAGTCTCGTGCTGAGAAACCCAGACATGCACGGAAAAAGACAGGGATTACTGGAACTGCGATGATTAATAACGAGGAACTGTCCACTGTAAAAACGAAGATGGTCAGTGTGTTCAAGTTGAACTTTGATGCCGACACTCTCCGTCTCTTCCTGCAAGGAAAGATGAACCGCGAGGTGAAGTGCAGGAAAATTGAGACGCGACATAGCAGATTCAGCTCCTTCTGTGTTACTGCTGAATGGAACGAGTGGAAGGAGATGTACAATCCCCAGTTCTGGCCAACTGGGTCAGTCATCAGACAATACTTCGAGCCTCACCGATCAAGAGGAGCAACAAGTGGGGTGATTCTGCCTTGGAGAGCGGCGGGAGGGATTTCTTGCCATGAGGAGGATGGGGGTCTGTCGTGCCCTGGTGCTGGCTTCGCGGGGGTGTCGGCGGAGATGTCCGAGGAAACTGACAGCCCCCACGGGAATGACACAGAATCATACAATTCTCGTGGCCTCAGAGTGGGTCACACTGCTGCTAACAAGGCAAGGAGGCTGGTTGTGGATACACTGTTAGTCAATAGTGACGTACTGTGCATTCAGGAGACCTGGATGGCCAAACAAGATTTGGAAAAATGTAACTCTCTCCACCCTGACTTCCATGGTGCGGGTGAATCCACTACGGACCTCAGCACAAGAATCGTCCGATGTAGGATTGCTGGAGGGGTGGCTATTCTATGGAATACAAAATATGATTCCATGGTTAAAGTTTTACATTTAAATGTGGACTGGGCCATTGGGCTAGAGTTTCATTTTAATGGAAATCATTTTATTATTCATAATATTTATACTCCATATGAATCTTATGATCATGCTGATGAATTTTTGAGCAGGCTTGCATTTGTACAATCCTTTATCGAAGATAATGACTCATCTTGCATTTATGTTTTGGGTGATTATGATGCTGACCTATCAGATAATAAGTCTCTGTTTGCTAAACACCTGTTAAGATTCACTAGCGACACAAAACTAGTAATATCAAGTAAAGTGTTCTTGCCTCACACAAGTTAGACTTATGTTAGTGAAGCATGGAATACGACCTCGTGGCTAGATCACATTGTGTCCACTGTTGATGCTTATGCTTCATTGGAAAATATTGAGATTTGTTATGGGTTAGCCACCTCTGACCATATCCCCATTGCCATGATATTAAATGTGGACAACGTTCCCAAGCTGGCTAAGTATGAGGGCAACAGCGTAGAAAAGATAGATTGGGAAAAACTATCTAATGATGATGTCCTCAAATATTGCTTCAGGTCCGATGAATTTTTGAGTAAAGTACATCTGCCCATGAATGCCATATGTTGCACTAATGTAAACTGTGATGACCCCTCTCATGGTGCAAGTGTGTGTGATTTGTATAAAAATATAGTTGGAGCTCTTCTTGAGGCTAGCAGGTGTTTATTCACTCATTCCAGGAAGGCCAAGAACATCAAACCAGTGTTGAATAAATTTGTAGCTAGCCATCATGCTGAGTCCAATGCAGCCCATAGGGCTTGGGTAATAGCTGGAAGGCCCAGGCAGGGACCTGACCTTGATAATAAAAAGAAAATGAATGCAAAGTATAAATATGCCCTGCGCTACATAAACAAACAAGAGCAGGTGCTGAGTGCTCAATCTATGGCTGATAAATTGCTTAAAAATGACATCACTAGCTTCTGGAAAGAGGTACAAACCCTTAATAGGGCGAAAGCAGCTCTTCCTTGCAGTATAGAAGGGGTAACGGATGTAGTGGCAATAGCTGACCTTTGGAGGCAGCATTATGCAGAGCTGTTCAATAGTATTAAATATAATCCTTTTCATGTTGGCAAAATTGATGAGGAAAGTATTTGTTTTCACCCAAATGATGTTCTCAGTGCTATCGGGCAACTTGCAGACAAGAAAGCTAGTGGACTGGACAACATCACAGCAGAGCACCTTAAGTTAGCTGGCCCCAGCTTGGCTGTGCTACTATCTATCTGCATCACCGGGATGGTGACGCATGGCATATTGCCAGACTCCATGTTGTCAGTAGTTCTTGTCCCAGTTATCAAAGACAAGGCTGGTAAGATTGGAAGTATTGATAACTATATACCCATTGCAGTTGCTAGTATTCTCTCCAAAGTGCTAGAAAGATTAATTCTTGACAGGATAAGTGAATACATAACCACCACTGACAATCAGTTTGGCTTTAAGCCCAAGCATAGTACCGACCTATGTATTTACACTCTGAAAGAGGCTATAGACACATATAGAAGGCAGGGCTCTACTATGCTTATAGGGTTTATTGATGCATCCAAAGCATTTGACCGCGTCAACCACTTTAAGCTGTTTAATGAGCTCATGCTTAGGGGTGTGCCCAGTAGCTTAGTACGTATCCTAGCTTACTGGTATGCGAACCAGACTATGATTGTAAGATGGGGGAGCATCTTATCTACCCCTTTTAAAGTTGGTAACGGGGTCCGGCAGGGGGGTATATTATCCCCAGCCCTTTTCAATCTCTATATGGACGACCTTTCCAGGCAGCTGGGAGAATGCAGAACAGGTTGTATGTTAGGTGATTCTCTGGTCAATCACTTTATGTATGCAGACGACCTAGCTTTAATATCCCCTAGTAGCAGTGGGTTTCAACAGCTGCTTAACATCTGAACTAATTATGGGGTTGATTTTGATGTGAAATATAATGCCAAAAAGAGCCTGGCAATGGTCGGTAGTACTAAGGATGACATGGATATTAAGTTTCCTGCCTTTCATCTCTCTGGGCAAACTCTGGGGGTGTCCAATAGTACCAAATACTTAGGGCACATTATTACAGACACGTTAGAGGATGATGCCGACATGTTCAGACAGAGGAGATTGCTCTATGTCCAAGCTAACATGTTGGTTAGAAAATTCCACCACTGTACAGTTGATGTAAAGATGCATTTGTTTAGAGCCTACTGCACCCCTCTCTATACTGCTCCACTCTGGGTGAATTACAAGAAGGAGAGCTTGCGTAAGCTTAAAGTAGCTTATAATGACTGTCTTAGATTACTCCTGCATAAACCCAGGAGTACTAGAGCCAGTGAGCTGTTCTGTAATATGAGTCTAACCACCTTCATGGCCTTGCTGAGGAACCTTATTTTTAAGTTTATGAGTCGGCTGGACCGCTCAACAAATTCTATAATTGATCTGATGACAGACCCTGTCCGCAGCTCTGTTAAGTACACATCTAAGATCTGGGAACACTGGCATGAGTGCCTTTTTTAGCCCTTCTTTCCTTGTATATTTCTGTGTAATGTATTGATTGTATGTTTTGTCTTTTTATACTGTGGGCCTTGAGCCTGTATAAAGTTTAATAATAATGTTCAAAGCGCCTGAAAGATTTGCTGAGGTTGACAGAAGATGCTGCTGGAGTTGAGGAAGGTTTAAGAAGGCTTTACAGCCTTCTTAAACCATGCCATCAGTTATATTGAGAAGTGGTTTGACTTCTCAGAGGAAAACTGGCTCTTCCACCTGCAGCCCCTCTCTCTAGCATCTGGGAAGATCTCCTTTGATGACATGGAGAACATAACCAACCGGCTTTGCCTGGTTGGCAGGTAAGAATGAAACAATTGCTAGTGTAGTGATAGACCATGTTTAATGTTATTGATGGTTATAAACAAATACAATTGATAGATAATATACATATAAATACATAAACTTAGTTTACAGTATACACACATATGCAATCTTTTATACAACATCTTACAAATTCAAACAGTTCATATACTTGATAGATAGATAGATGGATAAATAAATAAAGAATAATAAATAAATTAAACTATAGGTAGTTAAAGTAGTATACAAAATTATGAATATATACAATTAGATTTCCCCCCATTATACCACTGTAAATGACAACTTTTCAACTCTTCTGGTAGGCTGAACATCTCCATGGATGATCTGTATGAAGAATGTGTATCTGCAAACAGTCTTCTGGAGCACCTCACTCAGGAGAAGGAAGCCTGGCAGTCTAAAGAACAGCAGAGAGGTGGATGGAGGTTCTTCAGACAGCTGACCTTCCCAACATCCAAGCTGCTGTATCCTTTTTCCTCAGCATCCCATCTTCCACTGGGTTTGTGGAGAGGATTTTCTCTTTTATGAAGAACAAATGGACTGATGTGCGGAACAAATGTTCCGTGGAATTAATTAAAGGTGAGCTCATTGTTAGCCTCAATTATGAACTGTCTTGCTCAGAGTTCTACTCTGCTGCACTCAAAGACAAACAACTTCTCACTGCAGCAAGATCACAGAAGAAGTACAAGTGGAAAAAGTCTCCACATAATGTGGCACTGAGCTGTTGAGTTCATGAGTTTTTTTTCTTTCTGTTTTACTACAACTGTAGCCTAGTGTCATGGCCTTTAAGGCACAAATATGTTTACAATTTTTCTACAGTACTGTTTGCACTTTTGTTATTGCACTAAACAAATGCACTATTTCAGTATGGATGTTCTGCTTTCTATTGTTTTATATTAATGTATACAGTTTATTGTTAAGCCAGACAGGTTTCTGTTTAAGAAAGATTCTCATTTCATTCAGTTGATTTTGTTTATTATTTAAGTGAATTGCTGGATAATAATTTGTTTTCCTTTTGTTCATGTCACTCAAAAATATGCATCTAACTCAATTCATGGTCAAATAGTTAAAAAATCGTTTCACTCTAAAAAAAAGGGCAAGAAAATTTGCAGAGCAAGGAAGGGGGGAAGGCAATCGGGTCGGCCGGCCCTGCCAATGAGGTGTCCCTTATTTATTTTTCAGAGAGTTGGCAACCCTAGCTATGGGGTACAGTGTCGTGCCATTTTCAGTTCCAATTTGCATTCCTCTGCTGAATACTGTCAGCGCAGATCTTTTCCGGATGACATGAATACGTTCTCAGGCTCTGGGGTTTAATGAGCTTATCGGTCCTCACTGGGTATTGAAGGGGACAGTTTCTATTGAAAAGAGGTCTTACACTACATCTAATGTTTCCATCCCAGATCTGAGGGAACTAGAGTAAGAATTACAATGACATTACCACCGGCGGAGAGGAGACATGGAGTAGCTGCTGTAAGAGCCCACAGGTCAGGCAGCCGGCGAAGAAGCTAGTCCACGAGGATCAAGAGCTACCCGGCCTGAAGATGAGCCCTGCAACACTAAACAGTCTTTCACAGGCTGCTGAGGCACTGCCCTTTGTAACACCGCCCGTCGCTGCTACCGATTGGATGGTTTAGTGAGGTCCCCTGTGGGGTAAAGTGGGACAAATGCTGTGGGGTAAAGTGAAGCACAAGTTAAGTTTAGTTTTAAACATATTTAAGTGTTACATTACATTATATATGATTTATTTTTAATGTCATAAACATTGTAGAAAAGCAATCATGCCAAGAAACTATACACCATCTTCATGCTCTTCTTGTCATTCTCCAAGGGGACTTCCTGAAAAGACGGAGACAATATGAGTTTAACTCTTTTTCTTTTTCAAAGTCTAAACCTCAAAACAAACCTACGATTCATAAGATTCAAATCACAATGAGCTGATGGAAATTACTTAAAGCCCAATGGGCAGCTGGATCAGGGGACGTATTTCATCCTCCTGCTTGCTTTCCCTCTTGTGGGACAGCTCCTGCTCGTTGGACGAATTCTCCTCTGACTGGCTGGCCCCATTAAGGAGGACCCTGAACTCCGGCTGCCCCTCACGGCTCTCCTGTAGAGATTCAAATTTCTCCTTCTGCTCAATTTGGATTTCCTCTGTCTCAACCAGCTCTTCCTCCATGTTCATCTCTCCTAGCTCCTTCTCTAGCTCCTTCTCTTTGGCCTTTGCAGACTCCACATGTTGAGTCAAGGGGATCAACTACATATGGCACTAAATCAGAAGTGAGGCAGGAGACTCCATCTGCTCCAACATCTTTCCCTCTGTTTCCCAGGTGAGGTTGTTGGTGTCGGTCTGCTCCTTTAGGGTGGAGTATTCACCATCCAGCTCCATCAGGGCGAAGTTTTCATCCACTTGCGTCCTCAGATGGGGGTTGATCGACAGATCTGTGAATCGTAGCAGCTCAACGATCACATATCCTTAAAATGAAAGTAATTAATAAAATATATAATTTCCGCTGCACGATATCCTTATTTTGTGTTTATGATGACAGATTTATAATTTTGGTCTTTTCTGTAAACACAACTGAGACATTAAGGTGTAGCTTCCGATCTGAATCATAATACCGTAAATACGAAATAAAAGATTTTTCCAAGTCTCCACACGTTTCCTCTAAAGTGTCTGGTACTTTTTATAATAAGAATTTTATTTATTGGATTATGTCGATTGCCTCGACACACCCTCATTGTCTTGTTTGTGTGTTCAATAATTTATTTGTTGAGCGATAGAAGGTCCATCAGTGAAAAGCCTGCAGACAGTTGGCTCTCTCTCCCTCCTCCTCCCGGTTTCTGTCCTTTCCTCACCTTCTCTGCTCATCCTTCAGCCCCCCCCCTTTCCAATGCATCCCATCTCTCGCTTATTCATTGAAGAGGAGAGCTAAGTTTAACTTTATTTGGGAAGCGTGAATTGTGTTCTGTCAGATGGCCAAGCACAGAGATGCACAGTCCTGACCGAGAGGCCACATTGGTATTGAACGGCCTCCTCAGATTGCCGCTTGCCCAGAAAATACACCGGAGTAGGCCTTTCATTTCATGCATTTGCACATTGGTCTATACAAAAGGGCCTCTCAACAAAGGAAGTAACGGCAGCAATGTGGTGATCATATAAGAGGAAAGCAGCATCCGTAAATATCCTTCCCTATAAGGAATCAATTTGTTTCGACACAACAGTTGATTAAGTTCAAAGCAAGCACTTTTACATGCAAAAAACACATTTTTGTGATAAAACATACTTTCCACAGCACAGCCCCAACTTCTACTTCATGGCAAGGGGCGAAAGGGAGGGGCTTGAAAACAAAATAATCAAAGGACCACAAATGTGTTCAGTTGTCTAGATAGAGGGGGTGTCTCACATTACCTGATGTCCCACATTACCCCGCTCTCCCCTACCGGTAATGATCCTTCCGCAGGTTCACCTACGGAAACTTTGTTACGACTTTTACTTCCTCTAGATAGTAAAGATTGAATGTCTTCTCGGCGCTCCGCCAGGGCCGTTACTGACTCAGGCGGGGCCGATCCGAGGACCTCACTAAACCATCCAATCAGTAGTAGTGACGGGTGGTGTTACAAAGGGCAGGGCCTCAGCAGCCTGTGAAAGACTGTTTAGTGTGGCAGGGCTCAGCTTCAGGCCAGGAAGAGCATGCATAGGCTCAAATAACTTTGATAACCTGCTGCTTTTGTGGCTGAACAAAGCCTATTGGTAGTGTTGTTGTACATACAGGATTTAGTCCAAAGGTCTCAAGGTCTCTTCCAATAAAGGTTCCACTGAAGTTTGACTTTTTACACTATTACAATACTTATTGGCAACTAGTTATTATGTCTTCCGCTCCATAAACACATGTTAATGCTCAGTAGTACACATATGGTACTTTAATGTATTTACATTAAAAAAATCCCCTTACATTACTTTTACTTTTATACTCAAAGTAGTTTTGAAACCAGTAGTTTTACACTTTTACTTAAGTAAAAAGCTTAAGTTGATATTTCAAGTATTTTTAAACCCTAGTATCTATACTTCTACTTGAGTAATGAATGGGAATACTTTTGACAGCTCTGGACATAATCACGTACTGGCTGCAGGACTTTCTGCTGACACACTACTCCTTTTGCTGCAACAGACCCACTGGCATCAGTGAAACGCTGCTCCAGAATGTGGAATGTGGATCCAGGTGGTAAATACAGTTTTATCCACTTTGCATGGACATGGGGGGAAGGAGGAAGCTGGAGAAAACTAAAGAGCGAACACAGCACTACAACTGTAACACTTTACATATATATTCTATAAAAAGGAAGAGAAGAGAACAGGTTTTGCCCGTTGTGAGAGAAGCAAGCTTTAAGGCTCCATAGAGTCCGGCTGTGTGACCCAGGTCAACAGGATGATGAGCCAGAGCCAGGGGATCACAGCCACATACATTACATCCCATCACAGCAACACGATCATTCACAGATATGAGAGCACTTAAACCAATTAGCATCCCGACAAGGCGAGCAGTCCAAGTTTTATCAACCTTCTATTTACCTGAAGCCACCAGAGAGTTAGACAGCTGGTTCTTATCGGTTCAGCATCATGATAATTGGCTCAGGGTCAAGTTTCTCATCTCATTGAAAATAAGTCATTATTTAATTGTGAAAAGCCTGGAAGAGGTTTCTATGAAACCAGTTTAAAGACTTGGGCTCAACATCGCCCTCCGTGATTGGATCCTGAACTTCCTGACGGGCAGACCACAGGCGGTGCGGATCGGCAGCACCACATCCTCCACCCTGACTCTCAACACCGGGGCTGCGTGCTCAGTCCTCTTCTGTACTCCCTGTTCACGCATGACTGCTTGGCCACCCACAGCTCCAACACCATCGTTAAGTTTGCTGATGACACCACTGTCATAGGCCTGATCACCGGCAACGATGAGAAGGCCTACAGAGAGGAGGTCAGAGCCCTGACATCTTGGTGCCAGGACAACAACCTCCATCTCAACGTCAGCAAAACGAAGGAGCTGATCGTGGACTACAGGAAGAGACAAGGAGAAGAACACGCCCCCCCCTCCATCAACTGGGCCACGGTGGAGCGAGTCAGCAGCTTCAAGTTCCTCGGGGTCCACATCACTGATGACCTGACCTGGACCCATTACACAGACTCCATCAGAAAGACGGCCAGACAGCGGCTCTTCTTCCTCCGCAGGCTGCGGAAGCTCCACATGGACTCCAGGATTCTCTGCAACTTCTACAGATGCACCATAGAGAGCATCCTGACTGGCTGCATCACCGCCTGGTATGGCAGCTGCACCGCACTGAACCGTAAGGCTTTACAGAGGGTGGTGAAGTCTGCCCAGCACATCACCAGGACAGCGCTACCATCCATAGAGGACCCCTACACCCAGCGGTGCAGTAAGAGGAGCAGCCGGATTATTAAAGACCCCTTTCACCCCAGCCATAAACATTTTTGCCTGCTGCCATCTGGCCGATGGTACCGCAGCATCCTGGTCCGCACCATCAGGCTCAGAGACAGTTTCATCCCCCAGGCCATAAGACTCTTAAACTCCTCTGAACTGCAATAACTCCATCAAACTAGCACCGTGACATATTTGCATATTTGCACCTCTTATTTTATTGTATAGTGTGTAATTACTTGAGCATTGTTAGAAGAGAGCCTGAGACTCAAGCATTTCACTGCCAGCGACTGCTTAATGTTATTGTTGTGCATTTGACAAATAAAAATCTTGAATCTTGAATCTTGAATCTTAATCTTGATCCTTGGCGATTATCTGTATCATTACATTGCTTAACTTTTAAGAAGCACCATGGAGCAGTCAAGCCCAGACTCCTGCTTTGCAAAAATTACTTGTTGGGTTAAATATATTAAATAGTGCGATAAGCTGCGATGTTTTGTGACAATGCGGTGTGATCTATCATCCTGGAGATCACAGGGCTTTTGCTTAATTCACAAGGAGGCTGACTCTGCCTCAGGAAGCACTTTAATTCATCTGTAATTTTCAAAGTGTATGAAAAGTTATTTCTCTCTAAAATAATGCGAGCTACCGACAAAATAACTGCTATGATTAATTCAGATTCAGGAAACCGAATCTGACATTCTGCCTGTGTTAGTGGTGAGCAGAATATTTCATAGTATTTGTATCTGAACTCAATACAGTGACAAAGTGGCCAATCAGCCTTGGTGGAGGTGTGAGATCTGCAAGTGCATTGCTCGTTTATTTTCGATGATCTAACCTGTAAGGAAGGATTTTTACGATTCACAGATCTGTCGATCAATAGGAAATCTGTAAATATCTTTTACAATCAAATAATTTTTTTCAGTCCCGTGTTGAGCAAAATACCAAATATCTGCAGGTTTCAGGTTCTTTTGTGTTTGTGTATGAAAATAAACTGTTGTTTAGACAAAACAAGACATTTGAAGATGTTATCTTGACCTTTGCATCTTTATATTCACAATTTCAGTGTAAAGTTATTACTACTTTCTTGCATTTCGTGGACAAGATGATTCAGGGAATGGACAGATTAATTTGCTGCATCCCTGGTACCCTATATGACTAAAAGTGTAGATCTGCTTTTATAGTGTTAATATTTCCTGTAAATTCACACGTGTGTCAGTCAAGGTCACATGACAACTACCATGTAACATTATGTCACAGTTATGAAATAATTCACAGCCAATTTACTCTTCAAAGCTTCAAAGGCAAACTTTGCAGCTTGACGCTTTAAAGCTTTGAAGCTGTGAAGCTGTAAATCTGAGTGGAGTTGAGGAACAGATCAAAGCCAAATATCTCCTATATAAGGAGCCACGTCTTGAAGGAGCCACCGTCAGGACAAGCGCGAGTCAACAAGAGCCACACGAGATACATCTCACCTGTGACTTCCAATCACCGCCACTGACGACACCGACAGAAGAAAGCAGATACGCAAGAAATCGCTCTTCAAACCATTAATATAACGTGGTCCAACTGCAGCACCTGTTTATCAACATGCAGAGGATCATCATCTCAACAGACATGACCCAGGAACATGAGTGCACCAGCAGCAGTACTCTGCAGGACCCAAGCCAAACCCTCCTGGTTTGGAAGAGGGAGATGCAGACGCTGGAGGCCCTGCAGGAGCTAGATGATATAAACCTCATCCTGAATGAGCTGATGGATGAAAGCTTGACCCCGACGGAGCTGATGGATAAGAATCCCCGTCAGAGGGAGCTTGTGAATGAATACTCTGCCCTGAAGGACCCAGAGGCTCAAGACATCTTCCTCCTGAGGGAGCTGATTGCCCAATTCACTGCCATGGAGGAACTGGTGGATGAAAACCCCCATCTTGATAACTCCGCCCTGAGGGAGCTGAAAGCTGCAATCCCTCAGCTGAAGGAGCAGATGGATGAGAACCTCCATCTGAGGACGCAAGTGGAAAAAAACTTCGCCCTGATGGAGCTGGATGGTGAATACTCCACCCTGAAGGAGCAGACCGCCACCAACAACCTCACCTGGGAAACGAAGGGAAAGATGGTGGAGCAGGTGGAGTCTCCTGCCTCACCTCGGACGCTGGAGGTCCTGGAGGAGCTAGATGATATAAACCTCACCCTGAATGAGCTGATGGATGAAAGCTTCACCCCAAAGGAGCTGATGGATAAGAACCCCCGTCAGAGGGAGCTTGTGAATGAATACTATGCCCTGAAGGACCCAGAGGCTCAAGACATCTTCCTCCTGAGGGAGCTGATTGCCCAATTCCCTGCCATGAAGGAGCTGGTGGATGAAAACCCCCATCTTGATAACTCCGCTCTGAGGGAGCTGAAAGCTGCAATCCCTCCATCTGACGATGCAAGTGGAAGAAAACTTCCAGGAGAAGAAGGAGAAAAGTGAGAAAGATGAGAAGAAGAAGCAGGACAAGAAGGAGAAAAATGAAAGGAAGAAGATGGAGAAGATGGAGAAGATGGAGAAGAAAGAAATGAAGAAGATAGAGAAGGAAAAGAAAGAGATCGAAAAGAAGGCGAAAAAGGAAACAGAGAAGAAGGAGAAGATGGAGAGGAAAGAAATGAAGAAGATAGAGAAGGAAAAGAAAGAGATAAAAAAGAAGGAGAAAAAGGAAACAAAGAAGATGGAGGAGATGGAGATGAAAAAAAGGAAGAAGATAGAGAAGGAAAATAATGAGCAAGAAGGACGACGACGGGGAAATGGTATAGCTTTTGCTGCTGCCTCTGACCTGTCAATCAACACATCCCTTACCCCCCATCCCTTACCCCCCCCGCCCTTCCCTCCCTCCCCCACCCCAACACCGCCCTTCCCTCCCTCCCTCCTTCCCTCCCTTTACCTCTACTCCAGACTGACTTTTCTTACAAAAGAATTTATTGAATAAATAACAAAGATTTTTCATTGAGATGAAGGTTTGCTCTTTTATTACAGAAAACAGTTGGTCCAAATGATGAAAACCCAATATTTATATGTAAATAATACTCAATAGCTGTATATTATTTATACACATGTTTATTATTTGAACTGAGAGACACTCTTTCTCCACAGTTGCACTTTTCCCAGATTTAATTCTATTATCTTTAGAGAAACTGACGGATCATATATTTACTGAACTCAGGTTTATTTACTTTGCTTTCCTGCTCGTGGAACTACCTTAAAATACACAATTCAATTCACAGTAATTGGATAATTTGTGTATCCGTGGACTGTTTTAAACAACAGCCTTACTTCCTGTCGGGTATTTTCAGGGTTTGTTAAAATCAGCAGAATTTCATGTCAGAATCATCTGACCTTTGACCTTTATCATTCTGCTGAAGCAGTGATGAAGTTGTGTGTTATTTAGTGCCGCACCAAATAATAATATAGTTCACATAAATGTGGTTTCACAAACAGACTCATGGACCTTGGTGGTGGTGTGAGTAGTTTGTTAACTATTCACAATTTTCTTCTATGACTTCTGTAAAGATTCATAATCATCTTTATATATCGTTTGTGTTTGATTTAGCAAGACAACAGACAACCGGCCACACAGAATAAATCCAGTATTTGCTTTGTCTTTCTTTTTGGCTTATATTTTTCTCTAACAGAGAACATTAAAGACTTTTTGTGACGTTTGTGCATGGCATTCTTGGGCGTCCGCACTTCTTTACTTTGCCAAAGACCAGTTGTGCAAAAAATAGCTTAGGATGCCTCCCATGATGCCCTCTTTGCAATTTCTCTCTGTCATCGGCCCTCAGCTTTGAGTGCACGCATAATAGAGGCAGAAAGCGAGAGATAGGTGTCATAACTGGTCATAAAAAATGATCATCATTACGCCCTTTTGGTTGCACTTTTTCAGTCAATTGATATATGAAATATGGTGCAGCCTGCGAAGCCTCAGAGCTAAAAACAGCCGCGGTATCATCTCGATGCAGAATGGACTGGATTCGGCAATTTGCCACACGATGGGTAATAATCTCAAATCTCTCAATCAATTGTGCATGGTGTTATGCAAGCCTATGCGACAAAGCAGAGAATCCTCAATGAATATGATGTCTCTGATGGAGCAAAGTTGCTGCATACTTTTAAAGGGAACATCCAATCCAATACAGATGGCATGTGAGGTGCACAGTAGGAAGGCATCTGATGTTGTTTATTTTATTTTTTATTGCAGAGACATCCTGCAGTGCGAGGGATGTGTGGGTAGCCGGCACATCGTGTTCTCAGAGTCTTGACATCGATGCAGCACACTTCCGCATCACAATCGAAATTGGGATTTTTTGCAAATGAGAATTATAGGACTACATATCATCCATACCGACTCATTCCTATTGACAGTCAGTGGCATGCAGGATTGGCTTCTTTCCCCAGAATGCAAAGGGAGGAAGGAAGAAAAGCCCGGTAGATTGATTGCCAATCCATCTCTGGGACAACACACGGTGTCAACTACATTTACACACCTATGTAGAGTCTTTGATTCATCAGCCCTCCGTCTTTCTAACAACTCGCAGAAACGGAAAATTGAGACATTGATTTATTTGCATTGCTCTTCACGTATTGCATTATGCATCATCCCCCTGCACAGCACAACGTACGGGAAATTCATAC
This sequence comes from Platichthys flesus, assembly GCF_949316205.1. Taxonomy (NCBI): domain Eukaryota; kingdom Metazoa; phylum Chordata; class Actinopteri; order Pleuronectiformes; family Pleuronectidae; genus Platichthys; species Platichthys flesus. The sequence goes on along the minus strand of NC_084965.1, from coordinate 20,588,986 downwards.
ATCTTTGTGTTTTGTCCCTGAAAATTTAGGGGGTCAGGGGAGCAACAAAATTATGCAATTCAAAACCGGGGAAAGACAAACAGTGATGAGGAAAACTGATATGTGGACAAATCAAGTATATATCTCAGTTCCTGCTGCAAAGCAAAAATGGAATATGGCTTCATGTGGAGTTCAACTTTGGTGAACTTTGAACCCGTGAAAGGGAAAAACAGAGAGTGAGCTTCTCAGAGGAGGAAGATTGATCTAAAACTGAAACAAAGCGAATGGATTAGATCAGGTCAGGCCAGGAATAAGCAATAAATGCCACATTCCTCTTTATCAGGAGTCATAATTAATCACAACGAGTGAGCTGCAAGGAAGTGTCCAAGGCCTCCCTTCATCACAGAGGAGAGACAACACAGCTGATGTCCCCAGTCCTCTGACCGGTGAATACACATGGAGGACAATCTAACTGGCTCATACTTAACAACACGATATGTATATATTCAGCATAAATATACAAACACACATAACAGTGTCCGTTGTTCCATTAAGAGTCTCCAATGAACGTAACCCCAATCTACTGGCACTTTTCAGTGACAAGTCCATGTGGGTAGCCTATCAAACTCAGCACAATTTAAGATTAAGATTAAGATGCTTTATTAGTCCCAAACACATGCACAGACATGCAAAGGCACACTCATGCAGGTAGGGAAATTTAATCTCTGCTTTTGACCCATCTGGTGCAGGACACACCGAGCGCCATGTACGGCGCTCGGGGAGCAGATGTTGGGGGAGTAATGTGCCTTGCTCAGTGGCACTAGACAGGGTAGGGAGGCTCTTGGATCTTTGAACAGATCAATCCAGGTTCGTCTTTTGTTGTCTCTCCGTGGAGTCAAACCAGAGACGAACCAGAGAACTTCTCTGCCCATAGTCCAAGTTTCTGCCACTAGACCACCGCCTCCAACAGTCTCTGTAGCTAAACTATCAGTAAACATAAAACTATCCTGAAGACACAAAACCAAGTCACAACATTAATACAACATTACTAAAATAACTAATACAGATACATTTAACTTAGGCTGTTATCAGTCCAACAAGCCTTTGCACTCATATTGTCCAACCAGAGCTCACCAGCCACTTGATTTACTCTGAGATTTACTTCCATATAAAATTGTAGTATTTACTCTTGATTCTATTTCAATTTTGACCCCTGTATAATGGTATTAAATCATATTTACATGATTAGAGTCAGAGACAATGTTATTGGCTAATTTTATGTACTAGGTTGGCCTACGTACGTGTGTGTGTGTGTGTGTGTAGCAAAGAGCTGCTCACCATGCAATATTCACCAAGTGCTGGGGCCTGTCTATTTAACGGAAGCTACACTAGATCAAATGATTACATCTTTAAATGGACCAGACCTTTTAAACGTCACTGTTAGGACGACCACACTTACGGCTGGACCGTACAGCAAAAGAAGACCAAGGCAGGATAGTTGCGTGTCACAGACGGGTCTCTCAGGCAACATGGCACACGTCCTCCAACTCATGCAGCAACCACACGGGAAAACACTCTCCCCACTGATAACAAAATGGCTTCTTATATAGGGTGCCTAGTTAAGGAGGGATAAACCATTCCCCATGCTGACATGCTCTCCTTTTGACAACACTTTTCTTTTATCATCATACCCACCATTCTCCCATATACACACCCCCACACACATTTATTTACAAACACCCCCTCATCCCCAATTCCAGCACTTTACAATAATCACATACACTAATCTTCCCACACCTACACTAATCACCACTTGGATGCTCCCGGAACTATAAATATGGTGCTTGTTTCCTAGGGAGGCCTTTTGCCCGAACACCTTGGAGACAAAAGAGACTGGTGAGTACCATTACACACACAAACACACACTTTAACCTTCCCAATATACTAACAGACACTATTGCACAACATATGATATTAGTCACATCTCATCTTAGCGTTCAGTAACCACAAATGCACATTAACTCTCATGTCCCTCTTTTGCAGGTGGAACCATTTGGCCATCACAGAACCTACCAGCTCAGATTTAAAAAGGACAATAAATGTATCACCAATCGACAAAGATTAACTGTTTTTAAGTGTGCACATATGCCATGTGCAAACTCTGCAAATCTAATAAAGTGCAACCGCTTACAAACGCATGTGCAATTATTAAAGGGCATGTACCCGGTCAAAGCGCATGGTGCATTATTCCCCAAACCTCATCTCAAGCTCCAGGGAACGAAGTCCTCTTCATTACAGTCACTCTTCAGATTTGTCTGATTTCATAAAATATATTAGTCCTTCACATTAACTGCAACAATCATCTTCTAGATCATTTGCAATAAACCAGGGAATATGAAACAAATTGTACTGAAAGCAAGCTTTGATCATTTTAAATGTATTCTTTTTGTTTCTCTTATTGAGGAACCCTCACTTTGATTCATAATCTTCCCTCAGGCTGAATACGAGCACTAATTTCCTCTCTGGATGTGGGCCACATAGATATATATAAAGGCTAGACGTCTCATCCGTGTTGCCGGTCTTCCAGTTTAACTTGCGGGCATGGCTTCTGGCGACATTCCAGATGTTGAGGCTGTTTTTTAAGAGCCGGTGGCAGATTTGTCATTTTCACAAAGCGCCTGTGTGAAACACTATAAGCTTCTAGCCTGATGACGATCTCACTACGCCACAGAGTCGCTGAAATAAACATCGCGCATTAGATAAATGTCTCGTTCTTTGCTTTGTGAGCTGTATTTCAATCAGGAGAGATTTGATTTCCAATTAACAGATTTTATTTATTTACTTTTTACACGCACAGAAATGTGAACGTTAAACAATCTGTCATTTTAGACCCCTGTGAGATGTCATCAGGATTTAGAAGGGGGTGTAGCAGAACATCGAACAGGAATACCCCCCGGGGTCTAGACACAGGTGGTGGTTTAACGTCTAATGTAAGTTTGGAAGGCAAATATTATGCTCGTAGTCCTATTGAACTTGCTAGTGTGGCATCCTCTGCCCTCAACCCTCACAAGGGTAGGAAAAACTACAAAAACCTTGACAGGAAAAAAGTAGAAACCTCAGGAAGAGACGCATGCAAGGGATCCCTCTTCCAGGATGGACAGAAGTGCAAAGAATGCCACTAGTAATCGTATATTGATAGGCAGTTTTGAATATTCTTTGTCCGTGATCAGCTGCCACCATGATTGGGCGCTGCAATGATCCTTGATCCGTTGGCGTAATCCGTTGAGTTCGGGGTCCGGATGAGGTGAATGTCTTTCGAGCCGGGAGGAGAATGGGGTGGAGGAGGGGTTTCGTGAGACGCTGAATGATGGCAGGCTGAGGAAGAGAGGAAAGGGACTTTTAAAGTTAGGCAGCTGCTAGATGACTGGCTGACAGAGCCCGCGCCCGACCTGATTGGATGATAAGGCACACCCCCGATCAGCTGATCACTAGGCAGGCTAAGTCCTCCATTGGGCGTTCCTATGTATAGGAACACCCCTGATCAGCTGATCGTCTGCAGGTTAAGTCTTCCTGACTGAACTTACGCTAGCTTCATATCACCAGATGTGCTTTAAGGTAACGCCCATGTCATCTGGTGATAGTCCGAACACAGAATAAACGCTATAAACGTTATACCAGGCTTTACAATATTGACGCTCCTCTTCATAGGAGACACAGGGAGCATTGAAGAACACACACGCGTCACCAGCTCCACTCAAAATGCTTTTGTTTGTCGCTGGTGATCATTACAATGCGCACACACCAAACCAGTGCTACATGTAAACATCCCTCACATCAACAAGGCGGAGGCTCGAGGGGTGTTTTCATGAGTTAAGTTGGTGAACGCGCTTCTAATGGACGTGTGGAGCTTCACGTGTCCTCCTGTGGCTGCTGGTTAAAGTCAGCGGACGGGATTTTAAAAGATGTTCTCGTTGTTGTCGATGATAAGGTTCTGCGGAGAATGAAAACAACCCAACCGCTCATCACAGAACGGGTGTGTTGGTTTTTCGTAGCTTCTGTAATACAAGTGTTGTTTATCTGTGTGAAATCAACAGATGATCTGTCCGAAGTGTGTCGAATGCGTTGTCAACATGACATGTGGGACGAGGCTAAATATAAATGTGAAAAAATTCCACCACGGGAATCGATCTGCTGTGGTCCACATAAAAATAAACGTAGTGACAATGGCACTGTCCACTGTACCACTGATCAGAGTGATAAATAGATTCACCTGTATGCTTTTATCACTGTGAAGCCTGTGCACAACTTAACATGCGTTATTGTTTCAGGGAACACGCCCAGGTTAGATTGTGACAGTCAAAATGTAACCGTAAACTCAGAGTTATCGGTCACACGTCACACATTTGGACACCGCTGCGCCCGTGTGCTTAGCACACGCACGACATCATGAAAAACGGCTGTATTCTGCACTCATACAAAGCAGAAGCCACAAAAGAGTTTGCGTGCTTACTATAAGTCTGCGTTTCATGTGCTCGTTGATATCATGGTTGGTATGAAGCAAGTATACAAACACGAGTAATGAGAGGCTCGTAAGAGCTTGTAGTCGGAAAAAAATACTAGTATCATGGTTTGGGGTAAGGTCTTTTATTGAGTGTCTAAATGCAACACAGACATCTGCGCACTCATCTTCACTTTCATCAATGAATCACATTTTATTTGTGTAGCCCATATTCACAAATCACAATTTGTCTCATAGGGCTTTAACATGATGTGACATCCTCTGTCCTTAACCCTCAACAAGAGTAAGGAAAAACTACTAAAAACCCTTTTAACAGGGTAAAAATACGTAGAAACCTCAGAGACACATGAGGATCCGTCTCCCAGGACGGACAGAAGTGCAATAGATGTCAAGTGTAGGAGAACATCATCAACATTAAAGTTTTCAGCAGCATTGATGAGGGTAAACATGTCTGACATTTTATCAATCAAATAAATAAATACTAATAAACAGGTTTAAATACACAATGGGCAATAAAAAGTTGCCTCCACAGGTGGTTGCCCAACACAGCTTCTGTGGAACCATTGATCACAAGGTTTGCAAGCAATCTGGAAGTAGAGAAAAGAATCTGTATGGCAGTACCATAACTAAGACGTGCATCAACTGAAAGTGCTTAAAATCTGCCTTACCCATTGCACATCTGTGTCATATGAACCACACGCTCGGCATAGGTTGGTCAAATCATCTGTTCATGAAACATAGTTATGTTATTTTTTTCCTAATGAATAGCTCACGTTTTACAATAGCTAATAAAAACAAATAAGGGACAAACCTGTTTCTTTGATCAGCCGTTTGCCTATCTGCGTCCTCATCCTTAAAATGGAAGACTTGTCAAAAACGTCCTCCATGTCCTCTTCATTAAGAATCATGTCTGCTAACTGGAACAAGAAACAAGTGGAAAACACAGGGATGCGTAAATGGTCCAACCATTTATTTCTGAACGTACTGATCAAGCACCTTCACTTACTTTACACACAATAACACCACATGAGGTTGCATCAACTTGTCGAGCGTGTGGTACTGTTTGACTGGACCAGCGTGAGCAGTTGTGGCCCCGCTGAAAGCCCTGTGCAGCATAGGAATAATTAATAGCACGTTCAAAATTCTATGAACACCCTCCACACCAGGGCCCCCCTTACCTGGTTACTGCAGTGCATTTTTTTAATGCTTCCTCGCTAGCCCCAAATGGATCAACATAAACGACTGCCTCTTTTTAGGATACATCACCTGGACAAATTCGAAAATCAACAAGGAATTATTCTAACAACAGGAGCTGTATATTGTGATTATAGCCAAAGCCCCTTACAGTTAGTGTCCAGTGATGGTGCTCGCAGACAGCTCCAATCAGGACATCATAATCCAGGGGATCTATCTGCATTCATGCAATATAGAACAGAGAAAATCAAACCGGTTTTCTCAGGAGCAATTTGCTCTAATATTAAGATGCAGAATAAATAAATCATATGACCAAGACAAAAAAGGCCTACAAGTGAAGGAGCATGATTTAAAAGATCCTCCCTCATATGCAGTGTAGTCACATTTATCACTTACCTTCCTCAGTCCTTTATTTTTACCTCTCCAAATGTCCGTCATTTGGAAGGAGTCAAGTAGATATCCCCTGCCTCTGCCTACCTCTGAGAAATTACTCAGCGCAATCGTTAGGTGGAATCAAATGGAATCAAATTTGAACTCACTTCTAAATAAAAAATCCAAATGCTGAAAACTTTGCTTACTTCACTTTCCACAAGTGCATCTGGACGAAGGTGTTCCTGGAGGTTCCGTGTAAACAGTTTGTAAGGGCCTGCTTTGCTCCACAACACCTCCGGCTTTTTCCCAGCCCAAATGTTGTGTACCACTATGTAGAAAAAAGTTGACATATTACTTGCAATAAACATTAGCAAAATAACTTAAGTCATAATTAGCTATTACCTGTTTCCAAAATGTCTGAAGGGACACACACTGTTGCAGATGGGGGTGACGGTGAGGCGGCTGGAGATGAGGTAGAGGCGACTGGACATGAGGGTGACAGGGCTGGAGATGATGGGGCTGGAGATGAGGGTGAGGCCACTGGAGATGAGGGGGCTGGAGATGAGGGTGAGACGACTGGAGATGAGGGGGACGGGGCTGGAACTGAGGGTGCTGGAGCTGAGGTTGAGGCGACTTGAGATGAGGGTGAGAGGGACATTGTGGATTCGGTCATCCATTTGTGGGGGATGCGCGGCGTAGGCTCAATATATGGGCTTAATTGGTCAATGTTGACTTTATGAATGACTTAACTTTTCGGCGTGACTAGATCCGCGTTTTTCCCCTCCAATTTCACGATTGTGAAGGGGCAGAGCATGGAGGTCTCCATTCCCCCCCCCCCTTTCTCTGCTCCTGGCGTATGTTTGCCCTCATCACCTTTTGGCCCACTTTAAAATGGTCGTCATGACCCATCTCCTCTCTCTTTCTCTTGATCTTTTCCCTTACTTTCTCCATGTTGGCTTGAGCCCTTCTGTAGTAGGCGGGGAGGCTCTTCATTCCAACAGGTTGGGTCTCCTGGGCAATAAGAGCCTCCACACCATCATTTGTCACCTCTGTCAAGAAACACATCAGAATGTTGAGTTACAGCAGCCATGAAGTGAAACATCCTAATTTCCAGTTTTTCCCAAAATACACACATTACATGTGTACTTTCCTACATACCAAATACTCCTCGGGAACCTCCGTAGGGTACCTGGCCTCACGTCCAAACATGAGGAAAAAGGGGGAGTATCTGGTGGTCAATTGCTTCTTTCGTCCTTAAAGCAAAAAGGGTTGCTTAGAGGTGGCCATCCCAGGTGTTTGGTTTTTCCCCCACCAATTTGGTCAAGGTCCTGTTAAGTCATACACACAACATTGAGACATTAAGATTGCAATGTGAAAAAAGTCATAAACTGACATATATCATACCTCTGAATAGTTCCATTCATTTTTTCCACCAAGCCGTTGGTCTGGGGGTGGTAGGGAGAGCAGAGACTTCTCTTAATGCCAAGCATCTCACAGACATTATAGTTGAGCTGAAAGAAAAGTGGAAACATTGATATTGAGCCCATAACATTTATGATACAGTGCCGCAGCTAGCTATTTTGGTGCCCTAAGCATAACTCCTTTATGATGCCCCCCCCCCTCCCCTTGAATAAAAAAGGTTTGTTTCTAACAGCTTTACATTTTAATAAAAAGATAAAGGAAAATCTAATTGGTAAACCCAGTACACAGAACAGCCAAAACATACATACACACAAGTATTGAGATGTGCAAAATCTTCGTAGAAATGAAATAGTCATCCATAAATACAAACTTAAAAGCAGAAGTATACAAATGAGCAATTTTCTTCAATAAAGCATAGATTTAGAAGCAAACAATTCACACCATCATAACTTTTTTTGAGCGATTAAATATATCTCTTGTTCTGTCTGTTTTGTGATATACATGCCTAAAAGGTGCCTAATATTTCTATACTGAAATAATATCGGTATTATAATTGTAAGCTATTTTATTTAATGACGTTATTGTTGAGGGTTGAGTTGTATTTCCTGTTCTAAGCGGGTTGTTGGTAGTGACTCTTATTTTGAAAGGGGGTTTTAAAGTAAATGCGATCTGTGATGATATGAGTTAAGTTGTAAAATGAGGGGAGAATAAACGGGTGCAGGCCCGGCGTCAGGGGGTCAAATAGGGGGGCAGTGCCCCCCCGCCCGTGTCTCTCTGCCCCCCCATTGGCTGTCAGAGGGGTAATGATTTTTTTTTCCTGCCGAATTTTTTTTGGGTGGAGTTATAATTTGTTTTGTGTGTCACATTATATTAATTAATATTCAGTTAACAGAAATCAGTCAAATTTAAAATACTAAAAATATTTTAATATAATTCAATTAATTACAGCAGATACGTGTCGGCTTGTTTCACGTGACACGTGCGTGCTGCCGCAAGTGACGCGCCGACGGCTGTTTACGTACACTGCCGTCTAGGAGACAGAGGAGATGTGCAGAGTCTGCAGACGGAAAAATGGATATTAGAAAATTCTTCCGACCCCCGCTGCCACAAACTAATGCTACACGAGCGACAGCTGAGCCGTATCAGAACCACCGTATCCCCGCGGCGGAGAAGGAGCTGCAGGAGCCAACAGCTAGTGAGCAGCCCCAGCTAGCTAGCGGTAGCAACACAGCCGCACAAGCCCCCCCAGCAGAGCGGTCCGAGCGGGAGCGGGAGCACGCCGATTATATCGCCAATCCCCGCTGCAGCAGCGGGCTCTCCCAAACACAAGGCCATGATCACAGTGGTCCTCCTGATGATTTAGGTGAGGACAAGCCCGCTCAGATCATTTTGAAGAAGTTTCCCTCTCGCCTTTTTAATGGTCAGAAACGCTCATTTGTTGCCCTGTGGTACAACCAAAGAGACTGGTTAGAATACAGTGTTAAAGCTGAAGCTGCATTTTGTTTTGCATGTCGAAAGTTTGGGACTGTAGATTCTGTGTTCACGAAATCTGGCTATTGTGACTGGAAACACGCAGCAGAGAGAGGATTGCGCAAGCATGCAGAGTGTAAAGAACACATGGAAAATGTGGCAAAGTGGCGGGAGAGAGTGAAGAGGGCTGATTCAGGACAGGAGATTTCTACCTTTGTGAATGAAGGCCAACTAGCCAGAAATCGGTACTACATCGGTGCTATTATCGACATGTTACAGTTCTTGGCCATAAACCGATTGCCTCTCAGAGGGAGTGTGGAAGCATTTAATTATCAAGGTGATGCAAGCTGTGGACTTTTTTTGTCATTGTTTGAGTACTCTATGAGAAGAGACCCAGAGCTTGAGAAGATACTGCAAACAATCCCACAAAATGCCAGATATACATCACATGACATACAAAATGAACTGATTAAGATAATGAGTGATATTTTAACTGAAGAAATTGTACATGAAGTCAGTGATTCATGGTTTACAATTAAAGTTGATGGCACCCGAGACCCCACAGGGTGTGAAAACATTTCCATCGTGATCCGCTTTGTAGCAGAAGATTTTGAAGTTAGGGAGCGTCTACTAACTATTGCTACTGCAGATGTTGGAGATGCCAAAACTCTTGCAAACACTATCATCACAGAGCTGCGCAGAGTTGGTTTAAGTACATCTAAAATCCTGAGTCAGGTGTATGACGGAGCATCTGTCATGTCTGGGAAGCATGGGGGCGTTCAGAAGATACTGCAGGACATACTCGCCAGAGAGATACCCTACGTCCATTGTTTTAATCATCAGCTCCACCTCGTGGTGATAAACGCAATGTCGAGCGAGGGAGCAATTGAGGACTTTTTTGGAATTTGTGGGTCCCTCTACAAATTCATGAAGAAACCCACTGTTGCAGTCCACTATAAAGGAGACACACTAAAACGTCTGCTCGAACAGCGGTGGACAGGCCATCTAGCTACTGTCACAGTTGTGCTCAAGTCATTTGATGACATTTTCTCTCTGTTGTCCGAGATTGACAGCAATCGTGCCTTTGGAACTGACTTACGAATTGAGGCAGCAGGTCTGATTCGGGCTGTTTCAGAACCAAGCTTTGAATTCATTGGACGCTTTGTGCAGAAGATCTTGCAGCTGCTTGATGCACCCAACAAAATGCTTCAGTCAGAACAAATGGATTTGCTCTCTGGGATGTGGTTAGTGAAAAGCGCATCTGAATGTGTTGCACAACTGCGCTCAGAAAGTGAGTTTAACAACATATTGGGCCAATGTAAAGAGAAAGAAAGGCCACAAAAGAGGAAGAGGATGGTTAACAAAAGTCTCCAAGGATATGTTGTTGAAGAAACCGTTGGCCAGCAGCAGGGTGATACAGACGAGGGTGACACTGAACTGCGGAGATTATTCTACAGCACCCTGGACGCGGTGGGGGAAGAAATGAGCAAGCGTTTCAGTGAACACAACAGTGAGCTAATGACCGCACTTCAATCTCTGGACCCAAACAGTGAAACGTTCCTTGATGTCAAACATGTAAAGCCCATTCTGACTTTATCAAGCACTGAAATCAATGAAGCAGAGTTTGTGGTTGCTCGCCACTTCCTCAAAACAAACATGACCGCTGACGATGAAACCTGGACAATATCACGGATTATCAAGACATTCCACAGCGCGCTGGAGGCTATGCCAAGTGTGATGACGGCCTTTAAACATGCACTGACGTTTGGAGCATCAACAGCCATGTGTGAGAATTCTTTTTCTACTTTAAAAAGTGTTCTCAAAGACAATAGACTCAGCATGCTGCACCAACGAAAAGCACATTTAGTGCAGCTGGCCTTTGAAAGAGACTTAACTAAAAGATTTGCTACTGAATGTAAGGAAGCAGTAATGAAGAGGTTCAACTCTGGGAGACGCCGACTGCAGCTCTACTAAGTGGTGAGTAGAGAAGATATGTATTTAAAGGGGGTATGATATTGTGATTGCTGTTGGTTGTACAACTGGTTTTCATGTGCATATGAAATGAAATTTGACAAATTTGCTTGTTCCGGTAATAATATACCATATAGATGAAGTACAATATGTATGTATGTGCAGATCTGTGGGAAAATCAACACTGCCCCCCTGTGATCATCACATGCCCCCCTCACAATATGGTTCTGGAGCCGGGGCTGAACGGGTGTGCTGTCCCGAACGCATGACCTGCTCTAGTGTCCCCAAAACGAGCAGCTACATAATTATTATAACTGATGATTTTCCAGTTGCCTATTTTTTGATGCCCCCTCAGGACTTTGTGCCCTACGCACAGTGCGTAGTGTGCGTTATGGGAGCGGCGGCGCTGATGATACAGATGGCATGAGGAGTTCTTACCGTATTAACAAATTGTCTTCCTTGGTCCGTGAGAAGCCTTTTTGGAGCACCAAACTTATAGAAGAAGTCCATAATGCAGTCTGTCACCTCAGCAGCACATTTGGTCCTCAATGGATAGGCCTCTGTCCATTTGGTAAAGTAGTCAATCATGACACAAATGTACTGGTGGCCATTTTTGGTCGGTGTCAGTTTTCCAACCAGATCCATCCCAACAAGCTCAAGTGGCTCATTTACCTGAGGAAAGAGAATATGTTATGGAAATGTGTTGTTTTTCCAGGATAAGATGTCATTTCAGGGCAGTCACCTGAATTGGAACGTAAGCCTTCTTTATTTTGAGGACATTCCTTCTGGCCTGGCAGGGAGGACACTCCAATACCTAAACAAATGTGAGGAATCATTAAATGAAAAAAGAATCAAATTAAATATGAAATAGAATGTGTAATTTACTACACCATGCACAGAGGTTACTGACAAAATTAATTCAAGCTCACCCATTTCCATATGTCCTCTTCCATCCCAGGCCAGTAGTATCGCAAGAAAATGGCATCCTGTGTTTTCTCCATCCCGCAATGGCCTCCATGCTCGCTCGCATGGAAGGCCACAAACACATTGTTTGCCTCCTCTGGTGACGTAACTTCTTTGGCGAGATACTCGCCCTGCTTCCTTCTACGGCATACATAGTAAAGCTGCCCATCTGAGGGCCATAATGATATTAGTAACTCCACATCAGTGCCTTATTGTTTGGAAAGACAAGGCCACTACTTACCCTTGAAGATGTAATTTTCACATCTCCTCTTTATGGTATACCACTCTTTGGAGGATAAACCTAAAGGATAGGCATTATGCCTCAGGAAGTCTTCAATTTCCCTGACCATTTTACGGTCCATTCTAACTATCTAACTATGTCTCCCTGACTAAACTGTTACTAATCTGAATACTACCCTGTGCTAATTTATGCCTACTGCTACTTGTCACGGATATGGTGAGGACCCAAAAGCAGCACAGGCAGACTAGCTGGTAGACAGGTCCAGTGGGGGGCTGTGGAGCCACAGAGCCGAGCAGGAGCGTAACCAGGAGGGAAAAGGCGAAACTCGTGCTCGAAGGCAGAAGGCTGAGGTAATGTCCAGGGCAGAGACCAGGTAGGCAGGTCAGGGGTTGACGAGGTCGGCAACAGGTGAACAGTCCGGGGAAAATACGCTGGAAGTCAGGCATAACGCACAAGATCTGGCACTGAAGCAGAGACAGGAGCAGGATTAAATACAGCCAGGGCTGACACAGGTGTGAAGAGTTGGCCTGATGAGGAGGTGTGGCTGACTGGCAGAGTGGAGCAGAGACAGGTCGTCCTCCTCAGAGTAGGGGGGCCCTGCCCCGTCCTCGTCGCTGTCGTTCGGGGACTCCGTCGGAGGATGTGGTCTGGGAGGTGGCCTGGTTCGGGACATCTGGGTGAGGTTGCGTTGATGGAAGTCCCTGATGAGGGTGTGGTCCACGATGTTCCTCCCGGGGACCCAGGACCTTTCTTCAGGACCGTAACCCTCCCAGTCCACCAAGTACTGGAATCCCCTCCCACACCGGCGAGACTGCAGGATGCGACGGACAGTGTAGGAGGGACCTCCATCGATGAGGCGAGGAGGCGGTGGAGGCGGCGCGGCAGGGACCAGGGCGCTTTCTCGGACCGGTTTGACCTTGTAAACATGAAACGTGGGATGAACCCGCATGGATCTAGGGAAACTCCCTCAAACTGAGCCTCACTGCCACCTGGTTGACGATCTCCTGGATCTCGGAACGGGCCGATGAAGCGAGGAGCCAGTTTCTTGGATTCCACCAGGAGGGGAATGTCACGGGTGGAGAGCCAAACCTTCTGACCCGGCTGGTAGTCCGGGGCCTTGGAGCGGTGGCAATTGGATGCCGCGGTGTAGTGGTCAGCGGCCCGGAGTAGAGCTGCCCTGGCTCGGGTCCAAGTCCTGCGACAACGGCGGATGAAGCTCTGGACAGAGGGGCAGGATGCTTTTTTCTCAAGTGCAGGAAAAAGTGGTGGCTGGAACCCATATGTGCACTCAAAGGGGGAGAGACCGGTGGCGGAGCTGGTCAAAGTGTTGTGGGCATATTCTACCCATAGAAGTTGTTCGGACCAGGAAGTAGGGTCTTGATATGTCATGCAGCGGAGTGCAGTTTCCATCTCCTGATTCTTGCATTCGGTCTGGCCGTTGGACTAGGGGTGGTACCCTGAGGACAGGCTGACGGTGGCTCCCAGGAGCGAGCAGAACTCCCTCCAGAACACTGAGGCGAACTGGGGACCCCGATCAGAGACCACATCCACCGGGATGCCATGGAGACGGATGACGTGGAGAAGGATTAGTTTAGCCGTCTCCTTGGCAGATGGAAGTTTGGGCAGGGGCACGAAATGTGCCATCTTGCTGAACCGATCTACCACCGTCAGGATAGTAGTGTTGCCGCTGGATGGTGGTAGACCGGTGACAAAGTCCAAAGAAATGTGCGACCTGGGACGATGAGGCACAGGCAGAGGATGTAGAAGACCGGCAGGGGCATGGTGAGCCGGCTTGTGCTGGTTGCAGGTGGGACAGGCATTGATGAAACCCTGAATGTCCTCATCCAGTGACGTCCACCAGAACCGGCGCTGCATGACGTCCTTGGTCCGTTGGATCCCTGGATGACAGGTAAGTTGAGTGCTGTGGGTCCATTGTAGGACCTCGGACCGGAGGTCCGGCGGGACGAATAGATGGTCGGGAGGGCAAGCACTGGGTCCAGCCTGGTCTTGGGCGGCGGCCCTGACCCTCTCCTCTATCTCCCATGTGAGTGTGGCCACCAGACGGGAAGAAGGCAGGATAGTGTCTGGGTTGGTCCTGTCCCCCTCCTCTTCCAAGAACCGACGGGACAGGGCGTCGGGCTTGACGTTGCGGGACCCCGGTCAATAGGAGAGGGAAAAGTTGAAGCGGGTCAGGAAGAGTGCCCATCGAGCCTGGCGGGAGTTCAGTCTTTTAGCAGAACGGAGGTACTTCAGGTTCTTATGGTCTGTCCATACCAGAAACGGCAATTTGGTCCCCTCGAGCCAGTGTCGCCACTCCTCCAAAGCCAACTTGGCGGCGAGGAGTTCTCGGTTCCCAATGTCGTAATTCCTCTCTGCCGGGGTCAAACGTAGGGAATAGAAGGCGCAGGGGTGCAACTTCTGGTCAGAGGCTGCTCTCTGGGACAAGATGGCCCCCACTCCTAAGTCAGAAGCGTCCACCTCGACCACGAACTGCCGTTCAGGGTCCGGCATTCGGAGGATGGGGGCTGAGGTGAATCGTGTTTTCAAGGCCTGAAAAGAGTCATTGGTGGCCGTGGACCAGAGAAAAGGCACCTTGGAGGAGGTAAGAGCAGTGAGGGGGGCCGCCACCGAACTGTAGCCCCTGATGAACCTCCGGTAGAAGTTGGCGAAGCTCAGGAAACGTTGAAGCTGCTTGCGGGAATCAGGGGTGGGCCAAGTGGTGACGGCAGACACCTTAGCTGAGTCCATCTCCACGGTCCCTCTCCCTACGACGTACCCCAGGAAGGAGACAGACGAGGCGTGAAACACACAATTCTCGGCCTTGACGAACAGGGAGTTTTCCAGGAGGCGTTGGAGGACCTTCTGGACATGATATACATGTTCCTCTCTGGAGCAGGAGAAGATCAGAATGTCATTAAGGTACACAAAGACGAACCTGTTCAGCATGTCCCTGAGCACGTCATTCACCAGAGCCTGGAATACAGCAGGGGCGTTGGTGAGGCCGAAGGGCATCACCAGGGACTCGTAGTGACCGGTGGGGGTATTGAACGCTGTCTTCCACTCGTCCCCCTCGCGGATCCGGACCAGGTGATAGGCGTTGCGCAGGTCAAGCTTGGTGAATATGGTGGCTCCTTCTAGGAGCTCGAAAGCTGAGGAGATGAGAGGCAGGGGATATCGGTTCTTGATTGTCATGTCATTTAATCCTCGATAATCAATGCAGGGGCGGAGTGTCTTGTCTTTCTTCTCAACGAAGAAAAAACCGGCTCCAGCCGAAGACGAGGAAGGGCGGATGATGCCCGCCGCTAGACCGTCATTGATGTAAGTCTCCATCGCCCCCCTCTCAGGAACGGACAGGGAATACAGGCGTCCTCTGGGCGGCGTGGCACCGGGCTGGAGGTTGATGGCGCAGTCATAGGGCCGATGTGGGGGAAGGGAGGTTGCCTTGGCCTTACTGAAGACCTCCCTGAAGTCCAGATACGCAGCCGGGACTCCCAGTACATCAGTGGAAGAACTGGTCGCGGCAGAAGATCGTGGTGCGGCGGCATGCTTGAGGCAGACCTGATGACAATATTGGGCTCTTAGACAACTAACACCATCATAGACCTTTCTGGGTACCACCAAGATAAAGGATTTAATATAACAAGCCACATGATGCTCTCATTAGTTTGTGACATTCCACAGGCAAATCACAACATCAGGCATCAAGTCCATTGGCAGGTTGTCATCCGCCCTTCTAGAAGTGGTTTTGGTTCTTGTTGCTACCGACTAAAATAAACAGTAAAGAAGTTTTGAATGTCTAAAATGTGCTGTAATAAACAACACATTATATAACTTGCAGAAACAAAAAGCTAAAATGTGACATAATCACATATTTATATTTATACTTCAATCTTATACACCTTAAATTATTGTTGGTCACTGATACACATACCCTTTGAAGATGAGCTGGAAAGTTGAAAATGGTTGGCACAACACCATCTTTAAGCCGGACAGTCTGCCCCGTCCTGTCAAAGTCCTCTCTCCTGAAGTGCTCACTGCACAACATGGTCTCACAAAACGGTTCGTAAGATATCTTACTAAAGACGCAATGTAAAAATATCCGTACAGATCTGACAAAATGCTCCAAACGACCAGTGCGCCTGCGCAGACCTCTGCCGTGGTCTCACTCTGCGTTGCTCTGATAAAGCAACATGGCGGAGACTGCTGTATTCTTTTTTGGAAAACGCTATGTTTAAGTAATGTTTCTAGTAAAAATGTGTTTTGAAGATATTTATGGCGAGATATGTGTGTTTCAGTTTCAATATTTTCATTCAGTGAACTTCTACGGTGTTTGGTTTGTTAGTTATTCCGAAGAGTTTCTGTCGTATCTAAGAGGGTTGCTATGGGTGCTTTTGTCGCTCCTTGCCGTCAAACCGTAACACTTTGTAAATTGCCCCCGTTACATTACTATCTTTTCATATAGTGCAAGGCATCGGTAGAAGAAGGACACACAAGATGTGTATTTAATCAGGACAAAATGCCTTTTTATTTTCCTCACCCCGTAAATTCCTTGCTCTACAGCACATAACCACGTCCGTAACAAGAGCCGTGCGCCGGACGTTGCGTCATTCTCCTTCGCCAACCCCCCCCCCCCCCCCCCACACTGCCTCGCGCCGGATGTTGAGTCATTCTTCTCCTTCACCGACCGCACCCTACCTGTCCCTTGCTCCTAACTCCGACCTCAACCAAGTCCTTTATAGATAAAAAAAAAGCGCCAACATCTGTCCTTTGTCCTCTCTCTTTGTGTGAGACAGTGTGTCTCATTTGTTTGTATGTGTTTGTGCGTGGTTTTTCCCCTTCCACCACTGTGAACTAATGCATGGAATTTTCATGGATGCATTTTTAGATGGCATTGATTTCCTTGCAAAAAAGAAGTTGTTTGACAATGTCATGCATGTGAAAAGACTTGAGGAGGAGGTCAAAATCCTTGCTACCGAAGTAAGGCAGCATTGGGAGTACCTCAAGAAAAGGGAGCATGACTTGAGTGGTCTTTTCACGAGCATATCAATCAATCAATCAATCAAATTTTATTTGTATAGCCCATATTCACAAATTACAATTCATCTCATAGGGCTTTAACAGGGTGTGACATCCTCTGTCCTTAACCCTCAGCAAGAGTAAGGAAAAACTACTAAAAACACTTTTAACAGGGTAAAAATATGTAGAAACCTCAGAGAGAGCCACATGTGAGGGATCCCTCTCCCAGGACGGACAGAAGTGCAACAGATGCCATGTGCAGGAGAACATCATCAATAATCAAAGTCTCTAGCAGCATTTGATGAGGGTAGACATCCCGAAGGACAACCCCAACATGACATGCCAAGCA
This sequence comes from Platichthys flesus, assembly GCF_949316205.1. Lineage (NCBI taxonomy): Eukaryota > Metazoa > Chordata > Actinopteri > Pleuronectiformes > Pleuronectidae > Platichthys > Platichthys flesus. Next base: position 20,571,490 of record NC_084965.1, on the reverse strand, counting down.
GTTCCGCTGCAAGCACAGTCCATGCTCAGCAACCATCTAGTCCACGATCCACCATCCAGACCAGACGCCAGACCAGACGCCAGACCAGAATCCAGACCAGACGCCACTCCACTCCTCAGTCACCGTCCACCGCCGCCTACCAGGACAAGCCACCACCGCGGTCCTGGTCCACCGCCCGTGCCCAATGCCAACGCGACACAGGGTCCGCCACCAGCACCATGATCAGCCCACATGATTCAGAATCCGCCACACTGGATCCAACACCGCGACCCCCGGTGCGCGATCCACAAACCGCAATCCATGGTGCCTAGAGGGTAAGCATTGATCAAAAATTGTTAGGAGTTGTCTCTGTTTATGCACCATATCAAAAATTAATCATAATTTTTTTTTTGTCTTCATAATTAAGGTAGCCACAGGAGTCTATCCAAAGAAGGCCTTCAAGGTCTCCAGGGAGAGCTCAAGTGCAAATTGTTTCAGCAGCGTTCTCAACTTGCCTTAGTGAGGCAAAAGTACTTGGAGCTAATAAAGGCAGGGCTTCAAGGGTCAATGCTGGACCTTGTTTGGGGGGAAGAGCCTGATGAGGAGGAGGACATTGACATGCAGGTGATTAATGACATTTTAACATGGGACAGTAATCATAGATACTGTGATTAGTTGAATATTGTTTTAAACATTTATGAGAAATGCATTTTTCTGTGGATCATACACATTGAACTAAATGTAAATTACCATGTATTTCCTTATATTTTTCTATATAGGGTCTTGACAGTGGACAGCAGATTCCAGAGGAGGACGTTGTTGACCCTTAGCAATCCTGAATACTGCCTTAGGTTTAGGGTTAAATAGTTAAGTTTACTTTAAGTGTTTTTAATTGTCAGATCTGATAAAGCGGCATCAGTTGCACTTCTGTCCATCCTGGGAGAGGGATCCCTCACATGTGGCTCTCTCTGAGGTTTCTACATTTTTTACCCCCTGTTAATAGTTTTTTTTTTCGTACTTTTTCCTTACTCTTGTTGAGGGTTATGGACAGAGGATGTCGCACTTTTGTATTCATTGTATATTTTTATAAATAATATCAATGTAGGGAAAGACATTGAATACCTCGATATTAAAACATATTTTTCAACAACACAATTAAGCCATCATAATTTAGTATGTTTTCCAATGTATTGATGTTCTACTTGTATTCAATAAAATAAAAATAAAAGCCATCTGATTCTATTAGTCATCCGAAATAGCTGGTTGATTATTAATCAATTTCTATGCTTTTATATGGTTTTGTTTGGAAGGCAGATTGTATATAAACAAATTGTTAACCATTTTAACACTTTATACCAATAAATAATTCTGGTAATAATTCCTGAAGATTTTTGTGAAAACGGTGATAAATCCGTTGGGCAGTGAATGCACCCTTTTCTGTCCGCGGAACAGCGCGGTAACAATAAAGTGTGAAAAAGCATTGGTAAACGTATATGTGTCTGTTTTTTATAACGATATTTATTTCAAAATTCTAACACATATGCTTTGCTTAAGCATATTTGGTTAAAAACAAACCTCTAATATGTTTTCAGAACCCTAATCTGAACCCGGAAGAAGGATACAAAGAACTACAAATCGGAATGGTGGTCCCGTACGTGTATTTGTGTTGTTCTCACCTTTTGTAGTTCTGATGCATTTTCACTATTTTGTGAGATTGTGACATGGGACCTTGCATGCTTCTTTATGGTATTTTGGTCTAAGAAAAACACCTGTTAGGTCAGATTTAGTTTTTCTTACTAATAAAACGGTAAAATCTCGTTTTTTCATGGTTTTGGCCCTACTCAGTGGCGCCCCCCATAGTTTGGCATTGGGCTATGTTAGGGGAGTTCAAGACCTTTCCAAAACAGTTCATACCATGTCTGTTGCATATTTAGTTTCCATCCTGTAAGCCATCAAAGCTGACTCAGATGCAAGGTTCAAAGCTCACCCCTTAGGAGCAGGAGCCATCCACAATTTTCCCACTGACATCATGTTACTACAGAGGCCAAGACCTTTACAACGATGTCTTTGCTTTTGTTCTACAACAAAGTTTACATTTCATCTTTGTCATCTTGCTCCAAACTCTGGGGTGTACATTCTCAGACCCCATTGAGGTCCAAGCTGGATCAAATCGGTTTAAGTGGTATTTAATGGCCAGATATGGTCAAAATATGTGTATTTGCTTTATACACAATCATATGTTTCACTTTTAGACCAACTTAGACACCTTTGTTCATTAACAAACCAATTTCTAACACCCCAGTTTCAGACTGTTGCCCTCCTCACCTCTGGGAGGCGCTACAGGGTCCTTGTTCCCGGACCAGCAGGTTCAGGAACAGGTTCTTCCTGTGGCTGTCACCCTACTGAATCACCATGTTGCAGAGTTCATATGTATTTTTTTTATATTAACTTGATATGACCAACCATCCCTCGGCTGACAGAGAGGTCATATATGGCCAAGATTAAAGAGTGTAATAGTTCAATTAGAAATATGAGGAAAAAGTAAATGTTGCACACATATTGTTGAAAATTACTGTAGCATGACCTCTATTAAATAGCTTGGTAGGTCTTTTCCATACAAGAACATGCTGTGCTGGAGATGGGAGTTGCGATACAATTGCCTTTTGTGAGGTGCAGATGTTTAACCCATTTTAAGTCATAAAACACAGTTTTTAAATAACATTTTATTTAAAAACAGTAAAATAGAACAAGAAACAGTAAATGTAACATTAACACAATATACAATAACATCTAAAATAACAATTTACACGTCAAACAAGCAGAAATATAAGCTGCATCATCCTCTGTCCGGATTATTCCAGCTCTGTTTTAGGGACCCAGGAATCTTTCCACCTCAAATTGCTACAACAAAAAGGGAAAGAGAAAATATGTTTAGTGTAAATGGATATTTAATCACTATGGGCATATAAATGCACAGGAACATGTAAACAGAGAACCAATGGAGGTAAATATGGTATGGTATGGTATTGTAAATAGTTAAATAGTTATTGTAAATAGATTTAGATAGACTTGAATCCAACATCATAACAGAGCTACCTTCTATGGAGTAAAATAAAAATTCAGAACTTGTGATGGTGCATCACGATGTGGCATCAGATATGAAGCATTATACATACCATTTGGGGCATGGCAGCCACCTCACATTCACCTCCTTTACCCCCTGAAAACAATTAGTGGTCATAAAGAATACAAATTTAAATCATTAACGATGAAAAAATCATGTGTATATGAAGCAGTTAATATGCATATTCCACTACAATATGAAAATTGACAGTAGAAGCCCTGAAAGGATCTTCCTGCAAAGGTCAGTCAGATGTCAAATATAAAGTACCATCTTAGTAATCTGTTCACAAAACTAGTGGTGAGTAAGAATTCACCTGGATAATTGCACACAGGGCATTCTTATCTGTATGTATACTGTTGAAATCCAAATCAAACTATCTTTTAAGTCAGCATCCCCTACTGCATGAAAAATACTCGTCCCCTACGAGTATTCTTTTTCTCCTTCTTCTCATTCTTCTTCTTCTTCTTCTAATCCAGTGATTCTCAAATGGGGGTACGCGTACCCCTGGGGGTACTTGAAGATACTCCAGGGGGTACTTGAGATTTTTTTTATATATATTTAAAATTAGCATCATTCAAAAATTCTTGAAAAATTGTTATTTAACAAATATTCAATAAAATAAAAGGGTAAGTTCATGAACTCAATTTTATATTCAGTAGGCTTTTCAATTTAATTATCCTAAAAAAACAGAGTCTCCCCCATACCGATGGTTTGACCCAACCTGGCAGACGCCACCTGTCATCACCTGTCATCACCTGCCTTGAAAACTTCAACAATGGAGTCGAGTTGAAGTGCAGCAGCATTGCTGCTGAAACACGGAGGGACAAGTACCAAAGAAGGCGAAACCAGAGCAGAGAGCCTTCCCTAAACAACACCGTGAGAGCTTGTCCCTCTTCGAAGGGGCGCTAAAACGTAAACGTTTTCCGTTGTGAAGTTAATGATTCTTAACAAGAAGTCCGCGTCTCTACCGGTATCCTTTCAAAATAAAAGCATGTAATTCAAAAGCGGAAATGAAATTGTATGACCTTAAAGCGAGCAAATATTTCACAATAAAATAACAGAAAGACACTTCAATAATATTAACAATAACATAGATTGGGTTATTTACACTTTTTGTTTTTTTCTGTGGGGAGAGATTAGCCAGCAGTGGCATTAAGCCACCACATCTTCAGCGGTATCTCCAGACAAAACATGAAAGTCATGTTGGTAAGCCACCTGAGTTTTTTGAGAGGAAACTTTCTGAATTCAGGTCATCTCAAGACACGATGCCAAAAGCCTCCCCGAAGCAAACGGAAACAAGCTACCTGTCAGTATTCTTTCTGATCCTTAAAGAAGATATTTTAAGAAAATATATTTTGAGCTAATCTTTTATTTAAGACTAAGTTAATGATTTATTTTTTGGGAAGAAGTGTTTAGCTATAATTAAGTTCATGAGTTCAGTTTGAGAACATATCTTTATTATGATCCCAAAAGAGGTCACTTTAAGTTGATAATTATTTTGATGTGCACAAATCTTTATTTATATTGCGATAATAATAAAAGTCTTTAGTTATTTGTATATCTTTTTATTTCGAAATAGTTAAAGAGAGACCACTACAAATGAGCAATGTTATGGACATTGATGGAGTTTTAAATTTGAATGTGTCTAGTTACAAGGCTTAATAAATCACATTACATCTTTCTTTCAACCAAAAATGCTTGCGCTGGTTAGGGGGTACTGGGCAGAATTTTTTCTTTGAAGGGGGTACGTCACTGAAAAAAGGTTGAGAACCACTGTTCTAACCGACCGAGCAAGAACAGGCTCGAGTACGCAACACTGACAGCCGGGCCGGTCCAGCATCGCGAGTCTAAGGGTCACAGGGAACCCGACCGACAAGCGACCGGGCCTCTTGTCAGACCGGCCCTACGTCTTTGCATGTGTCTTGCAGCTATAAGAGAAATAGTAAAAATGTGTTTCTTTTTTGTTATTGTTACTGCGCACGAGCCTTCTTTTTCTCCTCCTTCTCCTTCTTCTTCTTCTTCTTATCACCGAGCAAGAACAGGCTCGAGTATGCAACACTGACAGCCGGGCCGGTCCAGCGTCGCGGGTCTAAGGGTCACAGGGAACCCGACCGACAAGCGACCGGCCTAATGTCACATCGTCCCTACGTCTTTGCGTGTGTCTTGCAGCTATAAGAGAAATAATAAAAATGTATTTATTTTTTACTATTATTACTGCGCGAGAGTCTTCCTTTTCTCCTTCTCCTTCTCCTTCTTCTCCTTCTCCTTCTCCTACTTCTTCTCATCGCCGAGCAAGAACAGGCTCGAGGACACGACTCGGGTTACCGGACAGCCCGGCTTCGCGAGTCTCAGGGTCAGAGGGACGCCGATGGGAGAGATGGCCCTCAACGCGAGCAGCCGCGCAAGGCCCTCGTTGCAAGCCTTGCCGTTTCAGAGACCCAGGACCCGAAGAGACTCCCCAACGCGGGCATCCCGGGGGTCCTAGGTCACACCGGCGCGCAACTTGGAGCGTGGCGTGCTGAGATTACACCGGACCTACGTCTTTGCATGTGTCGTTCAGCTGTAAGAGAAATGATAAAAATGTGTTTCTTTTTTATTATTATTACAGCGAAGGAGTGGTTGTCGCGGCGGCCGCAGCCTCCGTGGCATCCCTGCTCGCCGCGAGCAAGAGGAAGAGGTGTCAGATATGCCCCAGGAACAAGGACTGTAAAACTCACACAAAGTGCTGCAGGAGTGACAAATACATCTGCAAGGGCTGTTCCCTTATCTATTGCCCTTCTTGCGCGTGCTGATGTGTGGTGGGCTGTTTGTAAACGTGTGCATCTGTGTGTGTGCGTTTGTGTGTTTCAATACCCAAACGCTCACAGCCAACAGCATGGGGAAGGAGGGACAACAAAAGGGATAAGGGAAATAAAAAAATGAATATCTTTTTTATTATTACTGCTCAAGAGTCTTCTTTTTCTCCTCCTCCTCCTTCTCCTTCTCCTCCTTCTCATCACCGATCAAGAACAGGCTCGAGTGCACGACACTGGAAGCCGGGCCGGTCCAGCGTCGCGAGTCTAAGGGTCACAGGGAACCCGACCGACAAGCGACCGGCCTCATGTCACACCGGCCCTACGTCTTTGCGTGTGTCTTGCAGCTATAAGAAAAATAATAGAAATGTGTTTATTTTTGTTATACTGCGCAAGAGTAGTTATCGTGGCGGCGGCGGCGGCCGCAGCCTCCGTGGCAGCCCCGCTCGCCGCGAGCAAGAGGAAGAGGTGTCAGATATACCCCAGGAACAAGGACTGTAAAACTCACACAAAGTGCCGCGGGTGTGACAAATACATCTGCAAGGGCTGTTCCCTTATCTATTGCCCTTCTTGCGCGTACTGATGTGTGGTGGGCTGTTTGTGAACGTGTGCATCTGTGTGTGTGCGTTTGTGTGTTTCAATACCCAAACGCTCACAGCCAACAGCATGGGGAAGGAGAGACAACACAAGGGATAAGGGAAATAATAAAAATGAATTTCTTTTTTATTATTACTGCTCAAGAGTCTTCTTTTTCTCCTCCTTCTCATTCTCCTTCTCCTCCTTCTCATCACCGATCAAGAACAGGCTCGAGTGCACGACACTGGAAGCCGGGCCGGTCCAGCGTCGCGAGTCTAAGGGTCACAGGGAACCCGACCGACAAGTGACCGGCCTCATGTCACACCGGCCCTACGTCTTTGCGTGTGTCTTGCAGCTATAAGAAAAATAATAGAAATGGGTTTCTTTTTGTTATACTGCGCAAGAGTGGTTATCGTGGCGGCGGCGGCGGCCGCAGCCTCCGTGGCAGCCCCGCTCGCCGCGAGCAAGAGGAAGAGGTGTCAGATATACCCCAGGAACAAGGACTGTAAAACTCACACAAAGTGCCGCGGGTGTGACAAATACATCTGCAAGGGCTGTTCCCTTTTCTATTGCCCCTCTTGCGCGTGTTGATGTGTGGTGGGCTGTGCGTGTGAACGTGTGCATCTGTGTATGTGCGTTTGTGTGTTCAGTACCCAAACGCTCACAGCCAACAGCATGGGGAATGAGGGACAACACGAGGGATAAGGGAAATAATAAAAATGAATTTCTTTTTCTCCTCCTTCTCCTTCTCCTTCTCCTCCTTCTCATCACCGAGCAAGAATAGGCTCGAGTGCACGACACTGACAGCCGGGCCGGACCAGCGTCGCAAGTCTAAGGGTCACAGGGAACCCGACCGCTGCTGGCTGCGGCAGCAGCCTCCGTGGCAGCCCAGTTCTCCGCGAGCAAGAGGAAGAGGTGTCTGATATGCCCCAGGAACAAGGACTGTAAACTCACAAAAAGTGCTGCGGGTGTGACAAATTTCCATTGCCCTTCTTGCGCCTGCTGATGTGTGGTGGGCTGTGCGTGTGCACGTGTGCATTTGTGTGTGTGTGTGCGTTTGTGTGTTCAGTACCAAAACGCTCACAGCCAACAGCATGGGGAAGGTGGCACAACACTAGGGATGAGGGAATAATAAAAATTAATTTATTTTTTATTATTATTACTGCACGAGTCTTTTTTTTCTCTTCCTTCTCCTTCTCCTTCTCCTTCTCCTTCTTCTACTTCTTCTTCTTCTCATCACCGAGCAAGAACAGGCTCTAGGACGCGGCCCTGGCAGCCGCGTCGTGTCCTCGAGCCTGTTCTTGCTCGGTGATGAGAAAAGGAAGATGAAGAATGAAGAGAAGGCGAAAAAGAAGACTCGCGAAACCGTGCCTGTGCGGCTCCCCTTGTCGTGTACTCGAGCCTGTTCTTGCGCGGTGATGAAAAAAAGAAGATGAAAAATGAAGAGAAGGCGAAAAAGAAGACTCGCGAAGCCGTGCCTGTGCGGCTCCCCTTGTCGTGTACTCGAGCCTGTTCTTGCGCGGTGATGAAAAAAAGAAGATGAAAAATGAAGAGAAGGCGAAAAAGAAGACTCGCGAAGCCGTGCCTGTGCGGCTCCCCTTGTCGTGTACTCGAGCCTGTTCTTGCTTGGTGATGAGAAGAAGAAGAAGTAGAAGGAGGAGAAGGAGAAAAAGAAGACTTGTGCAGTAATAATAATGAAATAGAAACAAATGTGTATTATTTCTCTTACAGCTGAACGACACGTGCAAAGACGTAGGGTTGGTGTAATCTCAGCACCCCAGGCTCCAAGTTGCGTGCCGGTGTGACCTAGGACCCATGAGTCTCTACGGGTCCTGGGTCTCTGAAACCCAAGGGCTCGCGCTGAGAGGCTTGCTTGGTTGCTGGCGTTGAGGGCTGAGTACACGACGAGGGGAGCCAGACAGGCACGGCTTCGCGAGTGTCAGGGTCACAGGGACACCGATGGGAGAGACATCCCTGTGACCCTGAGACACGTGGAGCCGTGCCTGTCCGGCTCCTCTTGTCTTGTACTCGAACCTGTTCTTGCTCGGTGATGAGAAAAAGAAGATGAAGAATGAGGAGAAGGCGAAAAAAAAGACTCGCTTAGCCGTGCCGGGCTCCCCTTGTCGTGCCTGTTCTTGCTGGGTGATGAGAAGAAGAAGAAGAAGAAGAAGAAGGAGAAGGAGGAGCAGGAGAAGAAAAGAAGACTCTCTGCGAGACTCTCTGCGAGCCTTGTGTCCCAGAGAGTCTTCTTCATCCAGGCACGCACAAAGCAGACGGATTACAGATTACAAAACTCAAACCAGCAGTGCTGATGTAGTGTCTGCATGTCTCCCAGTGGACGACAGCCAGGCAGCGACTCTTCTTCCTCCGCAGGCTGCCGAGGCTCCACGTGGACTCCAGGATTCTCCAGGCAACTTACACTTACAGGTGCACCACAGTGAGCATCCAGACTGGCTGCATCACCGACCGGTGCGGCAGTTGCACCGCCCTGAGCCGTAAGGCTCTACAGGGGGTGATGAAATCCGCCCAGCACATCACCCCCTGTACGGTGCACCATCCATAGAGGACTTCTAGAGACAGACCCCTTTCACCCCAGCCGTAGACATTTTTGCTTGCTGCCATCTGGCCGACGGTACCGCAGCATCAGGGCCCGCACCACCAGGCTCAGAGACAGTTTCATTCCCCAGGCCATGAGATTTTTAAACTCCTCTGAGCTGCAATGACTCCCGAAAAACCAGCACCGTGACATATTTGCATATTTGCATCATCGCACAAACTTACCACTATTGATGTTTTATTTTCTCTTCAGCTGTTAACAATATATATTATATATATATATATATATATATACTTTATTTTCTATTTTAAATTTTGATATTCTATTTCATTCTATTTCAAAATATTTCTATTTTATATTTTAGGTTGTAATTACGTGAGCATTGCTAGAAGAGAGCCTGTGACTCAAGCATTTCACTGCCAGCGACTGCGATCATTTGTGATTGTTGTACATTTGACAATACAAATTGTTGAACGTTGAATGTTGAATCTTGAAGAGACTCCCCGACGCGGGCATCCCAAAGGCCCTAGGTCACACTGGCGCGCAACTTGGAGCATGGTCTTTGCATGTGTCGTGCAGCTATAAGAGAAATAATGAAAATGAATTTCCTAAAAACATTACTTGAAAAAATGGACAATGACAAGTGTAGCATTGATAAAAACACACACGCTATGTAACATCTTTTCAACCTAACCCATAAACTGCTGGAGGACCTGCCTTTCTTTTGGTGCAGGTACATCCTTATGAGTTCCTTATGAGTTATGGGGACCCTGACTTACAAGCGACCGGCATCATGTCACACCGGCCTACGTCTTTACATGTGTCGTGCAGCTGTTGGAGAAATAATTAAAATTTGCTTCTTTTTTTTATTATTACTGCCCAAGAGTCTTCTTCTTCTTCTTCTTCTTCTTCTTTTTCTTCTTCTGCTTCTTCTTCTTCTTCTTCTTCTTCTTCTTCTTAGACAGATAGATGTGTACTTTATTAATCCCATGGGAAATTCATATCATCCAGTAGCTTGTACACTGAACACATCAGTGACATACATACATATATCACATACGGAGAACATATTTACAGATACAGGAATGGAATGCAATGATGTGATTGTGTCAGTGCCCAGTAGGAAAGTGTTCTCATGCTGCTGGAGTGGATAGTACAATAAAATATAAACTGTATATATATAAAAACAGCAGAATAATATACATATATATATATATAATTATCTAAATATATTTTGAAAATGTAGTGGTAAGGCTTTGCATGTGGCCTGTATAGCCAGTAAAGGGATGGACAGTGGGTTGGTATATAATAATGAGATGAGATTAGCAGAGAAGCTTAGAGAAGGGCAGGGCAGACTGAGGTAGACTCATGCAGGGAAGATCCCCAACACAAAGAGTGAGACATTTCTAGAAATTTTTCACCACACAATGTTGGGCTTTAGAGTGGGTCACCGGGCTTGGCTGGTGCTGAAGATTTTTTTCTCCCATGTATTTCATTTTTCCCTAACAAATATTTCGGACATTTCTAGGCATTCTTGCTATAATGCAAAGTGCCTACAAGTGTCCCATGTTATTTTTTGTTTTGTTTTTACCTAACACAAAGAGGGAGACATTTCTAGGCATTTCTCAGCACTCCAGGTGGGGCTTTAGAGTGGGTCCCTTGGCGTGTCTGGTGCTGGAAAAAAATGACATGGGACACTTGTAGGTACTTTACATTAGAGCAAGAATGCCTAGAAATGTCCCAAATGTTTTTTTTAGGGAAAAATACAAAACATGGTAGAAAAAAATCTCCAGCACCAGCCAAGCCCAGGGACCCACTCTAAAGCCCCACCTTGAATGCTGAAAAATGCCTAGAAATGTGTCACTCTTTGTGTTAGGTAAAAAACTGATATGGGACACTTGTAGGCACTTTATATCAAAGCAAGAATGTCTAGAAATGTCCCAAATGTTTTGTTAGGGAAAAATATAATACATGGGAGAAAACAATCTCCAGCACCAGCCAAGCCCAGGGACCCACTCTAAAGCCCCACCTTGAATGCTGAAAAATGCCTAGAAATGTGTCACTTTTTGTATTATGTAAAAAAATGACATTGGACACTAGTAGGCACTTTAAATTATGGCAAGAATGCCTAGAAATGTCCGAAATGTTTTGTTAGGGAAAAATGAAATACAATGGAGAAAAAAATCTCCAGCACCAGCCAAGCCCAGGGACCCACTCTAAAGCCCCACCTTGAATGCTGAAAAATGCCTAGAAATGTGTCACTCTTTGTGTTAGGTAAAAAACTGATATGGGACACTTGTAGGCACTTTATATCAAAGCAAGAATGTCTAGAAATGTCCCAAATGTTTTGTTAGGGAAAAAATAAATACAATGGAGAAAAAAATCTCCAGCACCAGCCAAGCCTAGGGACCCACTCTAAGGCCCCACTTTGAGTGCTGGAAAATGCCTAGAAATGTGTCACTCTTTGTGTTAGGTAAAAAAATTACATGGGACACTTGTAGACACTTTACATTACAGCAAGACTGCCTAGAAATGTCCCGAATGTTTTGTTAGGGAAAATTACAAAACATGGTAGAAAAAAATCTCCAGCACCAGCCAAGCCCAGGGACCCACTCTAAAGCCCCACCTTGAGTGCTGAAAAATGCCTAGAAATGTCTCACTTTATGCGTTAGCTAAAAAAAATGAAAATACATAAGACACTTGTAGGCACTTTACATTATAGCAAGAATGCCTAGAAATGTCCGAAATGTTTTGTTAGGGAAAAATGAAATACATGGGAGAAAAAAATCTCCAGCACCAGCCAAGCCCGAAGAGCCACTCTAAAGCTCCACCCTGAGTGCTGAAAAATGCCTAGAAGTGTCTCACTCTTTGTGTTAGGTAAAAAAATGGCATGGGACACTTGTAGGCACTTAACATTATAGCAAGAATGTCTAGAAATGTCCCAAATGTTTTTTTTAGGGAAAAATACAAAACATGGTAGAAAAAAATCTCCAGCACCAGCCAAGCCCAGGGACCCACTCTAAAGCCCCACCTTGAATGCTGAAAAATGCCTAGAAATGTGTCACTCTTTGTGTTAGGTAAAAAACTGATATTGGACACTTGTAGGCACTTTATATCAAAGCAAGAATGTCTAGAAATGTCCCAAATGTTTTGTTAGGGAAAAATATAATACATGGAAGAAAACAATCTCCAGCACCAGCCAAGCCCAGGGACCCACCCTAAAGCCCCACCTTGAATGCTGAAAAATGCCTAGAAATGTGTCACTTTATGCGTTAGCTAAAAAAAATGAAAATACATGCAACACTTGTAGGCACTTTACATTATAGCAAGAATGCCTAGAAATGTCCGAAATGTTTTGTTAGGGAAAAATGAAATACATGGGAGAAAAAAATCTCCAGCACCAGCCAAGCCCGAGGAGCCACTCTAAAGCCCCACCCTGAGTGCTGAAAAATGCCTAGAAATGTCTCACTCTTTGTGTTAGGTAAAAAAATAACATGGGACACTTGTAGGCACTTTACATTATAGCAAGAATGCCTAGAAATGTCCCAAATGTTTTGTTAGGGAAAAATGAAATACATGGGAGAAAACAATCTCCATCTTAAGCCAAGCCCAGGGACCCACTCTAAAGCCCCACCTTGAATGCTGAAAAATGCCTAGAAATGTGTCACTCTTTGTGTTAGGTAAAAAACTGACATGGGACACTTGTAGGCCCTTTATATCAAAGCAAGAATGTCTAGAAATGTCCCAAATGTTTTGTTAGGGAAAAATATAATACATGGGAGAAAACAATCTCCAGCACCAGCCAAGCCCAGGGACCCACTCTAAAGCCCCACCTTGAATGCTGAAAAATGCCTAGAAATTTGTCACTTTTTGTATTATGTAAAAAAATGACATTGGACACTAGTAGGCACTTTACATTATGGCAAGAATGCCTAGAAATGTCCGAAATGTTTTGTTAGGGAAAAATGAAATACAATGGAGAAAAAAATCTCCAGCACCAGCCAAGCCTAGGGACCCACTCTAAAGCCCCACCTTGAGTGCTGAAAAATGCCTAGAAATGTGTCACTCTTTGTGTTAGGTAAAAAAATTACATGGGACACTTGTAGACACTTTACATTACAGCAAGACTGCCTAGAAATGTCCCAAATGTTTTGTTAGGGAAAAATACAAAACATGGTAGAAAAAAATCTCCAGCACCAGCCAAGCCCAGGGACCCACTCTAAAGCCCCACCTTGAGTGCTGAAAAATGCCTAGAAATGTCTCACTTTATGCGTTAGCTAAAAAAAATGAAAATACATAAGACACTTGTAGGCACTTTACATTATAGCAAGAATACCTAGAAATGTCCGAAATGTTTTGTTAGGGAAAAATGAAATACATGGGAGAAAAAAATCTCCAGCACCAGCCAAGCCCGAAGAGCCACTCTAAAGCTCCACCCTGAGTGCTGAAAAATGCCTAGAAGTGTCTCACTCTTTGTGTTAGGTAAAAAAATGGCATGGGACACTTGTAGGCACTTAACATTATAGCAAGAATGTCTAGAAATGTCCCAAATGTTTTGTTAGGGAAAAATGAAATACATGGGAGAAAAAATTCTCCAGCACCAGCCACGCCCAGGGATCCACTCTTAAGCCCCACCCTGAGTGCTGAGAAATGCCTAGAAATGTCTCACTCTTTGTGTTAGGTAAAAAAATGACATAGGACACTTGTAGGCAGTTTACATTATAGCAAGAATGCCTAGAAATGTCCCAAATGTTTTGTTAGGGAAAAATACAAAACATGGAAGAAACAAATCTCCAGCACCATCCAAGCCCAGGGACCCACCTTGAGTGCTGAAAAATGTCTAGAAATGTCTCACTTTATGTGTTAGGTAAAAAAAAAAAAAAAAAATACATGGGACACTTGTAGACTTTTTACATTGTAGCAAGAATGCCTAGAAATGTCCCAAATGTTTTGTTAGGGAAAATTACAATACATGGCAGAATAAATTCTCCAGCACCATCCAAGCCCAGGGACCCGCTCTAAAGCCCCACCTTGAGTGCTGAAAAATGCCTAGAAATGTCTCACTCTTTGCGATATGTAAAAAAATGACATGGGACACTTGTAGGCACTTTACATTGTTGCAAGAATGCCTAGAAATGTCCCAAATGTTTTGTTATTGAAAATTACAATACATGGTAGAAAAAAATCTCCAGCACCAGCCAAGCCCGGGGACCCGATCTAAAGCCCCACCCTGAGTGCTGAAAAATGCCTAGAAATGTCTCACTCTTTGTGTTAGGTAAAAATAAAACAAAAATAACATGGGATACTTGTAGCCACTTTACATTTTATTAAGAATTCCTAGAAATGTCCCACATGTTTTGTTAGGGAAAAATACAATACATGATAGAAAAAATTATCCAACAACAGCCAAGCCCTGGGACCCACTCTAAAGCCCCACTTGGAATGCTGAAAAATGCCTAGAAATGTGTCACTCTTTGTGTTAGGTAAAACATTTACATTGGACACTTGTAGGCACTTTACATTATAGCAAGAATGCCTAGAAATGTCCCACACGTTTTATTAGGGAAAAAAGAAATATATGGTAGAAAAAATTCTCCAGCACCAGTCAAGCCCGGGGACCCACTCTAAAGCTCCACCTTGAATGCAGAGCAAATGGCTAGAAATGTGTCACTCTTTGTGTTAGGTAAAAAAATGACTTGGGACACTTGTAGGCACTTTACATTGTAACAAGAATGCCTAGAAATGTCCCAAATATTTTGTTAGGGAAAAATTAAATACATGGGAGAAAAAAATTCTCCAGCACCAGCCACGCCCAGGGACCCACTCTAAAGCCCCACCCTGAGTGCTGAAAAATGCCTAGAAATGTGTCACTCTTTGTGTTAGGTAAAAAAATGACTTGGGACACTTGTAGGCACTTTACATTGTAACAAGAATGGCTAGAAATGTACCAAATGTTTTGTTAGGGAAAAATACAAAACATGGTAGAAAAAAATCTCCAGCACCAGCCAAGCCCAGGGACCCACTCTAAAGCCCCACCTTGAGTGCTGAAAAATGCCTAGAAATGTCTCACTTTACATGTTAGCTAAAAAAAATAAAAATACATGGGACACTAGTAGGCACTTAACATTATAGCAAGAATGCCTAGAAATGTCCGAATTGTTTTGTTAGGTAAAAATTACAATACATGGTAGAAAAAATTCTCCAGCACCAGCCAAGCCCGGGGACCCACTCTAAAGCCCCACCTTGAATGCTGAAAAATGCCTAGAAATGTCTTACTCTTTTTGTTAGGTAAAAAGATACATGGAACACCCGTAGGCACTTTACATTATAGCAAGAATGCCTAGAAATGTCCGAAATGCTTTGTTAGGGAAAAATTAAATACATGGGAGAAAACAATCTTCAGCACCAGCCAAGCCCAGGGACCCACTCTAAAGCCCCACCTTGAATGATGAAAAATGCCTCGAAATGTGTCACTCTTTGTGTTAGGCAAAAAAATACATGGAACACCCGTAGGCACTTTACATTATAGCAAGAATGCCTAGAAATGTCCGAAATGCTTTGTTAGGGAAAAATGAAATACATGGGAGAAAAAAATCTCCAGCACCAGCCACGCCCAGGGACCCACTGTAAAGACCCACCCTGAGTGCTGAGAAATGCCTAGAAATGTCTCACTCCTTGTGTTCGGTAAAGTAATTACATGGGACACTTATAGGCACTTTACATCATAGCAAGAATGCCTAGAAATGTCCCAAATGATTTGTTAGGGAAAAATACAAAACATGGGAGAAAAACATCTCCAGCACCAGCCAAGCCTGAGGGACCCACTCTAAAGCCCCACCCTGAGTGCTGAAAATTGCCTAGAAATGTCTCAGTCTTTGTGTTAGGTAAACAAATGACATGGGACACTTGTAGGCACTTTACATTATAGCAAGAATGCCTAGAAATGTCCCAAATGTTTTGTTAGGGAAAAATGAAATACATGGGAGAAAAAACTCTCCAGCAGCAGCCACGCCCAGGGACCCACTGTAAAGACCCACCCTGAGTGCTGAGAAATGCCTACAAATGTCTCACTTTATGTGTTAGCTAAAAAAATACATGGAACACATGTAGGCACTTTACACTAAAGCAAGAATGCCTAGAAATGTCCCAAATGTTTTGTTAGGGAAAAATACAAAACATGGTAGAAAACAATCTCCAGCACCAGCCAAGCCCAGGGACCCACTCTAAAGCCCCACCTTGAATGCTGAAAAATGCCTCGAAATGTGTCACTCTTTGTGTTAGGAAAAAAAAAAATTACATTAGACACTTATAGGCAATTTACATTATAGCAAGAATGCCTAGAAATGTCCCAAATATTTTGTTAGGGAAAAATGAAATACATGGGAGAAAAAAATCTCCAGCACCAGCCAAGCCCAGGGACCCACTCTAAAGCCCCACCTTGAGTGCTGAAATATGCCTAGAAATGTCTCACTTTATGTGTTAGGTAAAAAAAAATAAAATAAATGGGACACTTGTAGGCACTTTACAGCATAGCAAAAATGCCTCAAAATGTCCCACAAGTTTTATTAGGGAAAAAGACAATACATGGAAGAAATAAATTTCCAGCACCAGCCAAGCCTGGGGAGCCACTCTAAAGCGAAACATTGAGTGCTGAACAGTGCCTAGAAATGTGTCACTCTTTGTGTTAGGTAAAAAAATGACATGGGACACTTGTAGGCACTTTACAAATAAAGCAAGAATGCCTAGAATTGTCCCAAATGTTTTGTTAGGGAAAAATGAAATACATGGGAGAAAAAGTTCTCCAGCACCAGCCACGCCCAGGGACCCACTGTAAAGACCCACCCTGAGTGCTGAGAAATGCCTACAAATGTCTCACTCTTTGTGTTAGGTAAAAAAATTACATGGGACACTTGTAGGCACTTTACATTGTAGCAAGAATGCCTAGAAATGTCCCAAATGTTTTGTTAGGGAAAAATGAAATACATGGGAGAAAAAATTCTCCAGCAGCAGCCACGCCCAGGGACCCACTCTAAAGCCCCACCCTGAGTGCTGAGAAATGCCTAGAAATGTCTCACTCTTTGTGTTAGGTAAAAAAAAAAAATACATGTGACACTTGTAGGCACTTTACATTATAGCAAGAATGCCTAGAAATGTCCCAAATGTTTTGTTAGGGAAAAATGAAATACATGGGAGAAAAAAATCTCCAGCACCAGCCACACCCAGGGACCCACTGTAAAGACCCACCCTGAGTGCTGAGAAATGCCTAGAAATGTCTCACTCTTTGTGTTAGGTAAAAAAATGACATGGGACACTTGTAGGCACTTTACATTACAGAAAGAATGCCTAGAAATGTCTGAAATGTTTTGTTGGGGAAAAATGAAATACATGGGAGAAAAAATGTTCCAGCACCAGTCAAGCCTGGGGAGCCACTCTAAAGCCCAACATTGAGTGCTGAAAAATGCCTAGAAATGTCTCACTCTTTGTGTTAGGTAAAAAAAAAAATACATGTGACACTTGTAGGCACTTTACATTATAGCAAGAATGCCTAGAAATGTCCCAAATGTTTTGTTAGGGAAAAATGAAATACATGGGAGAAAAAAATCTCCAGCACCAGCCAAGCCCAGGGACCCACTCTAAAGCCCCACCTTGAGTGCTGAAATATGCCTAGAAATGTCTCACTTTATGTGTTAGGTAAAACAAAAAAAAACACATGGGACACTTGTAGGCACTTAACAGTATAGCAAAAATGCCTCAAAATGTCCCACAAGTTTTATTAGGGAAAAATACAATACATGGAAGAAATAAATTTCCAGCACCAGCCAAGCCTGGGGAGCCACTCTAAAGCGCAACATTGAGTGCTGAACAATGCCTAGAAATGTGTCACTCTTTGTGTTAGGTAAAAAAAAAAATACATGGGACACTTGTAGGCACTTTACATTATAGCAAGAATGCCTAAAAATGTCCGAAATGTTTTGTTAGGGAAAAATGAAATACATGGCAGAAAAAATCTCCAGCACCAGCCAAGCCTGAGGACCCACTCTAAAGCCCTGACCTGAGTGCTGAAAAATGACTAGAAATGTCTCACTCTTTGTGTTAGGTAAACAAATGACATGGGACACTTGTAGGCACTTTACATTATAGCAAGAATGCCTAGAATTGTCCCAAATGTTTTGTTAGGGAAAAATGAAATACATGGGAGAAAAAGTTCTCCAGCACCAGCCACGCCCAGGGACCCACTGTAAAGCCCCACCCTGAGTGCTGAGAAATGCCTAGAAATGTCTCACTCTTTGTGTTAGGAAAAAAAATTACATGGGACACATGTAGGCACTTTACATTAAAGCAAGAATGCCTAGAAATGTCCCAAATGTTTTGTTAGGGAAAAATAAAAAACATGGTAGAAAAAAATCTCCAGCACCAGCCATTCCCAGGGACCCACTCTCAAGCCCCACCTTGAGTGCTGAAAAATGCCTAGAAATGTCTCACTTTATGTGTTAGCTAAAAACATACATGGAACACTTGTAGGCACTTTACATTAAAGCAAGAATGCCTAGAAATGTCCCAAATGTTTTGTTAGGGAAAAATACAAAACATGGTAGAAAACAATCTTCAGCACCAGCCAAGCCCAGGGACCCACTCTAAAGCCCCACCTTGAATGCTGAAAAATGCCTCGAAATGTGTCACTCTTTGTGTTAGGCAAAAAAAAAAATTACCTGGGACACTTATAGGCACTTTACATTATAGCAAGAATGCCTAGAAATGTCCCAAATGTTTTGTTAGGGAAAAATGAAATACATGGGAGAAAAAAATCTCCAGCACCAGCCAAGCCCAGGGACCCACTCTAAAGCCCCACCTTGAGTGCTGAAATATGCCTAGAAATGTCTCACTTTATGTGTTAGGTAAAAAAAAAAAAAATACATGGGATACTTGTAGGCACTTAACAGCATAATACAGCCCCTCGTCGGTTGAATTTTCTCTTACAAGTGATACTGTGGACTTAGAATTAAAGGGAGCTTCTTCTCAACACAAGTTTTGATGGCTGTGATTCTTTTGATCACAGCTATGTTTTGACGTTTTTATAGTATAGGTTTCTTTTTGATTTTAAGTGTGGTGTTGTGTTTTTTGCTCATGTCTTTAGTTGGGTTTGTTTTTCTGCCTTGCCCTTTTCTGCCCTTTGCCTTCCCCGTGTTGTCCACACCTATCAGGTTGGATTTATTGAAATATACCACATACATTACACATACATTTCTTTGACCTCTTTATTACACTCTGTAGAACAGTCAACATTTTGTACCACACATCCCAGCTCCCTGTTTCAATTCACACACACACAAAGTAGAACACCAACAGCAGATAATGAGCAGACATTGGCCTAAAATCTCTCCCACACAGCACACTTAACGCAGCTGCACTGACACAGGAACATTATGACCTCTGGTAACCACGACAATGGATTGCACGTACGATATCTTCATCACGCGACATTCCAATAGGATGAGGCACTGCCGCGTCTAGATGCAGCGGCCTCCATCTAGTTTTGACCAATCCAAGAAGAACCCCTGTCACGCCCAGTATATCGATATATAACCTATGTGCGCACTCTGTTTAAGCGCCTCTTTTCCTGTGCAGGCTCCTGCGTAGAACTAGAGACCCATGCATGTTCAATTGCTGGACACCGCGTTTTCCTGACCTGTGACCTCTGAATAAACTTGCTTAATTTCAACTTGAGAACGACGACTCCTCTCCTTTGATTTCCACACGCAACACAATACACACCTGAACCGGCCCGATTACATTTCCTCTAATTGATTACAGGTGTGTGTGCATTTGATGGCCGTCTCGTATATCCCGAGACCACGTGAGCATCAATCGTGCACGTCCTCAGAATGAACGCTCCGCAAACGGCAGATGCAATATGCAGTGAACCATAGGGCTAGTATAACAGAGGTGGAGAAGCTCACCTCGCGTGTCTTCCGGTGTAAAATCAAAGGGCCAATCCGGCGGAGCAATAATCTAAACGTCCTGGCGGACATTCTAAAATACTTGGCCCCATCAATTCCCCTTATCAGTGAGCGTTAGAAACGTACTGGCATCGTCACGCCGTACACTATTGAGGGGCCATACAGATAATCTACATGGCAGCACTGCCTCTTTGCGTAATCTTAAAATCCACAAACATCGTTCACCAGGGGTGTTTCTAGGATTGAAAGAAAGGGGGGGCTTAGCCCCTAAGGATGCTGAATGTTTGTCTAACCCTAACCCTAGACATAATTTCAGGATCATTGTGAAATTTGACAATACAAATATGAACTTTTTCCAAATGGAGAGAAATAATTTTCAATGAATTGGATGATATAGCGTTATTAGGGACACTATGACATTTAGTTTTCACTAGCATTAACTGATTATAAACAACAACATTCTATAGGCACTGATATTATTGTTTTAAAATACTAGAGATAGATATTAATGCAAAGAATAGAGAGCTGTTGATAGTAGTTTCTTACATTTCAAATTTGCTCGTTCACAGTCTTGCAGACTGGAGACATTTTAACAAAATGTCCCTAACAAAATAATAGCTAGCTAGCTAGCTAAGTTTTAACATAGCTCATTACAATATTCCCTTTCATTTGCCTCAAGTAAACCTAAATTTAAGCAGGTAACAATTGTTAACAACTACAGATAGCCACATTCTGTAACTACCTGTACTTAAAATGTCACTCCGTGCATCATTTACTATGAGCTAAACTCCTTGGCTGTAATCCTGCTGTCTTGATGAGAGACATTACTTGGCAGGGTGAGAAAGTCAGCGCAGCAGCGATGCAGACTCCCCAAGGTTCTAGTGCCTGATATTTATTGTTAAGTATGATAAAGGGCTATTGGATTGTAATTTGAAGGGGGAGAAAACATACAAACCAGAAACGCACTTGCATTTGTAGCATGTTAACTTTTTCATGTGAAAACAATAGTTTAATTAAAAAAAATTAAAAAAAAAAAAAAAAAAAACTTATTTGGGGGGGCTGAAGAACAGTTTAGGGGGAATTCAGCCCCCCTAAAACAGGCCTTACAACGCCCTTGTCGTTCAAGTCATGCAATTCCAGAAACCCCACACTGTCTCAATCTCTGGTGTGCCATCCAGTGGGATCTGCCAGAAGGCACGTATTACTTCGGCGAAGTATACGAACAACATTTCAAGCGGGAAATGTATCCCCTCTTGCATCAGCACTCTGACAGCCAAGCTGTATTATTCAAGAAAACTCCAATTTGAAATCATGAACTTGGGAGTTTGTACATTCAAACAGCTAGTTTTTAAACAGCTACAATACATTTGCAGGAGACAAGCGTTATTCCAACTCTCTGTGGTCCTGCATCTCTCTAACTATGAGGCTTAATTAGACCCAGGCGGTCACCTTAGCAAATAAATGTTTAAGCTCGAAGTCCAAGGTGCTTGGCTGCCTAAATAGGTTATAACTGTCAGTTTTATAATATATTCTCTGGCGATGGTGGGAATTACTTGCCTGATTTCAGGTGCAGAGCACCAATGAGCTGCCAAATTTTCAGCATTCTACGATGGCTGCTAGGGTTACCTATTTACTGAGTAAAAAACATGAATATATGCCACTCCGCTCATTTTACTCTGACTGCGGGTGTCACGTGTAAAATCGTAGAATACTGAACACAAAAGTATTTTCATGACGCTTAAATACAGACTTATAAACTCTGGAGCGAACAACAATCTAAATTAATAGATAAAATTAATCATATTCTTTATATTAAATCGATTCATTCAACTCATCGTTCCCATAAAATAAATACATAAATTCAAATATAAATGAATAAAAATAATCTTTGAACACGTTTACTTACACATAAATACACAAACTATCTCCAGTGGCGAGATTATAGGTACACCGTGATCTGATCAAGGTGCAAGTGCAACAGCTGACTTAATTTTAAATTGTCAAACGCCGGTTCTTGAGAGGTCCTGCGGTTTTCATCTGCTGGATGACCCACCCCCCCCACCGATAGTTCCACGGAGTCAGGTGCAGCCTCTCCAACGAAACGCTTCAATCATTTGGTGTCCCGCAGTCTGAATTAAAATAAATAAATCTAATTGTACAGCATATTCGCGACATAAATCCTCCCATGCAGCTAATACGCCACAAATAAGCGGCTGCTTTCCTCACCACTTCGCGGTACACATCATCTCTCATGAATTCCATTAACTATTCCATCCATGGGACTCGGAATGCCACGCATAAGGTGCCGATCCGACCTGCGTCTGGCCCCAATCACATGGCGACGTCTCTAGTTAAAAATAAAAATAAATAAAAATAATAATTTATTTAGCAGTGCATCTGACTGATTATCTGCAGTTATTCACAAATGTACTCCATCTGTGAGTTTTGGGGGATTTTTAAGGACAATGGCGTAGCCCTGGCCTTATCCATTCGTCCTGTATTCCTCATTGCGGAAACCTCCTCTCTAAAACAAAAAAGTTCTTCACCAGCATAAACAAGTTTAATTAAAGCAAATTCTTGCCTGCACTCTATTCAGCCATGCGTTCAGAATAGGAAATGCAACTTCTTCAGCCTTCCAAGGTATTCCCTTGGCTCACTAGAACAACCGGGAAGAGTATCTTCTGCCTTCCCTCCCTATATCCGTCCTCGCATAAACACATTCCTTTTGAATCAAAGTTTGAAAAAACCTTATGTCTTAAAATGCATATAACTTGTGGTGGTTACGGATTATCTGCTCATTCTTTGAGTGACGCTAGCTATACAGTTAAATTCTCTTTAAACACACTCCTGGGCACTCTCCTCACTACATACCTGCACTACACCTGGTCGGATGACCCCATACGTGCGAGTGGCGTATGTGCACCCTGTATTTTACTTTCGGTCCAGCGAACCTTATTTTCAGTTCAGTCATATGACTTAATTTCTGTTACGGTGGCAGTGCCGATTTGCATTTCCGTTGACATTTAATTTAATTTGGTCTTGGACCGTAATTATGTTGGTCGAATGAACTTTTTATTTACGTTTGGTCCTCGCGACCGTTTTTTAAGTTTACATTTTGCATTCACCATGGCTTTAACTCGGTCAGTGGACCTTCCTTCATTTAAGCTTGCCATGCCACTTCATTTCTTTTGGCGGTGAGCCGAGCTGTCTCAATCCCTGTTCATCATGCGACTTAATTTCTGTTGCGGTGTGCCATGCCGCTTTCAAATTCTTCTCAAAATTTTATTTAATTTTGGCCTTGGCCTTATTTCATTTGTTCAAATGACCTTTTATTAAGTTCTACATCTAGAACCTGCACTCACCACGACATTTTACCTTCAGTCCAGCGGACCTGATTTTCATCAAGCAACCAAAAATGTTTGTAGCGGTCGCTTTATCGACATGTAATTTCCGTTATATATTTTTGATTCAATTATGTTTTACATTTTAGATCCCTATTTAAACTTGTGAATACCTCTTCATTTACCTCATATCTTGTCCACTCAGGGGGGTAGATGCACTCCAACGAGTCATCTTCATATTTTATTTGACAAATATATAACAATCGTCGTTTTCCAAAGTATGTATTATCCTCTAGGATACTACAACACAAGGTAAGACTCACCAGTATCTCACTATCCCTGGTCTACATTCTTCGTCTTCCTTCTTTTGGTGGTATTCCTGTAGGATGCTCTGCTCCACCCCCTTTTAATCCTGATGACATCACACAGGGGTCTAAAATGCCAAAGACTATAAAATTCGCATTCTCTGTGCATTTTAAAAACAAAATAAACTTGTTAAATTGAAAACCAAGTCTCTCCTGATTGAAATGGAGCTCAGCATAAGTTCAATAAGGAAGACTTAAAACCCCATTCAGATCAGCTAACTGCGGGTGGTCCTAAATATCGGGAATGCCCATGGGAGGGCTTAACCTGTATGCTGTCAGCTGATCGTGGGTGTTCCCAATCATCTAATCAGGCCCCCGCTGTTTCCTTCAGCCAGTCACACAGCAGCTGTCAAACTTCAAAAATCCCTTCTCTTCTCTTCCTCAGCAGTTCCAATGCAGTGACTCGCACAACCCCTCCTCCGCCCCAATCTCCTCCAGTCCTGAGAAGAACATTCATCACCTCTTCCGGATCTCGATGACAACTGATCACGGACTAAGGTGGCAGCTGACTGCCTGACAACATACTTGTTACTCGTGGCATCCATTGCACTTCTGTCCATCCTGGAAGAGGGATCCCTCGCATGCGGCTCTTCCTGAGGTTTCTACGTTTTTCCCTCATGAAGGGTTTTTTCGTAGTTTTTCCTTACTCTTGTGAGGGTTAAGGACAGAGGATGTCACACTTAGGAAGTCCAATAGGACAATGCTCATATATGGTTCATCTAAACAAACGATTGACCAATGAACCACCACCAGTGTCTAGACCCCGGGGGGGTATTCCTGTACGACGCTCTGCTCCACCCCCTTCTAATCCTGATGACATCACACAGGGGTCTAAAATGCCAAAGACTATAAATATTCGCATTCTCCGTGCACTGTAAAAACAAAATAAACTCGTTAAATTGAAAACCAAGTCTCCCCTGATTGAACTGACAAATGTGTGGATTAGGAACATATCTGATGATGGGGAAATTTCAACATGTGGGGGAAAAAAGCAGGAAAATGAAACTCCAGGAGAACAGCGGAGAAATCAAGAGTATGGGATGCATATATAATCATGTATATAATATATCACTTATATTGTTTAAAATTGAAAAAATAGAACAGACCCCGAAACCATTGCTGTAGATCTGAGCCGCCCACTGTGCTTCGCGGCACTACGCTGCCGGTGCAGAAAGGAGGCGGACAGCCTTAGAAGATGATGTTGTGATGTGAATGTATTGGTTTATATTGGATGTGTCACGTCATGATGAATCAGTCTCTTGTGCTACCCTCCCGGCATTTTACGCCCTAGGCAACCGCCTATGTCGCGCCAGGAGCCGCCCCTGACCTTGACTTATCACCATAATGTAGAAGGCCAAATTTTCCACTATGGGAATAATAGAATGATATCTGATAGTGGAACATTTTTAAACATTGGAATCTTTGAAAGCTTGATATCACATTTCAAATAAGGATTTCTAAAATACTTAGGCCAGACATTATGCCTACAAGAAAACCAACTCACTGGAAATCATAGATTCTAACTGATTGAACATTTTATTTTTGACTACAAAGAGTACAAACATATTATTCAAAGATGTCAATTTGCATCTGGACATACTGGCATGGTTAACATCTTAGTGTACATTAGACAAATGTAGAGATCATAATCATAATAACTTTAAATGTATAGCACTTTTCAATAAAAGTAAAAACGTGCTTATAAAACAATATGTATAATATAAAACCCATAACCATATAAATTATATTAATTAACAAAAACATATATATTCAAAGTAATAGACGTCACAAGTATAAATCTAACTGTCTCCTATGTATAACTCACATGGGTACCTGGCTTCAATGCCTGTGTGAATGAAATACATTTGAGATGCACAGCATTAGAGAATCAGGTGTTTGCAAATCTACTTCTATGTCTCCTTGGAAATATTCCTGACACACTAATACAACATCAAGATACTGTTCGATCACCTTTAATACGGGCAAGTAAAGGCATTATGGTGAAATCTGTGAGGGTTGACCCTCCCTTTATTTCTAAGTTGACATCACTGTTTTTCTGAAGTTGTTATGTATCCTGGTGATTGAGAGATATATGCTTTTGTCTGGAGATGGAAGATACCTTTCGAGATGCTGGGAATCAAATATGACCTGCTGTATTTTAGTATACTAAAGTTTGTGGTGAGTTATGTGAATAGAAAGACCTGAATCCATAGACCAAAGGAAATTACTGTTTTCTGTATATCATTTCATCTAATAGTGTGTGGCCACTCATCCTCCTTCTTTACGCTGTGGATAAGTCTTGTTGGCATTTTGAATTGTGTTTGTGAGGTTTCAATACAATTTTTTTGTCTTTGGAAAATAAGTAAACTTGCTAAACAGTTATTGTCTCTTTTCACATTGCCAGAAGAGGAGTCATTTTAGCTTAGGGTTAGCTTTTAGAGCGTATAACCTTTGCAATGGAGGTAATTTTTTTTACCCATGTCTTTTGTTATTACATTTTTAGAAGGATTGCAAAAACTACCGAACTATAAAATTGAATATTGAATATTTCTACTATGAAAGCTTGTCAATCATATTGGCAAATTATTTGCCTTACAGGCCACATTGTAGTTTGCGGGCTGCATTCAAACCTAAAGTGCTCAATTTGGAAATGGCTAATATCTCTGGCTGTATAAATCTTACTGCGGAATAAATCTGGGACCAAACAGACACTTCTCTGTCGGTACTATATGATAGTTAAGAATCTAAAAATCTAGTCCATAAAGTGAGTAGAATAGAATAGATTGTTTGACTTTCCAGGGTTTAACTTAACTATGCCTTCATCCAGCAGTTTGTATTGTGTGTCATTCAATGCCATTATCCTTCAGGAGTTTTCTCACAGTTTTCAGGTAGTCCGAGTCTGGATAGCATTCACTGAGAAAACACAAAATTCAAAGAGACAATTACATTCAGGTGGAGCAGTCGTTCACAAATAGGTTCTCCCTCATGCTCCCGTACCACTAACTTTGACAAAGCACAATACAAAAGTTTTAATCCAGCAAATATCTGGACCCCAAACATAAAACATACAGCCTTAATGTATGCAGTGTTTACCTAAAATGTTATACAAACAAATCTTGTGTCAAGTTTTATCTGGATATTTTTTATTTTGCTGCTTAAATACAGTAATTTTGGCCTTTTTGGTATCACAGACACCAAGCATCTAATGCATCACTTGAAAATAATAAACAACATTGTCAGAGCCTAGTCTGCCATGCATTGTTTTGATCCTATCTCTGTTCTCCTGTCATTTCAGATCCAGTCCCTCCCACAAGCCACAATCTGCCCTGGGGTTTTGCAGGAAGTCTCCATTTGCCTTGAGAACAGCTTGGAGTTTGGCCATGACCATCTCAGAGTGTGCTGCTGCTGCGCCTACTCCAGCCAGTTGGCTAGCTCATTCATCTCCGGCTTCAGAGGCACAATAACCAGGCCCGGAATGTTATTCAGGGTCTCCCGGAGACTATTGGTCATTCCTGGTCAAGTGTTCCCTCACATTCTCGCTCCAGCCTTCCTCCTACCCCACCGAACAATCATTATATCACTCCTCTCCGGCCGAGCCAAGGAATGGGTAACCGATGAGTGGGAGAGACAATCTTCTTCCTGTGCCACAGTTCAGTCGTTCTCTGCTGAGCTACATAAGGTTTTTGACAGCACCACTCCCAGTAGAGAGGCTGTGCAGGGTCTACTTAATCTCACCCAGCAGGCGTATGGTGGCCGGCTACTACATAAAATTCCAACTGTTGCAGCAGAGAGTATGTGGAACGCAGCCTTGATGTTTGATGGCTATTAAAATGAACGGTCTGAAGGCCTTAAGGATGACTTGCCGGCACAGGAGCTCCTGGTGGCTATGGTTGCCCTAGTCACCATTGCCCTTGCCATCTGCATTGACGGACGTCTCCATGAACCGGCTATTTTCCCTCAGCAACCGGCTAGTTTGAGCTACCCGTGGTTAAAGAAACAAAACCCTTACATAGACTAGGAGACAGGGGCTATATTACAGTGGAGTAACTTCTGCTATACTGTGTTCAATAATTATTCTTGTCCCTCCATGTAAATCTTCACTGTTTCCCCAGAGTTATCTGCCCTTTCAGTAGTTCTCCCTGAATATTTGGATCCCAAAGAGGTGTTCAACAAGTCCACTTTAACGCCCAATTTATCTCTCGTTTCTGGTCTGAGTTTTGTTGGCTCCTGGGAACCTCCATCAGTTTGACCTAGGGATTTCACTCTCAGTCAAATGGTCAAACAGAACAGATGAACAAGGAGATGGAGACTGCACCACGCTGTCTCTCATTCTGCAATCCTTCCTCCTGTCCCAAACAACTTATCTGGGAGTTAAATATGCGCTTAACACATTCCACAGCTGAGCCACAGGCCTCTCCCCATTCCAGTGTTTCTAGGGGTTACCAATCTCCACTCTTCCCAAAGCAGGTCGAGAGGCCAGGGACCTCAGTCCAGGCTCTTATCCCCCCGTGTTGGCGCACCTAGATTCAGGCAAGCTCAATGCTCCTGTGTTCCTCTGACCTTACCAGCGCAACACCAACCGGTGTACACCTTCGCCTTCTCCAGTCTTTAAGGATCTATCCTACATTACATGTTTCTCTGCTCTTGCCTGTCCCATGAGTTTTGCCTGCCTCTTCCTGACCTGTTGATTGCCTTTTTGGATTCTGGTTTCCTTTTCACCTGTCCCTTTCAGATTTGTTGGCTTTTCTGACTGATAATCTGGTTTTGACGTCTTGCCTGTCTTTTTTATGTCAGAAGTTAAATAAACAACATTTTCTTTACTTGAGTTTGTCATTGTATATGGTTGGAAAAGCTTGTGAAGCTGTAACACTACAATTAAGCAGTCAAATTGAGACATTTTGAAATTTGACCAATGCAGTGGAGGTAAATGCAATATATTCTCTTAGAAGTTTAGGTAAAAATAAATCTCAATTTCAAGTGGAATGTTATTTAATCTCTTTGCTGTTTTGCCACTGTTGCTGGATAGTGTTGCCACCATTGAAAGAGTAGATTGGGTTTGAAGCCCTGTCAGGGTAAGTCTCCTATAATGGTCCCCATGCTATTGAATGCTGTTGCTAATGCTAGTGACTCGAATGTAACCAGGACATACTGATAATATGGTCCACTAAAACAAGACAAATATGGAAAAGAACTGTAAGTATGGACGTTCTGGATCTTTGCTTCCAATTTTCTTCTCCATGAGGGAGAAATTTAGTGCAGTCCAGTACTATAATTTTCCTCCTCATGGATGCTGTCATAACTGATGGTTAATGTAACTTTAAAGGAGACAAAGAGCTGATTGATAGGGAGGAGGAGCAGCGCCGTGGAAGGCTGCTGTGTCTCACGCTCTCCCACAGATCTGCTCTTTTGTCTCTTTTTTCTATCTTGTTGTTATTTATTCTACTTTATTTTGTACCATGCACTCCGGTAAAGCGAGCCCTATCATCATATATGGTAGAAAACAACTTCTGTCCATCAGGTTTGACGGTAAAAAACACTTTTTCACCGCCACCGACAACCAACAAAAAAGACTACCCATGGCGCTGTTTACCTGCCGTACCTGGAACTCTCATGAATGTTGAGTGTTCCAATTTTACATGTAATGTAATGTAACTCGGAGGCGACGACGAAGGAAAAGAGGGTCGCGAGCCGGCGTCCTGGTCCGGCTGAGGAAACGTGAAAACCGGTCTCCTCTACCAAGCATTATTCTGGCTAATGTCCAGTCCCTGGATAACAAGCTGGACGAACTTCGTAGCAGGATGGCGTTTCAATGGGACATCAAGTTTTGTAACGTGATGGTTTTCACAGAGACTTGGCTCGACCCCTCGACCCCGGACTCCGCCATTGTTCCCGTGGGGGTCTCCATTCACTGCCAGGACCGGACAACAAACTCAGGTAAGAGCAGGGGAGGGGGCGTCTGCTTCATGGTGAATAATCTGTGGTGCTCTGATGTGAGGATTATTTCTTCAGGCTGTACTCCAGACCTGGAGCACCTCATGATCAGATGCCAACCTTATTACATCCCGAGGGAGTTTACAACGGTCATTACAACAGCAGTGTACATTCCGCCCAGCGCTGACATTAACCAGGCACTGGACAAACTGCGTGCGGTGATCGACAGGATGGAGACATCACGGCCCGAGGCTGCGTTTATCGTGGCCGGGGATTTGAACAACGGCAAGATGAGGAAAGACCTGCCGAGAGTGCTATTAGCAGTGCTAAGAGATTCTAGAGGGACAAAGTGGAGTCCCATTACAAGGGCTATAATACTAGGAACATGTGGGCCGGACTGAGAACCATCACAGAATACAAAGCCAAGACCAGCAGTGATGTAGTGTGGCATCCCCGGCCAAGCTCTCAAGGTGTGTGCAGATCAGCTGGCAGATGTGTTCACAGACATCTTCAACCTGTCCAAACAGCATCATTTGCACCATGATTTTGCAATATTAACTTACACATGGTTCCCTCCATCTGCTTGTATTTTTAGGGGGATGGAAGAGTTGACCATATCCCCTCCATCTTTACAAGCAGCAACAGTGAACAAGAGCTGCTGGTGAAAGGCCTTGTCCAGCAGCTTGAAAACCTTCCCACCATCAAGGTTGTCAGGCAGGTAAGCACAGAGATGCAGACCTGAATATGGTTGGCCAGGGTGAGGATGTTTTTCCTGTAGGCAGAGAAGTTAGGTTATTTTCAAGGTATGTACAATTTGGCCAACTTAATGTCAACAACTACATTTGTGACAATACCCTGTGGAGGTGAGGGGGCGGGGAGAGCACCACCCTCACCTGCACCAAAGAGCTGATTGATCCTCACACTTAAAAGGGCAGCGTCTTAGCTGCTCTTTTACGAAGCTGAAAAGCTTGTAATGTTGTGTGTGATTTAAGTTTATGTTTTGATCACGTGTGTGTGGTAATTAGTAAAAGATGTGGTCAAGCAACAAGTTTGTCTCTGCCTGTGTAATGGAGAGCCCCGTGACAAGCACCACGCTCACTGGAGCCCAACGTGTGGCTCTTCTCAGTCAGAGACGAGGACCAGAAGGCGGAGTGGGAGCTGTTCCGTATGATGGAGGACGTGGTGGCCGCATACTGGGAGGAGGGAGCGGCCTACAGACAGGAGCTGCAGGTGGAGAGGGAGGCGATGCTGGCGGTCCTGCTGCTTCTCCAGCCTACCACATCGGGTTCGGAGGTGACTGCGAGCGGTGCTCCGATTCCGTGCCCTCGTGCAGCGCTGAGGCTGGTGGAGGCCACAGATCCTCCGGTTCCTATCCCCACGCCCCCTGTTCCGAAACCCAGGAGGGCAGTGAAGCCAGTGTCCCCTGCAGCCCCTGTTCCGTGTTCCCCGTTGGCGGAGAGGCCGACGCCTGCCTGTGCATGCCTGGGCCGGTAGCCAGTGCAGCAGGGCAGCTTCGCCCACCTTCCCAGCCTCCGGAAGACCCTATGGAGAACGACGCACATCGGCTTGACCTCCGGAGCGGCTTCGGGGTGGGCTGGCTCCCTCTCCTGGTTCCGTGGGGAAGGGGGGGGGGGGGCGGAATCAATCAGCGCAAGTAAGAGCAGTTAGCTGATTGATCCTCACACTTTAAAGGGCAGCGTCTTCGCTGCCTCAAGGCGCCTAAGAAATCCTCAGAAGGAGGAACCTGAGAGAAGCCGGAACGAAGCTGAAAAGCTTGTAACGTTGTGTGTGATTTAAGTTTATGTTTTGATCACGTGTGTGTGCTGATTCATAAAAGATCTGGTCAAGCAACATGTTTGTCTCTGGCTGTGTATTGGAGAACCCCGTGGCAAGCTCCACTGCCACATATCCTAAAAATGTCTGCAGCTAATTATTGACAAGATTGAGGTTGATTGTATTGGCCATGTGACAGTAAATACTTATTCGGCTAAATATCTCTCCTTCCAAAGCTGTCGACCAAAACTGCGAAAGCCTTGCATTTTTTATAGCGACCTCAGCCTGAACAAACATGCTTAAAAGGTTATCCATTATTATTTTTTTTTTTTAACTTAAGTTTTTATAAAACTTTTCTTAGGCATGGTACATGGCAAATTAAACATGTTTCTTTATACAGGAACAAGTAGTATATGGATGAGAATTGACTCTAATAACAGACTTCGCACATATTTGTCTCGAAAATAGATAGCTATTACAAAACAAAGTGAGTACATAATGATATCCGCTCATACCTTTATTGCATACCTGTACACACCACCATATATGATATAGCATACATCATATAGACATGTTGCTGAGGTATACAGTATTACAAGATCCCACTTGGGAGAAACACAGCAAAACAATAAAACCAGAGTCCTAGTGATCATTATTTACCTTTATGTAATTCCAAAACCTGTCCCAAGGGGTCACCCCACCCCCCCTTCATCACTCAATCTACTAAGCATACATTCATAGGATGCAGTTTCAGTCATTGCACATACCCATTCTCACCTGTGGAATTTCTGGCGCCATCCAATGTCTTAAGATAACTCAGCAAGCTGTTGTTGTACCCACCGAAATTACAGAAAAATTACACTTGGTTATATTGGGTAATTGAGACTTGTCACCCATTCATGTTTTATGCAACTCCTAGTTCAGCTTAATTTAACTAAAGAGCAATTAGATTGTTATACATGCTTTAATTTTCTCTCAGCTAGAGTACAGTAGGTCAATATACACTTGTCAGAGAGAATTACATCTTATTCAAAATAGGAATGTCACGATACCAAACATTTTGTATTCGATAACAATACTATGGAATATCCACGATTCACAAAACCATCCTATTTACTCACACACTCCTTTATAAGAATATTTGAACATGCAACAAACTTAAGTGGCTATTAAGCCTTCAAACAATAAATAAAAAGAAAAGACTATTAACATTATAAAACAGAACAGTGGCATGAGCCAAAATTATGAGATTTCAGTTATTGGGTACAGCTCAATGTCTAAGAAAACAGCAGAGGCTGCACTTATAATGCACACCGGTCAACAAGTGATTCTGCTTCTCTTCTCCTCTCCCATCACCCACACGCAGAACCGATCTCCACAATAACCCATTGAACTCATATCTATATTTCTGGATAAACGTGGCGGCACTTCTTATACAACAACACAGTTAAATCACTGTGTTTATGCTTAATGAGCAGAGAAAAGAATACACACAAATATTAATAATCAGTGCAAGGGGAGGTAGAAAACCCAGAGGGCTTTCTTAGCACTTCCTATCTAAATATTGTTAAAGCGTCACAACAGAGAAGTCAACAAATTAAAGAGTAGATAGCCTGATACAAAACAAAAAATATTATCAATACAAAAGAAAAGAAAAAGTAACGTGTGTATTTGATGTGGACAGGTGTGCTGATTCATCAGAGTAATAGTCCAGGCAAAGTAACGTTTTACTTACTAATTGTAAAATAATTTTTTTCAGCATAGATCATTTCTATGAGGTGTCCAGAACAACACACTAAAAATCCTAAGAAATCCTAGTTGAGGAAATATGTTTAATTGTCATCAATCCAAGATGTGTGCCAATAAGGCCAGGCAACAATACACCCAATGGGGATTTTTTTCTTTTCTTTACTCCTATCAAAATGAAACTTTACACAATGAACGTACCCATGAAAAGTAAAAAAAATTGTAACACAAGTTTCTTTGAAAATGAATTTGTATATGCACTATACACTAATCGAACATGTCCAAAGTACACCCAAATAGGCTTAATGTTTTACTTTACTCTTACCACAATAAAACTTTACATGGTAAAAGTATACATGAAAAGTTATTTTTTTTGTATTGACTAACCCTCCTTACTAAACCACTAGATTTATTTATTTTTCTGTTGAACCAGTCACTATGTTCTCTTCAGCTCAAAGTTTCATCAGCAATAATTGCCAGAAATCTTGTCCTTGAAACTTGGGGCATTAAAACTGAACTTGGGTTGTATCCTCTGCCAACTTAGATAAATTGGGTATTGAGACAAAATCATTAATGTAAATATAAAATAATAACAGTACAATAATGGACCCATTAAGAACACAAAGAGCAGCTTTGCTAGTAGTGGCTTTGCTTGAATAACATGCCTGAAACAACGTGTATGCAAAACAGAAGGGAAATAGCTTTTCAAGTAAAATATGATGGTTGACTGTATCAAAAGATTGATTGATTACATTTCTTAATGAGCCTACCAATTTAAAAACATTCATTAAAACTAATAGCAATAACCTTTATAAAGTTTTGATGTGAAAAATCAGCATTATCTTTGTTAAATAAATCATTCCATGATTAGCTAACAAGCTAATTTTAACATATTTGATTTGCTTATCATTCTTGTTTGGATTATTTATTGGAATCTTTAGCTTACTGACTTTGATTACAGAGTATTGGAATATGGAAGAAATTATCTGACCAGTCTAAATATAAAACATTAGATTTCAATACATCTTTCAAGGAGTTACTTAACATATCATTAATCAATGTTGCAGACTTTAACTTAACTCAAAACAAATATTAGAAAAAAGGATATTTAAAAAACTCATACATTGGTGTCTGATATATATAAAAAAAATATATAGCAAAACCCTGCTGCTAGAGTAGCTACAAACAAATTAAAAAACAAATAAAACACCACCGTTCATCTTCCCTGGATTACAACGCAAACACTGGATGACCTTCAACAGCTAGTTGACAAGTATTTCATGCATCAAGAGTTCACCACAGAAAAAAACAAGCCAAGAATGGTCCACGGAAGCCAACTATTTAGTACAGTGTACTTGAATTCATAAACAATAAACTGTCAATTCTGGAAATACTTTACGCAGACGTAAAATAACTTAAGGCCAGTCTGGAATACACACAGTCACAAATTGAAACGCTAAAAATTTAAAAAAATGTATGTCTGCTTGTGTCTGTCTGTCTATTAGCGGTGGATAGGAAGTTGATGGTCAAGGATAGATTGATGGATAACACCGGAAAGCTAAACCCGAACAACCAGTTTACACCAAATTGTCTCTGATTAATGCACCACTGTTACCTTTTTGCACATGATGTATTTATGTGTCTTCGTCTTAGTCTGTATTTGTCTTCACTAACTCTTATTGTTTTCATTCTGCTTGTCTGCTTTCCTCCCCCCTCCCCTGGTATCACATCCCCCTTGAAGATCAAAACAAATCAAGAAGTTGATAACTGTACCAAATCTAAAAAGCAAATCCAGTGGTCACAGCACTTAAATGTCACCTGGAACGTATTAACAAGTTTACTTCAAGAAACGAAATTATCAGACAGTGAACACAACATGTTAAAAAGCTGCAATTCAACTGAATATACTTTGCCAAGAACAACTGCAAAAAAAGAGGTTTTATCAATTGCGATTGATAAAACCACACCACTAATCCACAAATATACCATAAAAGACCAAGAAAGACACTATATCCTTATTAATGGAACAATTAATAACATAATTTTAACAATAGAGCTGCCAACTCCCACACTTTTGCCGTGTGACACACGCTTTTGTATGTTTTCACACGCACTCACGGCACATCCAATATCTCACGGCAAAAAAAAAAATCTGATTTTGGGCCAAGACGCGTCCGTTTCTTTTCAAACTCCCCGACGGTAGATGGCACTAAGGAGCGCATCTGTAATCCTATTCGCTTCATATGTAATGGTGTAAATATGTTAAATCCTGTTCAATGTGGGACTGCAGTCACAGTTTTTGATATATGTCTTTTATTTTGCCGTATTTGTCTTATTTTGAAAACCCACAGCAGGAACTTCTGAGGGATAAGGTGTGGTGCACTTTGTTTTTATCTCAAAAGCAGATGCTCACGCTGTGGGTAGGTAGTCGCTCTGTCTATTATTTTTTAAGTTAATTGCTAACGGTTAATTTAGTGTATAAAACTTGTTTAGTAATATGAAACTTTCTCTTGTAGATTACTGTGTCTGTTTGTCCCTTATATTTTACAAAAAAAGTTCAACTGTTTCCATTAAGCCTGACTGAGTGAAGTGAATAAAGAAAGCAGCCGAGCAAAACAGAGGCCGTCACACATAGACATCTTATTTACCCCAAAAAGTATAGGAGTCCCGAAGTTAGTGACAGAAGAAGAGTTACAAAGACAGCCGCTGGAGAAACTCAGGAAGAGAATCTATCTATTTTGTGTGGTGAATGTAAACTCAGCTGTCATAAAAAGCAACAGCAGAGCACCTTGTTAAGGCCCAAGCTCCGAATGGTTAGAGGCCCTATTGAAATTGTAGGCATTATTCTTATTATTAGGGCCCAAGCACCGAATGGTGAGAGGCCCTATTGAAATTGTAGGCATTATTAGGGCCCGAGCACCGAAATCGGTGGGAGGCCCTATTGAAATTGAAATGATTATTAGGGCCCGAGCACCGAAATCGGTGGGAGGCCCTATTGAAATTGAAATGATTATTATTAGGGCCCGAGCACCGAAATCGGTGGGAGGCTCTATTGAAATTGAAATGATTATTGTGTTTAAATGAATTGGCTTTTTGAGGGCTTTAATGTGCTCAAAAAGTTGTAGGAGTTTGCAGTAAATTCGAAGGCGGCGGAAATTTACGTATTCTGGATAATTTGAAAAGGGCATGGCAAAATGGCACAAGAGCGCCACCTACGGGAAAGCCCCTCATTTAGCATTCACCGATCCTCAAAAAAAAACAAAGACTATTGTGTATCATGACTAGATGCACAAAAAAGTCTATCAGTGCATTATGAATAACGCAACAGGAAGCCCGCCAGTTTGACTTTAGTGGCCATTTTGGTCATATTCCATATTTTTTCTTTTAATTACTTCTCGTACAGCTTTCATCAAATCAACTTACAATTTAGACGATCGTCATCACAACAAAATAGAGATCTAAAGTTATTGAAGGATTAAGTTTTAGCAAAACCGTCTGACCGTGGTGTGGCGTTAAAGTTTGATGAAACGCCATCAAAACACAAGCTTCCATATTTCAGACATATTTTGTCCAATTGAGTCCAAACTAGACACATACGACAAGGGTCGCGACCAGAAGACATCGGTGCAGAAATTGTGACTTACAATCACAGCGCCCCCTAGTGGCAACAGGAAATGTCTTGTTTTTGGTACGTGTTATATATTAATGTACTTGTCGGAGAGCTTTCATCAGATCAACTTAAAAATTAGATGAGACTCTACAAAACAAGATGAAGATCTAAAGTTATCAAAATTTAAACTTTTCATCAATCCGTGTGACCGTGGTGAGGCTTAAAAGCTTGATGTGCATAATGAAAAGACTTGTTTTCATTTCAACCATGTCTGTGTTTCATGGTCTTATATTGACCTCTAGTGGCTTTATATTGCCGGCACACCTACTTGTACTGCAATATTTAGTCACTAGATGGCAGTGTCAGACCACGGTTTGTACTGGCAGATGTGCTGCAATATTTAGTCACTAGATGGCAGTGTAACCCCATGTATTGCTCACACACCAAAACTTCCTTCCCAAGGCTTAACAATGTCATTCACACACTTCCATATGATTGCCTAAACTTTACAATATACAGCTCAAATAAACACACTCAACTCATTGAATCAAAGTCATATTTACGCCATTTCCTCAAACCATGTAACCAATTAGATTTGCCCATGGATCATCATTCACCAGACAAACATTGTTTACATAAGTCCACAATGCATTATCCTATCACTACCACAATTCTGTCACATCATTACATTACACGCCTGAACAGCTCTATGTGCCAATAAAACAAAAAATAATTTGTTATTCCACTGTGCCTAATCCAACAACCTCCAAACTACTGGCCTCTAATCATAATCATCACCTGAACAGATCCATATCAACATACTACAGTTCAACTCACAGCACCGCCAATTACTCAGTGTAAACATTACATTGTGGTAACATTTACAATTATCCACAAAATTACTCACGCTACATAAGAGCGCCTACATTAACACATCACATCTGTGTAATAATCATAATTCCAAGACCTACTGCCAACATAACATACAATTACTTACTTATTTGTGGATTATTCATATATTATCCCAATATATTTCCTTACATCAAACTAACCATCTCGCTGGACTCAATAAATGCATTTAACTGACAGGTAATTCAACACTAGATGTAAGGTCAACAATAGGTGTGAAACAGTTCAACAACATGTCTTTATTAGGGACTCCACATGTAGATGGCGCTGTTGTGCAGAACGTTCATTACATCTGTCCTTTGTGTACTAATATATTTGATTTGCTTTTATATGCAAAGTTCCATGAATGTTTGTTCGCATAACCTTGCCTCACAAGCATTATACTCTTGATTTGAAGTCACTTGATTTGCATGCATTTCTATCTGTGTTCTTGCTCTATGAAATGAGCCTCTCTCTTGCCGTCCGTCTCTGCTCTGTCCCTCTCTACTCTGGGCTCAACTGCCCAAGCTTATACTGTTCACATGGACACACCACTTGCAAGTCACATTTGCATTTTACAAACAGCTGTTTCCAGTAGCACTACGTCTCCTAAACGTCTTTATTCACAGTATTGATGTTGACATTGATGTGAAGCTTTGTGTCTGTCTAATCTTTTCACTTTGTTGCAATCATTTTTACTTTAATGCTGTATTATAGACAACATCTTTGTGTCGCGCCGACTCTAAAACATGTGCATTGTCTATGACATTGGATTTTTGCTCCCTGCTGGCAATCAAAATGCAGTCCATAGTATATCTTACTGGTCGATATAGGCTGTAATACATCACTGCTTAAAACACTGCACTTATTGAACGACCAAAAAAATCACATAATACAGCTTGTCACACAAATTCAGCTTTAGAAGTTATTGTCATTTGTCTATTACAGACGAAAATTTGCTGCCTGCAAATGAAACTGATTGCCCCCAACCACTTGGAACAAAAAACACAAACACACAACACGAGCATGGTTAAATACAAGACATCAAGTTATCAAAAAAATCAACTTTTCGTCATACTGTCTGCAGTGGCGTGGCTTCAAAGTCTGATCACACGCCATCAATCACAACAACTGTATCTTGGACATATTTGGTCCAACCAACTCCAAACTAGACATGTAAGACAATACTCGCGACCTGATGACATCTACAAAGACACCATGACTTAAAATCATAGCGCCACCTGCTGGCTACAGGAAGTGAAGCGTTTATTCTTGCTGCAGAGCTTAAAACGCACGCAAGGCAGAGACGTGCGCTTGGTCATCGATCGCTCTCTCTTCCCCGACCGCAACAGACTTGAAATTTCCTGTGCTCGGGCCCGTTAGTGCTACAACGTAGCCCTAGTTATTATTCTTTGTTTTCTCCTGCTTTAATGAATTGGCTTTTTGAGGGCTTTATCATGCTCAAAAAGTTGTAAAAGTTTGCAGTTGGTTAGAAAGTCGTGAAAATTTACTTATTCTGGGGTATTTGGAAATGGGCGTGGCAAAATGGCTCAACAGCGCCACCAACGGAGCTTCCCCTCATTTACGGAGAAGCAGCGCCACCAACGGAGCTTCCCCTCATTTACGGAGAAGCACCTCATTTAGCATTCACTGATCCTCACGAAATTAAAGACAGTTGTGTAACATCACCAGATGAACAAAAAAGCCTCTTGGAGCATTATGAAAAACGCAACAGGAAGCCCGCCATTTTGGATTTAGTGCTAATAGTCATATTCCATCATTTTTTCTTTGATGTACTTGTTGGACAGTCATTAAATTTGTTGTACAAATTTAAATGACTGTCATCATAACAATATGGAGATTGAAAGTTATCAAAAAAATCAACTTTTCGTCATACCGTGTGCCTTTGGCGTGGCGGCAAAGTGTGATGAAAACGCCATCATAACACGAGCTTTTGTACCTCAGACATATTTTGTACAATCGAGTCCAAACTAGACACATACGACAAGAGTCACGACCAGAAGACACCGGTGCAGAAATTGTGACTTACAATCACAGCGCCCCCTGGTGGCAACAGGAAATGTCTTGTTTTTGGTACGTTTTATATTTTTATGTACTTCTCGGAGAGCTTTCATCAGATCAACTAAAAATTTAGATGAGTGCCATCACAACAAGATGGAGATAAAACGCTATCAAAGAAACAACTTTCTGACACACCGTCTGACCGTGGTGTGGCATTAAAGTGTGACGAAACGCCATCAAAACACAAGCTTCTATATCTCTGACATATTTGGTCCCATCGACTCCAAACTAGACATGTAAGACAAGAGTTGCGATCTGAAGACATCTGTGCAGAAATTGTGACTTACAATCACAGCGCCCCCTGGTAACAACAGGAAATGTCTTATTTTTGGTATGTGTTACAGTTTGATTCAGTTGTCGTAGGGCCTTCATCAAATCAACGTAAATTTAAGATGCGTGTCTTCAAAACAAGATGAAGATCTAAAGTTATCAAAATTGTAACTTTCCGTTATACCGTGTGACCGTGGTGAGGCTTATAAGTTTGATAAACAAAATGAAAACACCATGTCTGTATTTCATGGTCCTACACTGCTCTCTAGTGACTTAATATGGAATTTCACCTGCAGCGCCAATATTAAGGCACCAGAGGGCACAGGAAAACGGGCGGGGGGCGGAGCCCCGGCTCTGTGTGTGTGTCCACTATCTGGGAGCACGCACCCACACACACACACATTCACCCGCTCCTGGTATTTCATGATGGCCTGATATGATTATTTAAGAAAGTGAACGTGAACGCTACGTTCACTCACGTTCATCATGTGAAAGAACTGATTCGTTAAGTTCACCGTTCGAGAACAATATGCACAACATGCACTTTACAGGGAGCCACTGCAGAGGGGCTGAAGAGCTGCATGCGGCTCCGTAGCATATGTTAAATCTATTGACATTAGGACTCACCATCACGAACGATGCCATACGATGAATATGAGCGCAACAACACTGCTGTAATACATCACTGCTTAAAACACTGCATTTATTGAACGGTTAAAAAATTCACATGATACAGCTTGTCACACAAATTCAGCTTTAAAAGTTACTGTCATTTGTCTATTACAGACGAAAATTTGCTGCCTGCAAATGAAACTGATTGCCCCCAACCACTTGGAACAAGGAACAGATGCCAACAAGAGCATGATTTAGTAGAAGACATCAAGTTATCAAAAAAATCAACTTTTCGTCACACCGTCTGACCGTGGCGTGGAGTCAAAGTCTGATCACACGCCATCAAAACACGAGCGTCTGTATCTTAGACATATTTGGTCCCATCGACTCCAAACTAGACATGTAAGACAAGAATCGCGACCTGATGACATCTACAAAGACACCATGACTTAAAATCATAGCGCCACCTGCTGGCTACAGGAAGTGAAGCGTTTATTCTTGCTGCAGAGCTTAAAACGCATGCAAGGCAGAGACGTGCGCTTGGTCATCGATCGCTCTCTCTTCCCCGACCGCAACCGACTAGAAATTGCCTGTGCTCGGGCCCGTTAGTGCTACAACGTAGCCCTAGTTAGGGCCCGAGCAGTGGTCAGTGCTCTCCACACTGATTTCACATTCAGTCAGTTTAGACTTGTGTGCTGCACCTAAGGCTTAAAATGACAAACTCTGGTATTGTGTGAATCAACATCTTTCTGGAAGATGGGGCACCATGCAAGTTAAAGCTCTTCTGCAAATATTTTGAAGAGGAATGCAAGGATACCGCCTGACCTTGTGGTCTAATTAGTGCATGTGTGTTTTAAAAGTGATTCAACTTTAGAGGGTTTTATCACCAGCCTTGCATCCTATTCAGTTACATCGATTGTTTCTAAAACATCCCTATGTTCAAAGGAGTAGTGCTGAGTTTCAAATATCAAATAAAAGTCACTCAGCTCACCTGCTTTCTCCTGGTTATCAGAGGTACTGAGACAATGTTTAGCTGGAGTCATGTTTGTGATTGCCTCCATAGTGTCCCACAGGTTTTATGAGTTCATTTCAGTGAAACTCTGTTCAATGATCTCCTTATGTCTAAACTTAACTTGTTATAATTTCTTGTGTATGATTGAAATATAATTAAAAAAAAATTATCTTGAAACTGAGTTATGACCAAGGGCCAAATCCTTGGTTGAGAGATGAGGACAAAAGCTGCAAGTTCACTGGGTGGCCGCTACGGCTGGATAAAAGCCCGAATTTAGAGCAGAATTAAACCTGTTAACAGCATGGTTCAAAATTTGGTTTTAGTCTCAATCGCGAGGCTCTTCCTTCATGCAACTCTGAGGGGGGTGAATTTTTTTCTAACTCCCCTGTTTAAGCGATCAGGAGGTTTGAAATTCACGCAACGTCACAGTCAGCGCGACGACTGCGACTCCTAACCTGCTGCCTGCTCGGCTTCACCTGAGCTAACAGGCCAAGGCCCGGTCAGTTAACACCACCTGAGACCGTGGAAACGCCTCCACACATCGGATGAATAACATGGTGGGATGTTCTGCTTGTTCTCCTGACGGACAAGTTAAAGAAGTCTGCGCTCCCGTTTCTGTGGTAAGTCAAGTTTAGTATTTTTATTTAGATATGTTAGAAATGATTCGCAGGTATCGGTGTCTCTGTACCTGCCCGGAGGCAAGATACAAGCAGTAATTGCGATGCGAACAGGAGTTATTACTGACACACCGACATGAGCCGGTCGCCCAGCAGAGAGAATAGTAGAGTATGATGATGAATCTTTTAAACTGAGACAGGAGACTGTGTGTGTCCGGAGAATAAGCTCCGCCCGTAAGATATCTAATGTTATGTAAAGTTGTTTCACTCAACATGCCATTTGACTTGACTAAGTTACACAGATTCTTATTCTGCAGAAACAGATTTACTGTGGTCAACTGAAACCTGTATTGGTGTGTTGTAACGTGTTACAGTGAAAACTAAACTTGTCTGCTACCTTCAGTTTTTACATCGTTAATCTCAGGCAGTCTTCACTGAATTATTGTGTTAAATATAAATAAATTATAGGAAGTGTAACTTTACTAGAATAGAATAATAGAATTGTTACCATGTAAAAGTCTGTTAAGGAGTTAACCTTGCACATGTATGACTTTACATATCTGTGTATTTGTGTTGATTGTGTTACGGTTTGTGGAGGAGATGGACTCAGATGCAGAGGTTATAACGAAAAGGGTATTTAATGTAAAAAGAGTCTTGAAACAAGACAAAAACAAAACAGGAACACTAACAGGTAACACTGGTGACAAATCGCACGGGGAACGGGGAACGAGGAAGCAGGAGAAGCTGGAGAAGACAGCAGGAACAGACAAACCATATCTCACAACGTGTGGAGGAACAACTTCTAACGAACCGATACCAGACAAAGGGAAACAGAGGCTTAAATACACAGGGAAGGCAGGGGCAATTAAACACAGTCGAAACAAATTAGGATTGGGACGACAATCAGAAACAGGAAATTAAGACAGCACGAACACACAAGGAACAGAGACTACAAAATAAAACAGGAAACAGAAAACACAAAGACTGAAATCAAACTAAAATGACAGAACATTACAGAATGTTCCTCTAGGAATTCCAACATGAGACACAACTGGAATCCAACCAGACTGAACACTGAGTCATCACTTCAACACTGACTCCAGATACAGACCTGTTTTCATTACTTACAAACAGTCAAGCAAAGTATTGTACATATTACATACTGGATTAAATAATATAAGCAATACTTTTAATGTGAAATAACTCCGTACTGTACATTCATTGTTTTGGTAGTGCACAGTTTAATCCAAAAGCATATTCAAATACATAGTTGAATATCCACAGAAAATAAGGATACACACTTTGTTCATAAGTAACACTTCCTCTACAATAATGCCATACTTGTATGTGTCCTATCATTTTATTAGGGATGAACGAGCCTGAAGGACACAGCTGTGATGACCATGTTCTGTCTCTTATGGCAAAGAAAAAAAACAAAACATTGGGTTGTTATGTAAAGTGTATCAAATCAGAAAGCAAAAAAAAACATTGTTCTAATAAGTGTCAATTTTTTAACTAACCATAATGAATATAGAAATTAACTCCATTATCCATGACACTTAGCAATGACTGCCAACTCTAAACAGGTGCAAGCCGTCTTTAGTTAAGGGAGGAAAACATGAAGCTGGTGCAGTCG
The DNA here is from genome assembly GCF_949316205.1 of Platichthys flesus. Taxonomy (NCBI): domain Eukaryota; kingdom Metazoa; phylum Chordata; class Actinopteri; order Pleuronectiformes; family Pleuronectidae; genus Platichthys; species Platichthys flesus. Next base: position 20,527,621 of record NC_084965.1, on the reverse strand, counting down.
TCCTCATGTTGATCAGCCTGAAGCTGCCGATCTCCACCATGTTGCCGCTGAGGACATTAGGTGCTGCAGTGCTTCATCTAATGAAAAGAAGAAACTCACTATTAAAGAATGTTTTGTGTTGTGTATGAAGCTTCACAGATGTCAGACAGAACCGATGCACTGGGCTCAGGGTTTGTACCCTGATTGTTAAATGCACATATTTTAAGTTGCTTTGGATATAAGTACTGGAATAAATAAAACATTTTACAAATAGATAAAATATCTTTCTACCTCATCTGTAATATTCAAGGTGATAATCTCCCACAGAGCTGTTGATAACAGTCCAATACAAGTCTCTCCACTTCCCTCAGTGTGAAAATATAATTATATAATTAATATGAGAACTGTCTAAACTGTCTAATTCACTCTAAAATTCCATAATAGGCTAAATAAATGAGGTGCAATAGTAATGGTGGATATACCAGCCTGTATCAGAATATTTGTGAAACATTGTTAGCGTAACATGCACAATACAGATGTAGTTTATTGAAATTAACTTAGTAAAATAAAAAATCAGGTCACAACCAAACACACGACTCTGTAGTTAACTTGCTTCAATCTGTTCATTAGACGTGTTAAATAAACTGTAACTTTTATAACAATTACATGTTAAAAAACATTTGAGGCATGTTAGCATATGATTATGATGACAGATTAAGCAATAGGTTTTGTTGTTGTATAGTTCCAAGGTTACTTACCTCTAGTTCATGGTAAAGGTCGCGACCATCCGGCTGGGGAGCGCTAGCCGTTAGCACCGGCGACTAGCATGTCGACGGTAGCCGGTTAGCCGTAGCCTAAGCAAAGCAGGCAAATAGAGCTCTGCTGCCGTCTCACAGCTGCCAACTTTTCAAAAAACCTTGGAGTGAGATTTTGTCGGGGGTGACCAACATTTTGTAGCGCAGGCAGCCACACACGTTGGTGGCTCAAATATCAGTGAATAGGAATTTGGCGTTGTATCCATGTTGTGCATTCTGGTGTTTTTTGGGGCCCGAAGTCGTTGATAGGGGCGGCCTACTGGAGATGGACAACATTGGTTACATTCTAAGAAGCAAAGACATAGCTGAAGGTCCACCCCCAGGACATTTTGGTTTAAGTAGATGTTATTTCCTGCATTCTAGTGGATTTTTGGGTGGTATGCTAAAGATGTGCAATACCTGAACTTATTCTGATCCATGTTCCTCTGATCATGACTTGTAGGGCCTTCTAGACTTGAGCTGAACATTCAACCAGAAAATTATTGTTGTGCCTCAATGACTTTCTATGTACCACAATATAGCTGAATTAATAGACCTTTGTTTAAGATTTGACCAAGGTAGATTGATTGACATTTCGATTACAATGGTATTCAACTAATTCTTAACTGAAACCTAAGCTATATTGTTAATAATTGTATTCTTAAGAGCAGTTAATGATTTATGTTCAGCAAAAAATTACACAAGATTAGTTAGGGAGAAATATTTTCATTAATCAAAGCCTCCCACCACACGTTCAAAAAGGTGCAACAAATAAAGTGCTTAATGCTTAAACAGTAGCCTTTTTAAGCAATACAATGGACCTCCTCTCCTTGAAATGTCACCTTATCGTGTGGAGAGGTTTGCGTGTCCCTGTGAACCTGAGGGCTGTGTTGTCTGGAGCCTTGTGCTCCTGGTAGGGTCTCTCATGGCAGAGTGGTCTCAGGTGAGGGGCCAGACTAAGAATGGTTCAAAAACCCTCAATGAATATCGACACAAGAGGAGATGGGACCCAGCCCGGAGGAAGCCCGGGGCCCCCGTCTGGAGCTAGGCCCAGACGGAGGGCTCGATGGCGAGCGTCTGGTGGCCGGGTTTGCCACGGAGCCCGGTCGGGCATAGCCCGAACAAACTACGTGGCACCCCCCCTCTCTTCATCTCATGGGCCCAACACCTGTGGGAAGACCCGTTGGGGTCGGGTGCGCAGCCACATGGGTGGCAGCGAAGGTCAGGGGTCTCGACGGACCAGACCCGGGCGGCAGAAGCTGGCTCTGGGGACGTGGAACGTCACCTCGCTGTGGGGAAAGGAACCGGAGCTTGTGAGGGAGGTGGAGCGCTATCAGTTAGATCTGGTGGGGCTTACCTCCACGCACAGTCTCAGCTCTGGTACCGTACTCCTGGATAAGGGTTGGACTTTATTCTTCTCCGGAGTTGCCAAGGGCGTGAGGCGCCGGGCGGGTGTGGGGATACTCATAAATCCCCGGCTGAGCGCCGCGGTGTTGGAGTTTACCCCGGTAGACGAGAGGGTCGCCTCCCTGCGCCTAAGGGTTGTAGGGGGGAAAACTCTGACTGTTGTTTGTGAGTATGCACCAAACAGCAGTTCAGAGTACTCTGCCTTCTTGGAGACCCTGAATGGAGTCCTGTATGGGGCTCCAGTAGGGGACTCCGTACTTCTGCTGGGTGACTTCAACGCCCACGTGGGCAACGATGGAGACACCTGGAGAGGCGTGGTGGGGAGGAACGGCCTCCCTGATCTGAACCCGAGCGGTCGTTTGTTATTGGACTTCTGTGCTAGCCATGGATTATCCATAACAAACACCATGTTCGAACATAAGGGTGCGCATAAGTGTACCTGGTACCAGAGTACCCTAGGCCGAAGATCAATGATCGATTTTGTGATCGTGTCATCTGATCTGAGGCCGCATGTTTTGGACACTCGGGTAAAGAGAGGGGCGGAACTGTCAACCGACCACCATCTGGTTGTGAGTTGGATCAGGGAGTGGGGGAAATTTCCGGATAGACCTGGTAAGCCCAAACGAGTAGTGCGGGTGAACTGGGATTGCCTGGAGGAGGCCCCCGTCCTAGGTATCTTCAACTCACACCTCCGGCGGAGTTTATCTGGCATTCCTGTGGAGGTTGGGGGCATTGAGCCGGAGTGGGCGGTGTTCAAAGCCTCCATTGCTGAAGCTGCGGCGGCTAGCTGTGGCCTCAGGGTCTTAGGCTCCTCAAGGGGCGGTAACCCTCGGACACCGTGGTGGACACCGGTGGTCAGGGAAGCAGTCCGATTGAAGAAGGACGCCTTCCGGGATATGATATCCTGGAGGACTCCTGACTCGGTTGCAGGGTTGACAGGCCCGAAGGGCTGCAGCTGCTGCCGTGTCGGAGGCTAAGCAGCGGGTGTGGGAGAAGTTCGGAGAGGCCATGGAGAAGGACTTTCGGTCGGCACCAAAGTGTTTCTGGAAGACTATCCGGCACCTCAGGAGGGGGAAACGGGGAACCATCCAAGCTGTGTACAGTAAGGATGGGACTCTGTTGACCTCAACTGAGGAGGTTGTCGGACGTTGGAAGGAACACTTTGAGGAACTCCTGAATCCGAATAACATGCCCTCTATGTTGGAGGCAGAGCTCGAGGTTGATGGTGTTTCATCGTCAATTTCCCTGGTGGAGGTCACTGAGGTGGTCAAACATCTCCGCAGTGACAAGGCCCCAGGGATTGATGAGATCCGGCCAGAAATGCTAAAGGCTCTGGGTGTTGAGGGGCTGTCATGGTTGACACGCCTATTCAACATCGCGTGGGAGTCGGGTACAGTGCCAAAGGAGTGGCAAACCGGGGTGGTGGTTCCCCTGTTCAAAAAGGGGGACCAGAGAGTGTGTGCCAATTACCGGGGCATCACACTTCTCAGCCTCCTTCCCCTTGAAGAGGAACAATGCGGTTTTCGCTCGGGCGTGGAACTACGGACCAGCTCTTCACTCTCGCAAGGATCCTGGAGGGGGCCTGGGAGTATGCCCATCCGGTCTACATGTGTTTTGTGGATCTGGAGAAGGCGTATGACCAGGTCCCCCGGGAGAAACTGTGGGAGGTGCTGCGGGAGTATGGGGTAAGGGGGTCTATCCTCAGGGCCATCCAATCCCTGTACTCCCAAAGCGAGAGCTGTGTTCGCGTCCTCGGCAGCCAGTCAGTTTCGTTCTCAGTGGATGCTGGTCTCCGCCAGGGCTGCGCCTTGTCACCAATCCTGTTTGTGATATACATGGACAGGATATCGAGGCATAGTCGTGGTGGGGAGGGGTTGCAGTCCGGTGGTCTGAGGATCTCGTCACTGCTTTTTGCAGATGACGTGGTCCTCATTGGATCATCGCCCTGTGACCTTCGGCACTCACTGGATCGGCTGGCGGCCGAGTGTGAAGCGGCTGGGATGAGGATCAGCACCGCTAAATCTGAGGCCATGACTCTTAGCAGGAAACCGATGGATTGCTTACTCCGGGTAGGAAATGAGTCCTTAGCCCAAGTGAAGGAGTTCAAGTACCTTGGGGTCTTGTTCGCGAGTGAGGGTACTATGGAGCGTGAGATTGGCCGGAGAATCGGAGCAGCATTGCGTTCGCTTTACCGCACCGTTGTAACGAAAAGAGAGCTGAGCCGCAAGGCAAAGCTCTCGATCTACCAGTCGATCTTCGTTCCTATCCTCACCTATGGTCATGAGGGCTGGGTGATGACCGAAAGGACGAGATCACGGGTACAAGCGGCCGAGATGAGTTTTCTCAGAAGGGTGGCTGGCGTCTCCCTTAGGGATAGGGTGAGAAGCTCAGCCATCCGTGAGGAACTCGGATTAGAGCCGCTGCTCCTTTACTTAGAAAGGAGTCAGCTGAGGTGGTTCGGGCATCTGGTAAGGATGCCCACTGGGCGCCTTCCTTGGGAGGTGTTTCAGGCACGTCCAGTGGGGAGGAGACCTCGGGGAAGACCCAGGACTAGGTGGAGAGATTATATCTCAACACTGGCCTGGGAACGCCTCGGGATCCCCCCGTCAGAGTTGGTCAATGTGGCCCGGGAAAGGGAAGTCTGGGGCCCCCTGCTTGAGCTGCTCCCCCCGCGACCCGACCCCGGATAAGCGGATGAAAATGAGATGAGATGAGGAGACAATGGACCCTCTTCCCCCAAATAAAATTTGTCTGGAGCCGCAAAACATATTTGATAACAAAGCTAAGAAAGTTTTATATAAAGTTATACTAAACTATAGTTTGTTGCATTTATGTAATTATAGAACAACAATAAAGATTACTGTTGACATTTTATTGATATGTTTACCTGTTACAACAAAGGAAATCAACAAACTCAATACACAGGGAAGTGTAAGACCACTTTGAAATAAAATAAACGCAGAGCTATGTAGGGCTATTTGAGTCCTCCCCATATTTATGGAAAATGTATGAAATAAGAAGTACCCTATTTTTAAATACATAAAAACATATAGCTGCAGCCTAATAGCTTAAAAATATGTTTTAGTTGGCGAAATATAAAAAAAAAAAGCGAGAGCAGGTCAGACTGGAGGCGAACACAGAAACTGAGGCTCGATAGAAACCAACTGCAGCCTCTGCTCTGATTAAGAAGCTTTCCATAGTTAAGAAGCAGTGAGTCACTGAGAGGCTGCTCCACGAGAACGCGCTCTGCTTTCACTGTGTCTCTCTGAGCGAGTGTGCGGGGCGGGGGGCGGAGCCAGCCAACGGACCAGTGCGCTATCTGGGAGCATACACACACACAAACACAGACACACACACTCGCCCGCTCCTGGTACTTAATGACAGCCTGATAGGATGTTTAAAAATATTATCGTGAGTCAAACACCATTATTTTCGTCTCGTCACGTCTCGTAAACAAGTTAAAATAGATTTAGTCATAGTTTTTATTTTCAAAGATTGGTTTTTATTTGGCGTGAGAAATTGGATGTGTGGAGTGAGTGCGTGTGAAAACATGCAAAAGCGTGTGTCACACGGCGAAAGCGTGAGAGTTGGCAGCTCTGCAACTGTCATTCTTCACTCGCACTCCTCTTCCTTTCCCATTGATTGGTTAGCCAGGAACTAGGAGGCGTCAGCACCGGCAAGATGGCGCGGTGGGAACACCTCCTACTAGCCTCAGTCTCACTCTGCAGAAACCAACGGGTGACGTCACAGACCCTCCGTCCATTTATCTATACAGTTTATGGTAATGACCTGCTGTCCCTCAGCTTATGATCAGCTTATGCACCAAACACAGTCTCATACATAAGAGTGTAATCATCATCTGGGGAGAATTTAGGGGAATTGATCACCAAACCAGAGACTGTGTTTAAAGATGAAACCTGTGTCTTCAATTGCACCCACAATACTTAACTTAAGCCAAAATACCTAGGGTACCAACACTGCCATCTTATGTCTGTAGCGTCATTTGGACCAAAACACAAGCTCAACCAGTCGTCAGTCCTCTCTTAGCTGTCTGTCATCACTCTTAAAAATAAATTGAGTATAGCATTACTTCAAGCAGGTCACGAAGTAAAGCTTAGCCACAGTCCAGTATCTCAACTGACTGCAGCAGTACTTTATACCAGCCCACATTAGATGGTGGTTTGGCTAATTTTCTCATTTTAATTGATTTGGCAGCGCCTATGTCGCACACTCTGTTGCACTCTCTATTTAAAAATGATCTATCAATCATTACTTATTTTTTGTAAATGCCATATTCACCAATCACAATTTGTGTGTAGCTGATTTAATCTTCTTGCTTTAACGGATAGCTACTTCACAACCCATCTCAACCATGCACCTCCTTTCCCTGCTGAATTTTACCAAATCAATGGCATGTGTTGTCATTGATACATACTCTGTTCTGTGATAGGGTCTTTAAGCTTCTATTCTCCCTTCCTCACTTTCAATGAAGCCTCATGGAAGGTAGGGAGGTGTGCTGAAAATGATATAAACTATATTTGATAAGAAAAAATTATCTCAATTTATTAAACTTTTTAGTTTGGCCCATGTCTCATCCATTCAGCACACATTAAGCATGGTTTGGGACCTATACTACAGACAGCCACCAGGTTACAATTGAAGCTTAGCTTTTGGGGAGCTGTCATGTTGTCCATTTGTATATATAGCCAGTGACTCAAACCAGAAGCCAAACATTCATTTGACAAATTTTGATAGAGGATCAACTGTAATTCAAACAATAAACAGAAATTGGTTTAGCCAAACTTACTGTCTGGATTCCATCTGGAAACATGAAGTTGATCTGTATGGTGTTCTCATTAGGGAATCCTGGCAGGGCTCTGTTTTGGATTACACAGGTCATCTGGCCCTCTGGCTGGTAGCCATTTAGTACGTTGTATTTTCTATTCACCCCATCATTAGCTGCATGGACAGCAGACCAGTTATATATGAATTATCCAGAACTGATAATAATAATGAAATTTCAATAGACACAAAGAACTAGGAGTGCATATTTATGAAAAACCTTGATGCACCAGTGATGGAGGTCCCTCTCCATTCAGATAACGGTTACAGTGGAACTTGTCGCTGCTCTGGCCACTACCCATGCTGTGTAGCGGGAGACAAACACACAGAGGGGGAAGCAGATTAGAAGTTTCACTGAATTCAATGTATTCAGTATACAAAAATGAACATTTAGAAGAACACAACATTTTCACATGGACTCCAGGATTCTCTCCACATGGACTCCAGGATTCTCTGCAACTTCTACAGATGCACCATAGAGAGCATCCTGACTGGCTGCATCACCGCCTGGTATGGCAGCTGCACCGCCCTGAATCGTAAGGCTTTAAGTAGGGTGGTGAAGTCTGCCCAGCACATCACCAGGACAGCGCTACCATCCATAGAGGACCTCTACACCCAACGGTGCAGGAAGAAGAGCAGACAGATTATTAAAGACCCCTTTCACCCCAGCCATAAACATTTTTGCCTGCTGCCATCTGGCCGACGGTACCGCAGCATCCGAGCCCTTACCACCAGGCTCAGAGACAGTTTCATCCCCCAGGCCATAAGACTTTTAAACTCCTCTGAACTGCAATAACTCCATCAAACTAGCACTGTGACATATTTGCATATTTGCACTTCTGTTGTTTATTTTCTCCTCAGCTGTTCATATATATTTAGATATACATACATTATTTCCTATTTTGATATTCTATTTTATACTATTTCTCTTATTTTATTGTATAGTGTGTAATTACTTGAGCAATGTTAGAAGAGAACCTGAGACTCAAGCATTTCACTGCCAGCGACTGCTTAATGTTATTGTTGTGCATTTGACAAATAAATAAATCTTGTTCTTGATCTTTTAAGTGGATTGCAGTGATGTTAAAGAAACTCACAAAAGTCAGTGTGACAGTTGTGGTCAGGCAGCCCTTGCATGCGACCGTGCCTCAGAATTTGCATTTAGTTAATTGGTTACTTATTTACTATAAGTGGATATGCTGAGTAGTTTTGAAGGCAGACTGATGTTCCCCTACTTAGAAAAGATGGTGTATCTATTCACATGAAAGTTGTAGATTGTGTCGATTCACTCTCTGATGTGACACTACGGTCATTACGGTCATTAAGGGCTTATGAATTAAGCAGTTGTTTACCAGCACCTTAAATGGTGCACTTCAAATAGCCGTTAAAATAAGATACTATAATGACAATTAAATCAGTATTCTCAAATAATTCCCTATCCTAGTCCTAAATGAATTACATATATGCAGTACTAATGGCAACCACATGTCAATGCTGTTGTGTTCATATGTTCCTTCCTCTATCTTCCCTTATTATATGGGGAAACTGTGAAGAATATTTTCCATAAACAATTTGGGTCAATTTGATTGAAATTTCTATATTTGAAATATCCAAACAGTCTGACCTCTCAAAATGCACTACACCCACAAACTGAAAGAAATACTGCAATAGATGGAACCAACACTTTGTTTTCAAAGCTTAAATTTAGTGAATTTGCTTATACACTCCATATGCAGTTGAACTATCTTATGGTGAACACTGTGTTATTTAATTGGTCTTTTATTTTTATTTTCTGAAAATAAGTACAGACTATTATTGTGTTTTCACTAAGTTGTGTTGTGCTAGTTTATGTTGTTTCTCAAAACCAGAAGGGACTGTGGAGTTACATTTGTGGTGTATGTACTTAAAGGTTGAAATGAGGTTAACCCTTAGATTACAGGGAGGTTCCTTTCATATTTGTGTACCTAATGGTATAATATAAACATGGTTCTTTTAATTAACATTTACTTTATTTTATTATTCTCTTTTCACTGGCCCTGTGTTCCTTAGGACCCCTTAATGGAGCTGCACCACATGTTCTGTTCTAGCAGTGGCCAGACACTCTGTGGCTTCATGATGAGGGGCTGGGTATTCTGCTCTATGATAAATACTCCTTCTATTGTAATGGTTTTATTTATTTAATGCAGGACAACAATGTAGCTCACGGTCGCAGGCAAGCAGTGGTGTAAAGTAACGGAGTAGAAGTACTTTGTTACAGTACTTGAGTCGTTTTGTTGAGGATCTATACTTTCCTTGAGTATTTATATTCATCAGGACTTCTACTTTTACTCCACTACATTTAAAAGAAAAAATATATACTTTTACTCCGTTACATTTTCATTGAACACCTCATTACTCGTTACAAATTAAAATCTGAATATAATTATAATTGTCTCTCTTCGCGATTGGATTATCCGGACTGTGCGTGTTTGCGCGAGAACCGACGGTGTCTCGCGAGGATAACCTGAGGGCGGCACCATACACAGAGTAAACCACCATGGCTACCTCATCCACCGCTGATGCTGAAGACACGGCCAAAGAACCAAATCCACCACACCCGTGGCCGTATCTCGCGACCATGTTTGCCTTCGTGGGGGTACAAGATACATCCTATCGAATGAAGTGCCTCTTGTGTCTACCGAGGGAGACGGAAATAATGGCGTTTCAAAACTCTCCGTCGAACCTCAAAAAACACATTCAGGTAAGTGAATTAAGTAATGGCAGCCATAGTCATGTTATGTATTGTGCCAGGAATAAGTGCAAAAGTGTCGCTGGTAAAATATAGTTTGCTAACAGAACAGATACAGTTGAACATTTTACTTAACATGCTTAACATGCGTGTCTACAAAGTAGACGCGTGCATGCGCGTCCAGGTATGGTCCAAGTGTAGGCGTGCATACACAAATTGTTGTTTGGATTGCATGTAGCTCATAATTGTTATAGTTCACCACATTTACAGCTATTTGTAGAGTATATTCTTTCTGCTGAATCTATGTATATTCTGTATGTCCATTGTCTGAGTGCAGTTGGTCATTTATTCTCCCATTTATATTCTCTGGCTGCAACATATTGCATATGGAGACTTCTTCTCTTCGCTGAAGAGCTCTCACGTCACTCAAGACAGCTCCAAGCAACTAGATGGAAGACGTTCCCTGCTGTCTGCAAGTTGTCTGTTAAGCTGAACACACCTCTGCCTGCCTCTGCAGCCTGTGAACGACTATTTAGCATTGCAGGACTTGTCTTCAGCCCTCGAAGAGCTCGGCTGGATTCACGCAATTTTGAGAATCAACTTCTGCTAAAGATGAACCACAAGTTTGTTGACTTTTATTAAAGCACTATGACAAATTAAAGTCATTATAGGCGTTTCCCCATGCAACTACACAACCCAAACCTCAATGCAGTTTAACAACTGCATTGAGTTTTTAGGTCTCTTTATTTCAAAATTGTAAACTTTGGTATAGGTTTGGGTTGTGTAGTTGCATGGGGAAATGGGTCTCAAAATCCGACCTTATCAATCACTGTAAATATAAACAAAAAGGAAAAAAACACTGTTTTGTAATTTTATGCATTGTCAGTTCATGTTCTACAAGTGTCGCTTTAAGACCTGTTATATGGCATGGTTGTCATGGCACGGTAAGAATACAACCCGACATTTTTTGTTTAGGGTTAGGGTTAAGTTCTTTGTTAGAAAGTGAGACAATGGTATTTAATATTTATTTTAAGTTTCATCACTTCCAATTTCACTTGTTCATGTATGAGTTCTATAATCTTTTATAAATAAAAATTGAAATCAGTTGAAATAAAGTCTGAATAGAACAATTTCGGTTGTTTTGTTTCTTTGTAGGCCTACTATAAAAAGCACTTTACATTTTTAATTTGATACTTGTACTTTTCCTTTTGATACTTAAGTACATTTCAACACCAGATACTTTTGATACTTAAGTACATTTAATATGAGCTACTTTAAGACTTTTACTCAAGTCATTTTCTGACTGGTGACTTTTACTTTTACCGAAGTCACTTTCAGGTAAGATATCTGTACTTTTACTCAAGTATGGCTTTCAAGTACTTTGTACACCACTGCAGGCAAGGGCTGCCTAATCATAATTATTTAACACAATTACTCCTTTACTTTGGAAAAATCATGCATTTATGGGATTTTTTGAAAAATAAATAATTTCGGTGCACAACAAATTGTTGTCTCAACACTACCTGCAGGGAAGAGCTTCGGTCCTGTCTGCAGGTGTGGGTGTGTGTCTGCTCGTCTCTGTCGCTCTTCACTCAAACAGACAATCAAATTTATTCCATTATTAATCAACAGTGTCGGATCATGAATCCGACAGTGCCATTGTGATCGTAATGACGGATACAGTATCGTGCTGGCTGATCGTGATCATTTTGGCGGTTCCTGTACCTTGCTGGCTGATCATAATAATAATGGCTGATCCTGTATCGTGTTAGCATCTGATAATGGTGGTAGACCACGATCGAGGTGGCTGCTGATGGTGGATCCTGATTGAGGTCGACTGCTGGATATATAGTACCTCTACTCAGATGGTCTACCATTACTGATAATAATGCTTAAATTAATTAACTTTTCATTATGCTACAAACTCTTTCTTCTAATCAATGCTGTAAATACTCATATTTTTCTGATGTTTTTCATTACACTTGACATTTATTGCACTTCTGTCCATCCTGGGAGAGGGATTCCTCACGTGTGGCTCTCTCTGAGGCTTCTACGCTCTTTTCCCCCTTTAAAAGGGTATTTTTTTGTAGTTTTTCCTGACTCTTGTTCAGGATTAAGGGCATTAAGGGAGGTCACACCATGTTAAAGCCCTATGAGACAAATTGTGATTTATAAATATGGGCTATACAAATAAAATTTGATTGATTGACAATGAGCTCAGTCTTGTTACTGTGAAGATTGAGAAGGTTTGATGACATCCAGGTTCTTACCTGGTGCAGGCAATTGACTGAGGGGGGCAGCTGAGTGAATGGATGAGTGCTTAGATAGAGCCCAAATCATTTTTTAAATATTCTGGAAGAATATGAGGGTCCTACTTACTGGCCTTTCACTTTCTCCACTCCTTATGTAGTTGACTGACTGTTATTATTATTTCATCTGTTGTTTAATTATTTTCCATGGAAACCTTTAGAATATCCAATAAGATGTGTGTTCTTCTTGGTTTATATTGGCAACACAGTTGTTTACTAGAGCATACTTGACAATGGACCACCCAGACCACTCAGGTCGTCTGGAATAGGTGTGCTTTATGTCCCTAGAGTCAAAACTTATCATGGAGCACCTTTTATTAAATCGAATAGTTTCTCATCATACACAACCTCCCAATTTGGCAGTAAGCTTTCTCACTTTGCTTGTCAATGCCTCGGCTGCTATATGTCAAATTTGCTGCCTGTTATTTCATCTACTCCACCACCCTAGCAACCTGCCCTATGCTCCGACAAGGAGTTGAAGATATTTACTCATATATAATCATCTCTGGGGAGTTGATCAAGTTATGAGTTGTCTGACAGAAATTAAATTATAAACATAACATGTGTATGTTGAGAGTAAGGCTTAGACTAATTTTCAAAAGGTTTTCATTTTATATTGCAAGTAGGTTAAATCATTTTTAATTGGATAATGTATAACAATGAAGAACATGAAGAATTCTAAAAGTATGTTTTATATTTATGTATTTATGTTGTGGTGCCAATGAGTGACATAAGAAGACACTGAAACATTAATACATTGGAGTTGGCTAGCTGAATATAATTTGATAATATGGTTACTAGGGGTATGCAATATGTATCGTCTACGGTAATATCTTAATTTTTATTTTAACGATGTGCTAGCTCATGTTATCGTAAAAAAAAAAAGGTTACCTGCATGACGCAGCGTCAGTGAGGCGTCATGCAGTATACGCTTGCTCAAACGTATGCTAGAGTTAAACAAGCACAACTGCCGATCATGTCGACTCATGACTGAATTTAAAATGATTGAACAAACAGTGCCAGAATATGATACACATACACCATCAGCCTCGCAAACTGCGTCATCAGATTTAATTGCGAGACGTGGATCAACTTCACTAGCATGGTGATGGTCTGACTTTGAAAAGACAAATTTTGTTCAAAAGAGTGCAATCGCCAAACTATATCGGAAATCGGTTACCGTTAAAGACGGCTCAACAACCAACCTGTTTCACCGTAAGCGATCTAACCACTGCACAGAATATGCACAATATGAAAAGATTTGGCAGTCAATAAATACACAGTCAGCAAAGTTTAGCAGAATATATTTTGCCAAACTTAACAAAATATACAGCAGAAGGCTTTATACTTTGCAACAACAACAGATTTATGGTCTTGCAGAACCTCCGAGCCATACCTCTCGTTGACAGTATATTTCGTAATTTTATTTACATTTAATTTCACTCATTTGACAAAACTTGAGGTTTTGATTTGGTGTCATGTTGTTCTTGCTTGAGTGCTGCCCACTTCAGCTTACACCAGTGAATGTTTATCCAGATTCTTATGTTCTTGTTCTAATGTTTAATTATGAGTGTTTTATTTCTGTTGGATTCATGTCTTGTTTACATTAAGAGGAGTGTCTGTTTGAAATGCCTTATTCATACGTGTATGATTAAAGCAGTAATATCTGCACTGGTAATAAACTTTTTTTTGTGTTTTTTACTTGAATGCTTGAGTTTAAAGTAAATAAATAAGACCTGCTTTCCCTTAACAAGTTGTTTTCACTACTATCATTAATAAGAAACAGTTTATATCCTTACTTAACAAGAGGAAACCTAGTATAATACAATCTTTTTTTACAGACAGTTTTAAAAGATGCCAAATATCGTCTAATCATCGTTATCTGCAAATTCCCAGAAAATCTTGATATTAGTGCTGTCAAAGGATTAAAATATTTAATCATGATTAATCGCATTTATGTCATAGTTAACTCAAAATGAATCACACTTAATCGAATCGTTATCTATTCAAAATGTCCCTTTAGAATATCCCTTTTTTCCATATTTTTTCATTTTAATGCTCTCATATGGAAAAGTGGATTGACTTGCCTTATGCACATATTTTATTTTATTGAAAAACAACATTGCCAAACAGGGCGGTTTATTTCAGAAACAATGACCCGTAACAGTTAGGTTATCAATAAAAGGTAAGCCTACTACTTCTTTGCTTTCAGCCAGCTATTCAAACAGACAAGCCTGTTGACATTTTCAGACAACAGTGAAGCTCGCCTCTTTTGCACAACATGCCCAGACGCTGAAACCAACCTTTCAGAAGGTACTGATGTTGCCAGTGCTGCTAAGTACGTGCGTGCAAGGCGGGCCATTTCGCTGTGTGTCCCTTCATCCGTGGACCACTATTCCTGGGGACAGTCATCCAAGCCAGTAAGAGACTCTGCCTTGTAGCGCTCAAGACATTGCTCAATACCGTCCTCCTCTTCATCAGATGTAGACTCATGTGCAAGCATGAAGGTTGGTTTCTTCGTTGGTCATCCCGCTGTGGAGGCCTCTTTCTCTCCTTCTCCTGGAGCAGGGCGCGGATCGTACCCCACACCTCAGACTGGATGTGCTACGATGATAGCTCAGTTCACAACGACAAAAGACACATACCACTTTGGTCTTGTCAAGGGAACCATCAAAACTTTTTGAAAGTAAACTTTCCATTCAGAAGCTATTTATAATCCATTTTTCCATATCGCGCTCACCATTCACTCAAACAGTGACGTTAGTCTACTACAATTGGCTGGCTTCCAAGCCCAAACAGCGTGCCTATTGTTTTGCTTCTGGTCTAGGTAGATCCGGCGTGGTGCTGTCGTTTTTCTAAGGTTACTAGTTGTTGCAACTGCATGTGAAAAAAGGTACACAGTTCGCGAGGCCAAATACAACGTTAATATTGCGAGAAAAAAAGTGACATCGTTAAAATGTGTCTGCTTTTTCCCTGGACTCCTCTTCTGCCTGCCCCTTGTCAGATTGGTTGTATCAGACTGACTTCCTGGCTCCTGGCTCCTGACCCCTGCTCCGTCTACCCTGGATTCTCTCTGGCCTGCTCTTTGTCGGATTTGTTTGCATCGGACTGACTGCCTGGTTCCTGACCCCTGCTACGTTTCAATAAACCAAGAACTTTGCTTATTCCCACTCTGCCTCATTGTCGTTACTTTTGGGTTCACGCCTGCCATTCTGCCAGCCCTGACAGACAGCACTAATTGATATATACATTTTTGGCAATATCGAACACCCCTAGTGCCCCCACGTTACTCCCGCCCTAACTAATGGGACATCCGAGGACCGTCTGCCAAAATAGAACAGACAACATCAGGCTGCAACCCTCGCCGCACAAAATAGTGTCGGGTTGGACAGACTCAGTCACATATCCACAAGAACAAGAACATGAGACGTTCACAATCTCCCAATGATTGAGTTGCCTAATCCCAGAGCAGACGGTGATGCGCTGATGCCTGTCTACATAGCATGGATACCAGAGGAGGAAGTATGCGACACTAAGGAATTATTAATATTTAAGGGTAACTTTTTGGGGGATTTCTTTAAAATCAGAGAGGGAGGTATGCGGGAGGATAGAGGTAGGTTGGTGTACAGGTGACGCTGGAAGTGATCCGCATAGCAATGGAAATGTATGAAAGATATGGCAAAGTGGAGGTAAATAGATGATAAACAGAAGGGGCCCCAGGACAGAACCCAATGCTGACTGAAAATGGATAGCATTTGAAAGTGTAATGGAAAATATCATTGACCAGTGTCTAAAGTATTGGAAGTCCCCTTACTATGTGTCTCACTGCTGGGATACTGTCTACCTGACAGGATGGAACCCTTATTTGTTGATGTTCTTCTTCTTACTGGTACCAGGGACGGTAGGGTGATGTTCTTCTTCTAACTGGTATTGGGGACGGACGGACACAGCAGATAAGACATAGCTGATGATCTCATGTCTTTCATATTTTTCATGTCTTCTTTTTTTTCATATCATCTCTCGCCTATTTGTATAAGTTCTGGCTCTTGTGAAGTTGCAGCCAGTTGTTTTTATTCCACTTTGAGCACCCGTGCTTGCTGTGTAAACTCTGAGCTTATTATTATAAAGACTCAAAAGCAAGTCAGGTCTGAGAATTTCATTATTTCAAATCTCAAGATGAATTTCCACCACAAAATATTTGAGTTGGATGAACTGAGTTCAACGGTGTGTTGTGTGATCTAATGTTATGAAAAGTTGTTTCACTCGCCAACCGTTTTGACTTGACTACATTACACAGATATATTAGTCTGCAGAAACAAATTTACTGTGATAAACTGAAACCTGAGTATTTAAAGTCACATCTGCATTTGAAAAGAAGCTGGTTAAAGTAGCATTTTATTGACAGTATTGGTCGTGAAGTGTTGCAACGTATTACAGTGAAAACTAAACTTTTCTGCCACCTTCAGTTTTACATCGTTAATCTTAGGTAGACTTAAATTAATTATTGTGTTAGATAAGTGGACATGCAGAATAATGTATTTTTTTGACACATATATATAAATTATAGGAAGTGTAACTTTACTAGAATAGGCATTCACGTAAATAACCTGATGCTGATGTCCACCACCTATTTCCTAAGCTGAAATGAGTTTGATCTAATGAACTTTGAAGTAATAAACTTTTATTTTTACCATGGAAAAGTCTGTTAAGAAGTTAACCTGGCACATGTATGACTTTACATATCTGTGTATTTGTGTTGAATGTTCCTCTAGGATGTCCAACATGAGACAAAACAGGAATCCAACCAGACTGAACACTGAGAGTCATCACTTCAACACTGACTCAAAGTACGGACCTGTTTTCATAACTTACAAAAAAATCAAAGCAAAGTTTTGCTCATAATCCATAATGTGATAAATAATATATGCAATACTTTTAATGTGGAATAACTCCATACTATAAATTAATTGTCTTGGTAGTGTACAGTTTATTCCAAAAGCATATTCAAACACATAGTTGAATATCCACAGAAAATAAGGACACAAACTTTGTCCTCTACAATAATGCCCTACTTTTATGTGTCCTGTAATTTTTTTAGTGACGGACAAGCCTGAGGGACACAGCTGTGCTGACCGTGTTCTGTTTCTTATGGCAAACTACAAAAATCCCTTCTACTAGCCTCATTTTCAATCTGCAAAAACCAACGGATGATGTCACGGACCCTCTGTCCATTTATATATACAGTCTATGGTTGTAGTATGAACTCTTCGTGGTAGGTTCCTTATCACACATATACAGTTTCAAAGTAATTGGAGCGAAAACATGGAAGTTACAGCTACTTGAAGGTTCTTGGTGAGACACAGAGATTCGCCTCATATCCAAGGACACGCCCCCTGATGAAAACTCACAAATTAGATCCTATGGCTGACTTGACCAAATTTCACATGCATAGTCTGAACGAGCTTGCTGCAGGACACTTACATGTTAAACATGATATTTCCTGTTACAGGTAGGGGGTGCTATGTGGTTGGACGTGGTCTGAGGCAGATTGAACAATATACACAGAAGTTATGGGCACCTATTGTTTTTTGGCGAATCATCCAAACACCACAACCACGCCCCCTGAACTCACAGTTTATATAACTTTTAATCAGAAAGTCTCTAGCGTGACATAAACCAAATGTTAAGTCGATCTAATGAAATCTGTAGAAGTAGGATTATAGGTGGCGATATTGAAAAATTTTTGGATGAATGTTTCAGAAAACATTCAAATACGTACATTTTCGCAAGACCTGACCCACCTGCCGAAATTGGTGTGTTTTTGAGTATGTTAAGGCCACCAAAAAGGCATTTAAAAATGCAGAAGAGGAAAAAGAACAAAAAATTCTAGCAAAAATTATTAGGTCCTAAACTGTGCTCAGGACCTAATAATCAGAGCAATCCCAACAGTGTCCTCACAGCGGTTGCTGTTTGGGCCCTTTAAATAATAATCAGAGCAATCCTCATAGGATCCTCTGGATCACTGTTTGCGTAAAAATCTATATTAATTATCGCAACTTCTGACCGATGCATCTGGACTTTGTCACTGCTGACTAAAACAATAATTCCAGTGTAACTGCACTGACGCTTAGCCAATAGTTTTAAATATGACCCTATCAACCGTCTGGAACCAGGAATACATCTACCTATAATTGCTAGTGTCCTTAACTTCACAATTCACAGAAATTAATCTCCAGTAACCAGAGTTGTTTCCTCAGCGAGTGTTTCGCTGAGTGGGGAAAATCTAATAGAGATGTGAATGGGTTGGTGTTGAACTCAGAGCTTCAGTTTAGGAGTTCTCTTCTTATTGCAGAAAGTCATTCAGCACTCTTGGATCCTAGCTGCTTGTGAGCTGCTGGGGATGCTGGTGACGCTCAAACTGCTTGGCTTGTTACTTGGGACTGGCTAACTAAATCGGATAATGACTTGGTTTCCATGTTGCATAGCCACGCCTCTAATTGACAAATCTTCGCCTCCATCCTGTCAAATAAACTATATTTATTAGTACTGTTATCGCTAAAGAAAGCAGAGGAGTAACTTAACATCAAGCACACTGAGCAGGAGAGAGCGAACTTATTTTAAGTCGCCTTAGATAAAAGCGTCAGTTAAAGGAAATGTAATGAGAGAGAGAAGCAATCGTTATCCGCTAAAAATAAATTGCTATGCTAACAACTAAACAGAAGAACATGTAAACCACCATCAATTGGCAAACAGGCTGCTATAGGAGGGAGAGATGTATGGGTGTGTAAACAGATAAGTATCAATATGGAAAATTAGCCTCAGGGAATAAGAATGGAGATTAGGATAGATGAACATGAGCAGAAATCCATAAAAAATTGAAACTGTAAGTGATACAGTATTGTCACCGCAGCATGTCAGCATGTCTTTAAAGTAAAAGCATGGTGGATTTCTTGCTGTAATGCTGAGTTCTACACCTTGTATTTTGAGCAGTTGTAAATTTGGGCTGAAGATCATGTTGCTGGCTAAAAATACCTCTTTAATAGCTCAGATGCAATATATGAAAAAATAACCCAAGTTCACGTGAATAGTAATAACGCAAATTCAGTTTAATTTAATGAAAAGGACTGTTTTTGAAATCATCATCAAGATAAACTAGGTAGGAAGAATGAAAACTTCACTTCTGAAGTAGGCTCTTCAGCAGATCAAGGAAATAGCCCCTTCTAAACAGGCATGTTTACAACCGGCCCTACACTAGTTAATTTAATTAGTCATCAGAGTTCCAAATTAATTGTTAGTAATTTTTAAGTGGTCATTATATTTCTATATTTTTCAATTGATTCTCCACTTGTTCTGCTTGTCCTGTTCTAAATGAACAGATCTGTGGTAACGTGCAATGAAAACCTGTAGTTTTTTGCTGTTTAGTTTAATAGGTTTATGTTCACTACTTCACCACAATCACACATTTGGCTAATACCACAACCGAAGAAGGTATCCAACATTCTAATATTACAGTTACAATATCAACAGTGTGGTGTCGTTACTGTCAGCAGTACCTGTCGAAATGTTCTTCACCAAATGTAGTGGAATGCCCTTGTTTTCTTCCGTCCCTCGACTGTGCTGTCCTGCAGTTGAGGTGTTTAGTTCATGATGACTTGAGACAGAAAAAGGGGAAAGATAAATAGGTGTGTGAAGTTGCTCAACTGGTTTAGCAGCTTTGACCGGTATGGTAGTGTGTTTTTTGTGTGTGAGGAGGACAGAGTCTGCAGGTATGTGTGGAGGCGTGGCAGGTTAGCAAGAAATAGAACAGCAAATTATTGCACTTCTTGCAAAGAAACAGCCAAAGAACACGTTTGCTCAAAAAGGGTTTTTACTATTATTTTTAAAAATGATTTGAAATTTATCATCTACTTTACAACTATTTCCCGTTCTGTCTTACTAAGATTTCGGAAAAGCCAATTTTGACCCATAATCTCTTCTTAGAAAACTCAGATAAAACAGAGGTTCTAATACTTGGCCCTAAACTCCTTAAAAATACATTATCTAATGATATAGCTGCGCTAGATGACATTGCCCTTGCTTCCAAGGAAACAGTCAGGAACTTGGGAGTGATCTTTGATCCTGATTTGTCCCTTAATTCTCACTTATAACAGATTTCTAGAATCGCCTTCTTTCACTTGTAACAAAGACTAGTCCACGTCTTTGTTACATCCAGACTTGATAATGGTAATTCCTTATTATCAGGCTCCAGCAGTAAGTCGTTAAAGACTCTGCACTTTGTCCAAAATGCTGCAGCACATGTCCTGACAAGAACCAAGAAAAGAGACCATTGTCAGATCTAGAATACAATTTAAAATTCTACTCCTCACCTTCCAGTGCCTTGACAATATGGCACCATTTTACCTTAAAGAGTTGATGGTACCTTATCAATCCACTAGAGCACTGTGCTCCCAGATTCAGACTTACTTGACGTCCCTGAAGTCTATAAAAGTAGATTAGGAGCAAGAGCTTACATTAAATTACATTACATTACATTTCATTTAGCTGACGCTTTTATCCAAAGCGACTTACAATAAGTGCATAAAACCCCAAGGGTACAGACCCAGGACAACAAGAATCAAGAAAGTACATTTCTTAAAAATGAAGCGAAAATACGCTTGGTAGCTTTCAGCTCCTCTCCTGTGGAATCATCTCCCACTTTCAGTTCGGGAGGCTGACACTATCTGTACGTTTAAGAGTAGGCTCAAAACCTTCCTTTACAATAAAGTTTACAGCTGGTCCATGCTTGTCTTAGACCTGCTCTTTGTTATGCTGCTATAGCAATAGAGCTTCTCTTCCCCGCTTCTCCTTCCTTTTGTCACTCCTTATCACATCAAAGAAATGAATATCTTATCAATACATGTTACTGACTTGACTTCTTCCCCAGATATCCCTTTGCCTTATCGTCCGCAGATCCAGGGCCGCGGCTGCGTGGTATAAAATATTTCTCCTCAGTTACCAACAATAATCCACCAATTCATTTACCTTCCATTATGCTACAATGTGTTTATTCTAATCAATGCTGCAAATACCCTTATCTTTCTGATGTTTTCTGTTACACATGGCATCTATTAGGGCTGCTCGATTAATCAAAATTTAATCGTGATTACGATTATGAGGTCAAACAATCTCCAAACTACTATAAACGATTATTTGGTGGGCAATTTAGTCCTTCCCCCAAAGCATTCAACGGCCCAGCTGATTGGCACTCACTCTCAAGCAGCTGTAAAGTGTTGGAGGCAAGTGGTGTGTGTGGTGACTGGAGGTGAAAAAACAGTGCGAGGGATGAATAGCAGGGAGGGCAGCAGCACACCGGTCAGAGAGTGTTAGGGTTTCCACAATTAAGGGTTTGAATAACCGGGCACCAATATCCTGGTATCAAGGAGGAATAAGACACGCAGCCGTCATCGATGTTAACCTAAACTGGAAGTGATTCACTTTCTTGCACACACTACAGTCATTTAAAGAATAAAGCATAGACTTCAGAATAAGGGCACGTAAATAATCGTTTGAATAAACGTGATTTTGATCCCTCACATGTGGCTCTCTCTGAGGTTTCTACGTTCTTTTTTTCCTAAAATGTTTTCTTTTGGTAGTTTTTCCTTTCTCTTATTGAGGGTTAAGGTTAGAGGATGAGGCACCTTGTTAAAACCATACGAGAAAAATTGGGATTTGTGAATATGGGCTATACAAATACAATTTGATTGATTGATGTGCTCCTTAGAATCATGAGTACTAAAATAAAGTTTCAAAGATAATTTTATTGCACATTAAACTACATTAATGGTTTTATAATCCAACAAAAAATGAAATATAGTTGTTGATCAAGGTAAACATGATCTTCCCCATTGGAAGATTAATCTGTCGTGCTTCATAGTTAGTGAGAATAAATTACAAGAGAACTGTTAGAATTGAGGAAGCACAACACAAAATTTGAAATGTTTAACAGTGTGTAGTTTAGCAGTCAGTCCAGCAGCCATTATTTATCACAGTTCATGCAGCAACTCAGATGAGTTCTGACGTCTCTTTATGTTCTGCAGATTAAAAGTGTTAAAAAGCATGTTAAACTACACAATTTAGCTCCAGCTACAACTCATTACTGCTCTGAAATATGTGGACATGTGCACCACTGGCTTTTGAGACTTAAACATTATGAACTTTACCTTCAGATGATGGGAGTTAACTGTGTTAGCAGCTAGTTCTCCGCCCAGTCAGGAGCTTGATGTGGTCAGTATCCAGTGGGTGTGTTTACAGTCCTTGGGTTGAGAGGTCAGAGGTCAGACCCAGGTCCTCCTTTATGTCCAAATATGGTAACATTCGGGTCAGCCTGACTCCGAAAGGCCAAGATGGTGCTGATCAAATTCTAAATCTAGGCTTTAAAATGGAAGTTCCGCAAACAATTGGTGAGGTCACCTTAGGTTGTCACTTGATTACAGCCTTTACTGATTAAGGGTGACTCTGCTGGCCCCCATTTAGCAGTGCCATCGCATCCAGGCACATTACTCTGCAGGTCAACTAGTGATTCTGCTCCTCTGGTCGTTTCTTAACATTCAGACATAGAAAATATTTTTTCAATGTGTTTAAAATACGTGTCTCCTAAACTCAAAAGTGAAGCAGACAAACCCAAAGTAAACTTCACAAACACACTCACATAACAAACCCACATCACATCATGCGCCAGAACGCCCGTATGTTGGACACCGTTGACCAATGTAGTTGCTGCTGGACAGTTTTTAATATGGGCTTTACGTCGTGGTAATTATAATTATTTACATTTCACACGTTAATACTAACCACTGGGAATTTCAACGTGTTTAATCCTTAAACCGGTAACTGTTTCCTCTCTACTGCCAGCTGAAGCCCAGCAGAAGTTGGGTGATGTAGCAGGAGAATGACCCAAATTAATAAAATAAACCTATTGCTTTGCTGTTATTGCTGCCAAAGGCTGTTCGACCAGACATTACATCAAATGGTTCAGTTCATTTCCACTGACCCAATATTTGATGGATGTATTCAATAAAAACATGAAACATTTGAATTGATTTTGTTAATAGGCTGAATACTTTGTGTTTTTGTGTACTTATGACTTAAATCCAGATCACATGACATTTTATGACCAATTAATAGAGAAAAAAGGTACTAAAATGGATTCACTTACTTTTTCTCGCCACTGTACATTTTACATTTTGATTACCAATTTATCTACAAGATCCACACAGTGGTAGTTTAACCCCTTTTTTCAGCAGAATCTAGAACTTTGTAAAAATCTATACTTGAACTAGCAGAATTATTAAAGACTACCAGTCAGTGAATGATTCTAGGTATCTCTGGGATCCAAAAAATGTTCATAAGAAATATGCAATTAAATACTGCCCTAGAAACTAATTATGTAAGAGAAGATTATATCGATTTATTTTAATGTGATAAGATCATGACAAATATTATTTATTGATTACATTCCCTAATGTTTGCATAAGTTTGAAATGTGATAGACAGTTTTTAATAATTTAAAAAATAATATCATAGTAGGGTAATATAGTAAACAAACTGTTTTGGTACACAGTAGCAGAGTATCTGATATGATGTCTCAATAAGCTACAAATAGGTTTTCGATATGCTTGTAGAACATAAAAAATAACGGCCATCTGGGACGACCAACACTTTAAGTAACAATCCACCATCACCAAAACTGTTAAGAGTTAAAAGAAATACTGTCCAAACCATGAACATTTTATATCAAGACACATAATAAAAAAAGGGAAAGCAAGTTTAGATAGCTGAGCAAGCATTTATGGTCATTTTAGGTCTGCTCTTCACTTGTTCTTGGCAGCCAGGGGTTTGCGGCTTATCTTCTTACTTTTATCATTGCTCTTCTTCGGAGGTTCTGGGTTGGCTTGCATGTGTCTGCCATAGAGACTGAGAAGAGGAGAGGAAAGGAGAGAAGATACATATTTCAGAATACACAAGCACATGTGGACAAGCCTGTATGAATAAACATCACAGAGGAACACTGACTTTCTAAGCCTGCAATATTCATGATTATAGAAATCGGAAAATAAATGGATGATGTGGCTATTTAAAGGGACTACCAATTTACCATTTATGTCCAAGATGAATTTAAGCACTGGCCTCTTTCCCCTTTCATACAAGGAGCTTCAAGAAACCTCTCATATGAGACCAAACTTTGAGGAGTTTTTGGTTTGGCTTCTTGGTCATGTAGTTCTACAAAGAGATTTCTATTTAACAGTGTATCACTGATGTACATTAGACATTGCTGCCATCAAAGAAAAGTACAGGCTTTGAGAGAATCAGTGGGGACTTCCAGTGATCTGGTCGACTAAACATGACATGACTTGTGTGTTTAAAACACCACAGTGGATGCTACTGTGATAGATCTTAGTGCTACTGTTGTCAATCTGCTCATATCTGATTTTACTCACTGTTCTTATGTAGTCTTATATGTTATTGTTCATTTGTTTAGCAAGGCTGGTTTTCAATTGACCTTGTTTACATGTCAGTCCTTGCTGGTGTCTGTATGTTTGTTTTACTTCAGTGAATCATAATTTTTGACTTTGCTGCTGCCCATGTATATCTTCTGTTTATCTCTATATTTTGCTTTCACTTTATTGATAATGTGTAAATCAAGATAATTGTTGAACATGTAACTTGTTATTGATTTTAGGCTGCCAACTTCACAACTAGACAGGGACTACAGATGAAAATTTGACTCTAGGCTTAGTGGAAATGCCCACTCACACCCAAGTATGCAGAAGATATGCTTCCTGTGTAAACAGAGGAATGTCAGATGGAGCAGCTCAACGATGCATCTGTCATGCACTCCAAATGCACCCTGTTCAGGATTTTCTCCCCAAAGGTAGCCTGTGACAGACACAGACACTGAGGATCTTACAAATCCACGCTGCTGGAAAAATGTCGGTTTTAGTCAAATGTATTGTATCTATCGGGCCCTTCTCACGAATCACCTCAGCTACGGCGCCCGCTGGGGGAACCCTCCGTGGCCTAGGGGGTAGAGTGGGCGTTCTCCAACAAAAAGGTTAAAGGTTCAATCCCCACTCTTCCCTATCTGTATTCCAAAGTGTCCTTGGCAAGATGTTTGTTTCTGCAGGTATGTGGGTTTCCATTTTGATTTAATAACTGTTAAAAAACAAATAGCCCCTCATAGATGTACAGCACTAAGTGGAAGTCACTTTGGATAAAAGAGTCAGCTAAATGACATGCAATATGCTTCTTCCTCTAAATGGGCCACTTCCTCCTATTGAGCGAATTAAGGCTCGAAATGCAGTAATATATTTTTTCGTTGTTGCATCTGTCATGGGATAGAAGCGTCATCATGCCCCCAATTGCTTGCTGTGAATCCAGCTGGGGATCCCCTGCTGTGTTCTTACATTGCCTTCTCCTAGACTTCTATAGACTATATACCAGGAGTTGAGGCAGATAGAGTTAACAGAACTGCGGTGCATATCACTTTGACAGTTGTGTTTACACATACACTTTCTCCGCAGAAAATCTTAAAAACTTCGGAGTCCAGTACATGTTTAAAAGCAGCTTATGTCTTGGGTAAGCCTCTATTACCTTGCACACCTGGATTTTGTTTATCCTAGTTCATCCCATTCTCATTCACAGGCCCTCAGCAGATATCATTAGAGATGATTGGGAGCATATTTGAAAAACTTCATGTCCCTTAACCGATGGTTTATGGGGTTAAAATCTAGGCTTTGGCTGGACTAATAAGGGATTTATCCTAAAGTCACTTCTGCTGCCACCAATATGCTTTCACCCTCATGCTTTACTGTCGGAATGGTCTTAGCCAGCTGATGAGCTGTGCCTGGTGCTCACCAGACATCAGTTTAGAGCGCTTCCCAAAGGGTTAAATTTGTGTCTCCTCAGACCAGAGTATCTAATGCCTCAGACTTCTAAGACTTTGGCTTGACAGCAAACTTTAGGAAGAGACCTAGTCCTTCACTCACTTTTTTCATCTCAGAATTATTGACTCCCCTGTGCTTTTAGAAACATCGGGGATTAGGGATGCACCGATATGGAAATTCTTGGCCGATACCGATACCGATATTTAAAATAACAATCTGGCTGATAGCCGATACCGATACCGATATTTGTTTATTTTCTTTTTGTTGTTATTCATTCACCCTTTTGTGCCAGAAAAATAATTAAATAATTATTTAAAAAGCACTATTTAAAAAAATGTCAGCCCTTCATCACTCTTATCTTTTAATGAGCACAAATTTAATCAGATTTATGAAACAATCTTTGATTTAACTAAACTTTATTTAACAGAGACATATTATGCCCATTTTACCGCAAGTTGAAATGGTTCCTTGGGATCTTAATGAAATGACTGTAACATATTTTGGTCAAAATACCACAAGGATAATTTAAAACAGCACCTTTTTACCCTGTCTAAAACTGCCCTGTCAAAGTATCATTATAGAGAACGCTCTTCTCATTGATTTACGGTAGCAGTATTGCCCGTTTATTAGATGTGTTACGGCTTCTGTGTGTAGGACGTATTTTGTCAATTCCCTTGTTACCTGTGCATGAGACGGATGAATAGAGCCGATGCACATGAGAATAAAGTACTTAAACAGACGCTACGCTCAAACTTACACTGTTACACATGTTACACTGCGTGAGTCAAGATAACTTAACAAGCCCTCCTCAGTTTGACCTGTTTTTTATGGAGGACCATACATGACATAAGTAAAAATAAATAAATAAATAAATGTATAAATAAATACAGAAATAAATAAATAAATGAATAAATAAAAATGGAAATAAATAAATAAATACAGAAATAAATAAATAAATATGTTAATACCAAAAGAAATGTCAAAAGAAATGTCTTAAATATATTTTAACATTTATTTTTTCCCTGATACATTTCCTTTGCATTTGCAGTGTCCTTATGCTAATGAGAAAGGCGGGCCTAACCGCAGTCTCATGCAGGATTGGTCACAGGAGTGTAATGATCCAGCCCTACTACTTCTGCCTTTCAATGCTGGTGTCCAGTAGCTGTTTGCAGCGTTGAGCCAGTTCACACTTAAAATGAACTAGTTCAAGTTCAGAGGGTTAGTTAAGGTTATTTTTTATTGGGATGATTTAGGTGTCAGTAGTCCTGACTGTGAGCGTCACGTCTCGTGTTGTACTGAGCACAAGGAGCGAGCCGAGAGGAGGAGGAGGAAACAGAAACTCCAGCTCGGTACAAACCACCTGCAGCTTCTGCTGTGATCATGAAGCCGCTGATCTCTGAGCAGATGTGACCAGAGAAACTCTGTGTTTCCACTGTTTCCACTGTTCCACAGAGTCACTAACTGGCTGTTGCACGGTGAAGAGCTCAAGTCTCAGTCACTGCCCGTGTCTCTGAGCGAGTGTGTGGCACAGCGCAGGGGCTGTGTGTGTGTGTAGCTCAGTTGACCAATCCTGCTCGAGACTGAGGTTAGGCCCGCCTTTCTCATTCGCATAAGGACACTGAAATCGAAAAATAAAAGTTGGAATAAATGTGGAAATAAATAAATAAATATGGAAATAAATGCAGAATTAAATAAATCAATGTCTTAAACTTATTTCCACATTTATTTATTTATTTCCACTTTTATTGCAACTTTTATTTATTTCCACATTTATTTATTTCCACATTTCAGTGTCCTTATGCTAATGAGAAAGGCGGGCTTAACCTCAGTCTCGAGCAGGATTGGTCAACTGAGCTACACACACACACACACAGCCCCTGCGCTCCGTCACACACTCGCTCAGAGACACGGGCAGTGACTGAGACTTGATCTCTTCACCGTGCAACAGCCAGTTAGTGACTCTGTGGAACAGTGGAAACAGTGGAAACAAAGAGTTTCTCTGGTCACATCTGCTCAGAGATCAGCGGCTTCATGATCACAGCAGAAGCTGCAGGTGGTTTGTAACGAGCTGGAGTTTCTGTTTCCTCCTCCTCCTCTCGGCTCGCTCCTTGTGCTCATTACAACACGAGACGTGACGCTCACAGTCAGGACTACTGACACCTAAATCATCCCAATAAAAAATAACCTTAACTAACCCTCTGAACTTGAACTAGTTCATTTTAAGTGTGAACTGGCTCAACGCTGCAAACAGCTACTGGACACCAGCATTGAAAGGCAGAAGTAGTAGGGCTGGATCATTACACTCCTGTGACCAATCCTGCATGAGACTGCGGTTAGGCCCGCCTTTCTCATTAGCATAAGGACACTGCAAATGCAAAGGAAATGTATCAGGGAAAAAATAAATGTTAAAATATATTTAAGACATTTCTTTTGACATTTCTTTTGGTATTAACATATTTATTTATTTATTTCTGTATTTATTTATTTATTTCCATTTTTATTTATTCATTTATTTATTTATTTCTGTATTTATTTATACATTTATTTATTTATTTATTTTTACTTATGTCATGTATGGTCCTCCATAGTTTTTAGTGTCGGGCAGTAATCACATCGCGTCAACACCCGCGCGAACAGAGGGTTCCCCCAGCGGTCGCCGTAGCTGAGGTGATCCGCGAGAAGGGCCCGACACGCGTCCAGAGTGGCAGCCGCTGACCGCGTAGCCAGTCCCCTCCAACATGGACACCGCCCCGCGGTCCAAGAGAAAGAAAGCCCCCGCACCAGCGATGCTGTGAGGTGCCACCGGATGAGGACCTCCCGGTGCCGCACACTGAGCCTCCGGCGGCGCGGAGAGGAGGGCGACAGAGCGACTGCTCCCCCAGCCGCGGCACGTGCCCAGCGGTTTTACCACAAATATGAACATCGGCCAATGATATCGGTGAAAGTCAAGTTTATTACCGATAAGCCGATATCAGTAAACGAGGCGAGTATCGGCCGCTACCGATGTACGGCCGATACATCGGTGCACCCCTATCGGGGATGTAAATATACCCTTGCCCTAATCTATATCACATGAAACAAATTTACTTAGGCGATCCAGCCAGTTCACCTCAGGACTTGTAGATATCTGTACAAATGCAGATGTCATAGTCTGTGTGTGTGTTTTTTTGTGTGTGTGAGAATGCAAGTGCATGTGTGTGGGCACGGCACTTACTACTTGTAAGTCTCTGAGCGAACATATTCAAAGACATGGGAGACACCCAGCTGGAACTGGTCTGCAATAGGAGTGACCCAGGGATTATTCTCTGCTTTAAACACCTGTTTAGGACCAGTCAAATCCAGATTACCTGCAAACAGAGAGACACACAGAAATACAAACATTAGCCGATATAATTCTCCAGTCCCCAGTAGCCAGTGCAGCGTCTACACATACGCACACGGGATAGGAAAACTTAAACGGTACTTGGTGATACATGCACAGAATATTATTTCAAATATGTAAATCGCTCAGATCTGTATGTCTGCTATTTATCTAATATCTGAGTTCTTATATAACGGTTATGTCACATGAGCACAAACAACACTGCTGGTTTAATGCTGATGATAAAGTGGATCCACAATCTGGCATTAATTCACCACCTCACGTCTGCATTACCAGTTTACTATCTCCAAAATGTTGGTACAAGTCAGAGTTAGCGTATAATTGTGCATATTCTCCAATCAAGTTTTGTGAGAGGTGGGGTGTGCATCTTTCAGTTCCTGTATTGTGCATTTGCAGTTGTTGTAAATTATGCCTCCTCCATGATGTGGTGCACACACGCGTGCACGCATTTGTGGTACTGTTAAAAAGAGGTCGTTGCTGATAGTTGTTTTATTTTATTTTATTTAATAAGGCTAGCAAGCACAGCTATCTTCAAAATTGAGCATTTGAGAGTAACATTTATCAACACTCACTCAGTATAAAGTTAACCTACCAGGTTAGATATAGCTACACTTTACTTAAAGTAGTCATACGCAGCAAACAAGATTTTTGATTGGTATGCCTATTCCAAAACTTCCTATCAGCAACAATTGCCATTTCAGCTGCTATACGTGGAACTCTTCCCAGGTTTTGGGACAAAATATTTTGAACAGCCTCCTGATTCTCAACTTAGCATTGTGTAGTATCATTGTGACTTAAGTGAGCAGGTGTTACATTAGGCTATGTTTTCACATCATCAATCAATCTAATTGTATTTGTATAGCCCATGTGTGACATCCTCTGCCCTTAACCCTCAACAAGAGTAAGGAAAAACAAAAACAAAAAAAACTTTTAACAGGTCAAAAAGATTGTAGGAACCTCAGAGAGAGCCACATGTGAGGACCCCTCTCCCACGATGGACAGAAGTAAAATAGATGCCACGTGTAATGGAGATCATCAGAAAGATAAGAGTATTTGCAGCATTGGTGAGAATAAACAGTTTGAAGCATAAGGGAAGGTAAATTAATTGATGGATTATTAAGACTGGCTGGATGTGCAGCAATTCCAGGGGTGTTGTTTGGTTGCTTGGTTCATGGGGCTGAAATGGGTGATAGACATTTTGTTCTCATCTAATATATAAATTGTCTAGAGATCATTAAAGGTGTATGGATGGCTGGGAAAAGTATTGCATTTACTCCCTCTTATAACATGGCCCTTTATAGTATGTATGGTCTGTTCTTATTTTCTGCATTTCTGAGGACAGCAGGGTGTCGTGCAATTGGTAGGGTTACTCTCTTTTCTGCCATATTTCTTCTTTTATGGTCTCCTACCACCCATTTTGATTGTGATCAATATGCCTGGATAAGAGTGCATGGTCTTCTGTACATGGCAGCTACTCGTAATCATCCATGTTGTGGCTTTGTAGGTGTGGTGCCAAATGTCAGCAAATGTCTCATCTGGCCTGTGTCAAAGATGTGATGGTTGTCCAGATGTGCGGGGATCGATATCTGGTTGAATGCACAATGAGGTCTTCATTGCCATAACAATTGTATATTTTAGTCTTCATTAAGTGTGAAGCCATCTTGAACGACAATGAAAAAAATCTTGGTAGCATTTGGAAGCTAATCACTGTGACAATAAACTAGTTACAATAAACTAGTTAAATTAAGGTACAATCATTCACAATAACTCCGGCTAACTATGGGTATTTGCGGTGGGTATTTGCATTTGGACTGTACTCCACATACATATACTGATACTATAGCAGTCGGACCTACATATGCATGTGTGCATGCAAATGCATACTGTATCTGTGTGCTCATGTGTTGCCAGTACCAAGTTCAGGAGGAAGGACGGTGAGTCTGTTGCCCTGGATGTGAAGCTCTTTGAGTAGGGCCAACTCCCCAATCTCCTTAGGCAATGAGGTCAGATCATTATCCCTCAGACTCAGCTGGAAAAAGGAAAAAAAAATAGAAGCAAAAAACGACACACATGAATTATCATCATGCATCATGAATTTGTTAAAGGCACATACAGTACAAACACATTTTGACTCAATTAAACACTGAGTTACTTCCTAACTCATGATAAAATCTAAATCCATTGATTTTTCCTGTTATCTTGCAAGTATATTTTATTTCTCTATTTTCTTGTAGTTTTATCTTAAATTAGTGTCAATTCACTTTCAGTTGCAATAATGAGAGCAAAATAATGTAGTAGAGTCCAAAGATGGAGTTCCTAAAAAAATCCTCACAACAGCTCTGGCTCTTGAAAAACTCAACATGAGAATTATAACCAGAGCATTACAAAAATCCGTTAAAAATACAATTTGCGTTGATAGGTGAGGTTTAAGACAACAGGGCCAGGAGGGACAGAAATAATCAATATGCTGAACAAAACTCCACTTGATGTGGTAATATGATTGAAGATCAATATGTAGTCGTCATTGCAAATCTTGGTGGCCACAAATATAGCAATGTATGTGAAAAAAGTGTAAAAATTGTTGAAACTTGATTGGGTCAAAAGAAGTTAGCTGAGTAGAATGTTCTTCAATATGGCCCAAAACACATATGGCTTCAAATTAATAGAATGTGGCTACATGCTTCCTCGACTACCTCAATCCTGCTTGCTCATTTGAATAAACACAAAAAAAATTGAGAGTCACAACTCTTTTGTCTAGTGATATTAACAGGGTTTATATCTCTTTACAAAATAGCATCAGATGTCCAAAATCTAACAACAGGATCACTATAGTATGCGTGACTGTCGAAGCAATGGATTGTGTCCTTGCTGATGAGTTTAACCCTTTTATGTTCTGTCAACATAACTTACTATTTGCAACTTGGTCAGCTTCCCGATGTCAGCAGGCAGGACCTCAAAGTCGTTGTCACTCAGATAGAGAGCACGAAGAGTGGCTGAAAAACAAATATTTCTGTTAGAGAGAGAGAGAGAGAGAGAGAGAGAGAGAGAGAGAGATTTTGTGTGTGTGTGTGTAGGCACTATCTGAACTGGAGTCTGAGCAATACCACCAGTCAAACCGAATTAATGACAGTGCCAGGTTTGACGGGAACGTTTGTCACACAGGGACTTTTTATATGGGTTACCCTCCTGCACTCATTTTAGTTATAGTTTACATATATTTGCTTACTAATTTAGTTGACCTTTTGACCTTATTTATTTTACATTCAGATTAGTTGACAGAACATTGCTTCCTGTTTGTATTGTGCACAATTAGTTATCTCATATACAGTCATACTTAATGTGTATCATTAAGATTACCTTAAGCTATAATTTTCCTCAGATACCAGCTTTTAATATACACTATATTGTTACCAGTGAGGGTGGTGCTTCTTGCTGATGCAGTAGGAGGGACATCTAATCATGCTGAAGCAAAAGGATGCACTCACTGAAGCTGGGCATTAAATACAGGAAGTGGATCGTAGGACTGTACCATCCATGTGCTTGCCACATTGTAGGGGAGGCTGACTTGTGTTTATAATGTAGGATTTGTTTATTTCTTTAGAATATATTAGTTTTCTGTTACTTGGCTTTGGTTCATTGGTTTAATGTTTATGCCGACTTCACTGTTCTTTTGTAATTTGTAGTTTAGCTATTAGTGTTTCTCTTTGCCTTAGCCCCTTTTGTTTTTTAGATGGCCTAATCAGTCATTATATATGTTCCCATTTGTTTTCAGCTGGTTAGGTCTGTTTTGACTTTGTTTAGGTCAGTTATGTTTGGTAGAAATTTACAAAGTTAAGTTCTGTTCTGTGGATCTCTTACTTTTGTTCATTTTTAGGGAAATAATAAATATGTTTATCATTCTGCTCTGTTAGAAAACTTAAGTTTGTGCGGTTTGGTTCAATGGGTATCCTTATAACAAGGCGAGAAGCTTGATGTAGTGACAGGATGGATCAGTGTTATATTTTCCATAACTCCGAATTGAGTACAGACAACTTTTTTATTATTACCAAGTGTGGACATGTGGTGTGTCGAAATAAAGACCATTCGTGAATAGGCAAAGATGATAATAATAATGATAATAACTATAACAATGGCCAAGTCGCACCATTTATAAAAACATAATAATGCATACAAACTTGAATTTTACCAGAATTTCCATCAGTGGGATCCCTTTTAATCTGTACTCTGCTTTTGCAATATGACCAATCATATTAACAGTTTATGCTGTGTTCAAAAACAGTTGTTACTGCCTAGATATAACTTAAGTTCTGTATAGGTGTAGCACCATAGATATAATTCATATATTTGAGCGCACTGACTTTGTACATATCTGTATTTAGAGAAAACTAGCATATCTAAAGCTGGTTTCAATCATGAACTGAACCCTGGCTCCAAACTTTCTCCAGAGTTCGCTCAGCCAGTACAAACTCCAGATACGCCCCTGTGAGAAAACAACAGGAGCTCCTATTGAGGATACACCACCAGCGTGTGGGTCAATTATGTTTCTAACACACAACAAATGAAATAAAACAATTATATCTCTTGATAAAAAAGAGGTGCCATACACGTAGAAAACATTGAATGATATTTCAAGAGAACTTTGGGTGATAACGACCGGCGCTATGTACTTACTGAGATAGAAGAAGTTTCCAGGTAGTGAGCTGTGATTCAGGTTATTGTAGGTAACGTCCAACACTTCCAGAGCTGGCAGTGAACCAAATCCTCTCGGCAAACCGCTGAGACGGTTCATGCTGTACTTACAAACACACACATGCCAAATATTCAATTCATACACAAACCAAACACAAAAAAGTTTAAAATCACAATGACAACTTTTGCTGCATCTCTAACCTGCTGCAAAGCAGGGTAAATTCAAGGTTCAGATCAAAACCAGTCAATGGCCAATCAGATTAGTGACTTGCTATTCAAGGCTTTTTATGCATTTAATTGTTTTAAAACAGCTTAAATTAAATAGAGGGAGAGATGATTACACTGAATAAAGTGTGGAATGTAAACCCAAGGCTTACTGAGACAGTTGAGAATCTGCTTCATAGTATAGGTTGTCTATCATGGCCTGAACACAGACGTCTTCACAATAGTGAGAGACATCCCCACCTTTTGAAGACTGTCTTTTAGCGCATCATAAATAGATGCTGCATCCCCCTTTTCATACTCAACTATGTCCAAAAAAAACGTTCTCTACATCTCCATTACCTGTAACATCGCACCTCATGTAGATAATCATGTAGGAGCGTCCATGCACAGTGCTTTCATCCAGCGTAATGCTGATACGTGAATCGAGTGCCAAAACATGGGAAACGAGACTGTTCATCTCATCTGCTACATGTTCCAAAATAGCAGCACAGAAGTGATCGGAGCGGTGAGCGGGGCCCACTGTCGCACCATCAAGCTCATTAAGTTTCATGATCGGCATCATTTTGGTGTATGGCAATCTCTCTTTTGCTATGGTGTACGCTGCCCTAAATGAGCTTAATGTAACGTTGATGAAAGCCAAACTCATCTCTACAACTTTGTTGGGCAGAACATCTTTTTGTTTGAGTTCTGCTATTTCCGCTGCTCTTTTATGAGCAAGGCTGTCACGGTGCAGGTAGATCTTCTTATGTAACTGCTTTTGTAGTGGGCTACTGACGGTCCCATTAACCCATGCATCCGAAAGGTGCATCCCAGTCTTTGTCTAAACAGAGTCTTTGCTGCCTGACAGGCAGCGCACACAAGACCACACTCACTTGCACACAGCCATGGATTTCTCTCCTTCCACGATCACCACTGACTGAGCCCCCATGTTACAGCTCCATCATATCGGTCCCCGACCCGGACCCCATCTACCCAGGCTCTTCATCGCCATCTAATTCGTCCTTGACGTCCTCATCATCCTCAGCAACATCATGATGCCTTGTTGTAGCCACAAAGTACTCCGCCTAGGTTACGGCATCAGTAGAGCTAGTGGGTGCCTGACTAGCTGTGGCTAGCCCCATATTGTTTTTATCCTAAATCTTCTACTATTTGTTGTTTTTTGGCTGTAAACCCCGAAACTTGTCACGTCCGAATATGAATTCGGCGCCGGTGGCCTTTTTTTCAGTGCCATAACTGACAGTGATTTTTCTTTTAGATGTAGATGTAGATGAATTTATATCAAAAGCACGTTAAGCTAAAAGCACACTACTTCTTCTTCTGACTTTATGACGTGTCAAATTGATCGTATCTACTATGCGGTTTGCTCCAGCCTAGAGTAGTGGTGGTTGTTGTATTGCACACTCTATACTGATACAACTAAGTAATGATTAGACATGAGGCTGTGATGGAAATAACGTGCATTCTTTACTGTGTGTTTCACAGGACAAAAATACCCCAGCATTCAATGCGGGTAAACAATGGGGCATTACGGATGCCCCGAGGGAACAAACTTAATTGAATATCAATACACAACAGTGGTGAAGTGCAGTCATGCTGCGTTCATGAGCGTCAGGTAGGCTACGGTCTGGCTATGTCCCGTGGTATGGTATCCTATTTTAATTTAACGTCTTTAATGGTAAGAGACCACACAGGGATGGATAATGAGCGTTACTTAACATTAAATTACAATGTCACATATGGCAGACACCTTCAGATATGAGAGACCCCCTCAGATTTTGGACTTTGTTGCTTTCATGGGAGCTAGACCTCACTCTCTGGGAGCTCGGCTCCCTCTTGCTCCCATGTAATTCGAACACTGCATAAAAGATAATTTTCAAACTATTTGAATACAGGAAATTGATAAAATTATCATATTTTGTTTATACATAAACAGTCTTTGTATCATTGCATTTGATATCATATTCACCACCACACTTGGAGTAAAGTCCAATTCATTGTTTTGTGTCGAAGCTACACCGTAGGTATGCACGTACACACAGGACCAATGACATTGTGAGGATTAATAGTGAGTGACTTCCAGTTTCTAGCCCGCATATTTACAAATTCCCTGGCATCTGCCTACTTCAGAGCAATGGCGAGTGTTACAAGCGGATAATCCATGTTGTAGTTGGAGGTGATAGATGTTCATTTCATTTTTCTTGAAGAACTCGATGAAGAAAAGAAAGACATTATCCAAGGTTTGTTTCTTCAAATCAATTAAAAAAGGGCAGCGACTCTGCCAGAAAACGATCCTAAAAGATTGACCAATCACAGCTCTTACGGTTTTCGTCGGCTCATTTGCTGTGATGGCTGTGAAGCAAAAAAAAACTGGCCGACATTTTTATTCAGCCTTGAACTGAACCTGGACACTACCTCTCACACTGAGAAAACAGAGCGGGCGGATCAAAATGGCCTTGGGGGAGACTACCTACATCACCTTGATGCTAGAGGTGACCCTGTTCAATCTCAATCAAGTCCCTGTATCTTTCGTCTTTTTTTTGTTTTTTTATAAATGGTAAATGGATTTGTATTTATATAGCGTTTTTCTAGTCTTGATGACCACTCAAAGCGCTTTACAGTACAGTTTCACATTCACCCAATCACACTCACATTCATATTCTATGGGGGGCCATTCAGGGTTCAGCATCTTGCCCAAGGACACTTCGGCATGCAGATTGTTCAGACTGGGAATCGAACCGCCGACCTTCAGGTTGGAGGACGATCACTCTACCCCTCAGCCACAGCCGCCCAAAATCGGAGAGGTCTTGTTGTAAAAACTCAAGACTGTTTGTGTCGTTGGTCTGTTTGTCTTCAATCTCTTTATGATGCTGTTTCAGATCATGGCTGATGTTTTTAATCTAAGGCTTGGATTCTGTTGATTAGTGTTTTCAATTTCTTCATGAAACCAGATTTGTAAGTGTCAGTGTTCGCCAAAAATGAGTCAGGGTTAGCCATGGCTGATGCTGGCGGCTTGGTATTTCTGGTTAAAACGTGTTGATTTTCAAATTAGTAGCAAGAGTTATTTCCTTTCTTTAGGACAGGGTAAGGAATTAAGGGCATTATTCAGGAGATTCAATGCATCCAATTGCTACGCAGCCATCTTGGAACCCCTTAGATTCAGTTTCCTTGATAAATCACATAGCTCATGATTGAGCCAAATTTTCCAACTACCAGACATTATCAGCCAAACTTTTAGCCTAAATGGTAACTTTGCTGTCTATGATGAATAACAGGGCGTTGTTAGAAAACAGGGTTAAGAGGATTAAGTTAAACCTGACATTTTGGTTTCAGAGCAGGTGATTATAAATAGTTTACTATCACAGTGGCAGCTGATGGTGGATCCTGATCGTGGTGGCAGCTGACTGTGGAATATGATTACAACAAGACTGCTTGATATACAATATGTCTATTCAGATACTCTACCATTACTGACAATAATCCATCAATTCATTTACCTTCCATTATGCTACAGAATGTTTATTCTAAATCAATGCTGTAAATACCGTTATCTTTCTGATGTTTCTCCATTAAGCGTGGCATCTATTGCACTTCTGTACACCTGGAGCCAGGTATCTGACCTTGCACCTGCACAGGAATCCTTGCAACTGTACATGACTGGATGTCATCTATGTACTTGGATAAACCGCTGAGGTTCCCTAGTTACACTGTTTCGATCACCCTGATGCCAAACATCCTCCTGGTCTCAAAAGTAACTAAAAACATCTTGTTGAAACTGACAGTCCCATAGAAAGATCATTTTGAGGAATCCCACAGGAAGAGGAATGCCAGATGCAGAAATTGGACTGGTATCACCAAGATGCAGGGGAGCAGAGCCCTCACACACACAGTAGAGAAACCCTTCAGATGGCTCTGAATCAGGAGAGGACATCCTTGAGAAGGAGCATATGTCACCTGCACATAAGTCAATGTCTGGTGAACCTTCGCAATGTCGCCTGGGAGAGGGTGGATGTTGTTGAAAAACACCCGATGATCCCAGAGTTCATTACTTATGATGTATTCAGGAGCATGAAAGAGATATATTCTATAAAAGAGAGCCCCCTCAAGCACAAGGTATCTCTTTAAGATAATAGTAGCAATGCAGCTAAGTAAACCTGCAATCTTAAATTAATTTATGTTGTGTCCTCACCTTTTGTGACATACATTCATTTAAATGTAATAACATCAGGCAATATTAGGTGCAGCGGTCACCGTGAAGTTTCCATTTTCACATTCCACCTATGCAGAGTGCATCCATGGCAGACAGAGTCAAATAGGTTTTAAAACAATCTTAATGTTAATATTTTCTGTGTCACAACCATGATATGACAATACCATCTTCTTCTTGCCTCAGAAATTGTTTAGAATGTTTAGATCATTTCATTCTCCTGATGTAGGTTTTTCATGTAGAACAAAGTTGAAAAGAAAATGATTTTTTTTTTGTATTGCTTTCGTGAATTGATGGTCATCAACTCTATCAGGATTTAGCTGAGGGAACATAATGCTTACACACACATAATGGTGAAGATACATAGACACACTTTATAGGTCAAGCATAAAGTATATATAATATATATATATATATTTGTATAATATTTGTGGTTTTGGTGTCGGATGGTGTTGGCAAGGCAAAAAGCACATTTTGTTAAAAAATATAAAAGTTGGGAGGTTGTATCAAAGCATAGCTCAGTAGTTTAGTATATGGTAGATACATCCATGTAGTTTATTTTTCTGAGCTTCAGGTTTAATTTTTTCAAAATTGGATCCTATTTTATATCAAGAATCAGTGAAATACAACTGCTGGAGACTCCGTATAAAGTAGGTAAGGCGCAACTGGTGAGTTATTTTACTGATCTGAATATACAAATATAATATACTGTCCTGCATTTGCACTTGCAGGAAACATATAATACTTAATTGAAATACAGAGTGAACTAGTCCATATTTGACACTGAGGAGGTAGGTGATGTGTCAATAAGAAATAATTGGAGCATATTGTGTATCTGACTGAAAGGGGCTTTCATGTCGGATACCTCCTTCAGTCTGTGTGCTTCAGCAGAGAAGGGGAAACTTGAGCTACTATAAGGAAAACTGCTGGTAAGCAGGTTGGTTTAATGACGTATAGGAAACAATCTCTGAGTTTTAACTCACCCCTTTTCTGAAACAGATGGAGTTATATTTAGGGCCGAAATTAAAATCTATTGGGCTTCAGCTTGACACTGTGATTGCTAGGAGTATGTGATGTAAAAGTAAACTTATCTGTCTCTCAAGCTGTGTGGCCCTATTCATAGTTTGCATTAACATGAAAATGGAGTAATCACAGGCACAAGTGGACAGCTCATACCTGGTATTAGAATGTGTCTTCAAATGGATCTCACATGACCACTTGCATCCCCACTCTATGTACAAATAAACACATACATTATTTCCATTAGCAAAGACCAAATGTGTTGTTGCATTTACCGGTGGGAGGCAGCAATGCACTAACTGCACCTAGACTGCCATAAATTAAAAGGAATAGAAGTAGAAATAAAAACTATAAAGACTGGGTCTTTTCTTTGGTATATTACAGACCATTCAAATCATGTCTCTATGGGTGAATAGCCATCTTTCACAATTTGATAACCAACTTCTGTTAAATAAGTACGTAATTCTGCTTATGCAGAGGATGTCAGTTAAGTAGGCAGTCCTTTAATGTGGCCCAGGACACATTTGCAACACAGACCACTGCATCATCTCTGGGATGAGGTCTCAAGGCCTCTTCATCATAGCTGTCCACTCTTAAACGGATCACTCAAGATGGATATTTAATATTGTAACATACATTTTTAAGACCACTGACATTATTACACACACAATTATATCTGGCAATTTTGACATTTGCAAATCAAAGATTCAAAGATCACTGAACTTAATCTGTAACATCTCCTGCCACACCTTTTGAGTGTTGTTATTAATGGCCTGCAAGCGAAAACTTTTAGAACCAATACGAACAACCCAACAATCTTGCACAATTCACACAGTGGCCAGTGAAGAGCTTTCAGAAGACAATTCAGACAAGCTATATTCGTTTAGGTATTCCCTTTGTCTAAAACACATTGTAGGTTTTGGTCTTTTCTATTGAAAGTGAGAAAAGTAAAGAATAATATGAAACTTTTTCAACTGTCAGATCCCAACTTTACTCTTCACCTACAATACAATGTGACGGGAATTTTACCATTTGGGCATTGATTGATGGAAGGAACTACTTTGATGTATAGAAAGATGAGCAAATGCAGTCCCTTAGGAATCAGGGTGTTTTGCTTAACCAATTGATGGTTATATTACTTCCTAACTTACAGGGTCACTTAACAAACACTTCACAGGGAGGGGGATGTAAGTGGGTTGTAAAACACTGATAAGCGATCCTTGAAAACAGATGTTTGACTCGAGGGGCGTGAGACCAAGTAGAAGACAGGATAATGATTACCTATTTCTAAGGATCAAAGAGGTTAATTGATAACATGTGTTCCTCTCCAGGAGGAGCTTGTAACTGTATAAGAGGGATGTGTGTTCTGTATGTCATTGCTCATTGTATGAAATCTTTGCCATGGTCTTGTACACTGATGCCCATCTGCAGATGCTGAATTAAACTACCAGAAAGAACAATTGCAATGACTTGTGCTTGACTATAGAGAAAATTCTACGACAACAACAAGCAAGAATGAGCTATAAGTTCTATTTCAATTTCAACTCTATTACAGTTTCATTATGTGAGACAAGTCCACTGACAAATGACAAATGCAAACCAAAAGGAAAATACACATATGATGGAAAGTGAATGCACAGAGTGAATATCAGTATGAGGCTTACACTAGTCAGATGATGTTTGTTTGTGGATAAATACACACCAAGGCTGGCCACCTAATCCCTTGGTCTTCAAAATATCCTGCTTATACACTAAAACCACACATTTTTAAATACAAGTACACTTCCACATTATTTTGTAGTTGGATCTGATTATATCTTGTGTTATATACACAAATGAATAACTCTTCATTTTGGGTGTCCATGGGGAGAGACACTGCAGAGAGAGTAGAGCTTGTTGCGTGAATAAAAGAGTGGAACATACCCGAGGTTGAGGTGTTTCAACTTCTGAAGACTGCTGATCTGAGTTGGCAGCTCTTCAATCTGGTTGTTGAACATGTTTAAAACCTCAAGGTTCTTCAGCTCAGAAATGTTAGCAGGGACCGCTGGAAAACACCGTCACAGTGGAGAGAAATAACAAGCATGTCAGACACACAAACAGTCCTAATTCCTGACAAACATGTAATTATCATTAGCTGCAATCTTTTGACAGACCACATGCAAGTAATAATAACATTAGGTGCTGTGTTGGCCAAGCTTCTACAGGTAGACATTGGAAGAGCAAACATTAGAGCCTCTCCATTTACGACCAACTACAGTTTTATTCAACCAAGGGTTGTGGCAGCAGAAAGGGACAAAGATCACAGGGCTGATTACAGGAGCATATTCAGGCTAAGAACAGAGAAACCCTGGGAGGTGGAGGATAAGGATAGACCAGGCACTGACCTGAATGCTCCCAGGAGTGTGAGTATTAGAGAACTGAGATCTGGACTGACTCATACTTCAGCAGTTGGACCAACATATATGCGTGTGTGTATGCACATGTTTTCTGTTCAGCTTCTGCAGCACATTAAAAACACATCTGGAAGTAAAAGTCACTGAATCAGCAAGCACTGATTAAAGGGATCCATCTATCAAGAAAAAAATGTTTTGAAGTCCTAAGGACACCACAACAATCCTTTCGATTTTTTTCAGAGGGTAGAGATGAAAACAGGTTTATTAATACACCTTCTGAATCTGTTTCTATAGATAATCATTTTTGTGTAGTCAATTTTAGCTGTATCTAATCGTTTGTTTGTTCTTTTACTTATTTACCAGGAAAGCAGAGCTTGTAGTGAAAAAGGAAATTATTTATGTACCTAACTATATATTATAATTATAGATTTTTTTTGAATTATCCTTCTTATGAAGTTTTCATCAAACAAGTACAAAAATGTTAGTATGAAGTGAGTGGATGGATCAGGAGTGATCTCTGAATGACCTCTTTCTGAAAAGCCATTACGCAAACACTCCCCGCTTTATATGAAATACAAAAACTATGACATAAGGACATGAGCTGCCCTAACTACAACATAAACAAATGTGACTGTCACAGCCTGGGACAGTAGCAAACCAATCGAACTATATGAACCGTACAGTCTCGAACTGGAGGGGGGAGCTTACCTGTCAGCTTGTTGTGGCTGAGGACCAGCTGAGTGATGTTGGACAAAGTAACTGAAAAAAAGTGAGACATCAAGTCAATACAGCACTGAACTGCACCTCTGATGAACACTTCCGTTTGATTACTCGTGTATCTTGATGGTATGGAGTATTTTAATTAGGAATACGATATCATTATAATAGACTCAACCAGTATTGAAAGAGCAGGTACACATTTATATTTAGAAGACATTCACTTACACAGTCCTGGGATGTCCAGCATGCTCGAAATACCTCTGTCGCACATCTCCACTTCTGGGAGGTTCTTGTCCCGACTCTCCTCCACTATCTTCTTCAAAGACTTGGACATGTTTCCGCAGCACGCGTGATGTTGGAAAATCCGTTCTTCGCACAGGTAAAGTACTCCGCAGTCTTAACGAGTAGAAAGAGTACACAAAAAGACAAATATTACCTCACATACGCTACATAGACCATTCGTATAACGCTCACACTCTACCGGAAGTAAGACCGAGAGCCACTCTTCCATATAAGGATACTTCCTGTTCTTCGACGTGCTCAGCCCAAAGATTGTATAAAAAATGTTTAGCTGCATCTTCTCGTCATACAGACAGCTTGTCTCAAGGTCTGGCCTGAACAAATCCAACATCTGCAACTCCAAATTACTGAATTTGAGTATATGACTCAGCGTTACAGTTTGAAATGTAGATTGCTTTCAGCTACTCAATTTTACTTTGTGTTTCTCAGTTTATATAGTTTGGCCATTACGGTAAACGTCCACGAGGCGGAGCTTATCTGTTGTGTGGCTGTGCTGATCTCTTATTGGTCCGATACACTGTCAATCACAGAAACCGTGGAAATGACTGAAAATAAATATATCCCAAAAATACATACAAAAATACATACATACATCTCAGAGACTTTAAATACAATA
Source organism: Platichthys flesus (assembly GCF_949316205.1). Taxonomy (NCBI): domain Eukaryota; kingdom Metazoa; phylum Chordata; class Actinopteri; order Pleuronectiformes; family Pleuronectidae; genus Platichthys; species Platichthys flesus. The sequence continues at coordinate 20,484,091 of NC_084965.1, read as the reverse complement.
AAAAAATATTAACTGGAAATTTGAAGCGAATTTAAATAAATTAAGCCCATAAACAACACACAATATGAAGTAAAAGGTATGTTTTTTACACAGTGTAAATCTGTTTTGTATGTATCAAAACAATAAGGGTAATCAAGTACAAATTCCTCAATGTATAATTGCTATATTATACAACAATATCAACGGAGTTTAATATACTTTCAGATGAACATATAAACATTATAATGAGAAAGTCTAAAAATGTATAAAGTGTGATTAAATGTATAACCATATCAGACCATACCAGATATGCAATACAAATATGAATGTAGTGCTTCTTAGAACCATCTTAAATTATGTATTAGTTATGGTTCAGCAGCAAAGACTACATTTAAGATGTTAGAGGTGGTGCACGGTCAGGCTTTGAGACTTTGTTGTACTTTCATAATGGCTCCTGTGTTCACAAATCAAGGTGAGGTGGATGAAATACTTCTGCATCAGCTATTTACACAATTAATAAATAATTAACTAATGGACAAATCTTCAATCTTTTAAAGATTGACACCGGCAACAAAGTTAGCTCTTTCATGTTGAGAGATAAAAAAAAGTTAACAATGACAATGACACATTTTTATGATGCAAGATTTTAAACTGTATTCATCATGTGCACAACAACTACATACAGCAGTCACTGGCAATCAAATTATTGTGTCACTAATAGCCATGCTCAAAATATGTGAAAAACCACAAAAGCAAAACATAATAATAAAAGAAACAACTAAATAAATAAAACTAAATAAAATATATAATATAAAACTAAATAATCAAATATATAAAACATACACCTGATATATACATTTTATACAAAAATAATTGCTAATCATAGTTAGTCCAGGTCAGGTCATCCTTGATGTGATGGGTTAGAGCAATGAGAAAGAAAAAGACATGACATGAAGACATATATGCAGTATGACTACCTGTGATAACATCCAGTGTTTTTCTTTATTCTGGATAAAATTCAATACGTCATCTTTGTTGAAGATTAGTTTAATAGATTGCATCAAACATCAATGTACACTGATAGATGTAGTATGCTATTACAGGGTCTACAGGTTTTACCTTTTGTCTTCCAGCTGTACAAGTCTCTGAGTTTGTACTCTCATGGTTGAATTCCCTTCTTGGAGGTTGCTTTGGATAAAAGCGTCAGTTAAATGATATTTAATGTAATGTAATGTAATGCAATGTAATATCAGTGGATAGAAGAGTTACAGATTAAAAGGTTGTTCCTGTCTTTGCAACCATGTAGATACCAATTCACAAAGACATAAAGACCAGTGAAATTGTGAATTTATTACAGTTACATTTTCTGAAACATGAAGAAATGGAAATTTCACTTAGTAAATCTGAAGCTAAAGCAATAATCAGATGTGACTACAATTGATTTTGAGTGTCCCAACTAAGATAGAATCCCTTGTTTGCTTATGTATGTGTCTTTTATGTGTGTGTGTGGGGGGGGGGGGGGGGGGTGTTTAGTGGTGAGGTAAATCTGAGCGAGGAAGTGCTCCACGCCACTAGTTGGCGGTCGTGCACCGTTTCGTTGTTTACCAAAACCAATTGTGCATTAAGAATAAGAGCTCTGGACAGAGGGGCCCTCATGTCTGCCATGGAGAGTTTGCGGGTGCTCGAGCTCTACAGTGGAATAGGAGGGATGCATTATGCATTAAAGGGTGAGCTGGTGTCATCACGGTTGTATCTTGTTCGAAGTATTACGCAGCATGGTTGGAAGCAGATTCAGGATTACGTTGTCTTTTATTGGAGCACATTTCCATGCGCTGAGTGTCCAGGACCAAGCACGCACTGTCTGTTAGTTAACATGACCACTGCGGTTAAGTTAGTTGGTTGTAAAAAGCTTGGTTGTAAACAAAACTTTTATAAGCTGGTTAGTATGATAACAGCAACAGTCCACATAGCAGTATATTACTCTGTGTACGTGTTAGCTAAAACAATAGAATAATATGACCGGAACACATGTTACATGTAAATAAATCCTAGCGGAAACATCTTTGTCAGAATCAATAAATAATCAAGCTTGTGTATCAGTAAGTTCTAAACATTTACAGTACATTTTACGACTCAATAATAATGATAACCGTGATAATTTTGATAACTATAATCGTGATACAATGTTTCATCTCTACAGCCCAATAAACATGGTTTGTCGCTCATTCGGGTCGAAAATATAACTAGTTATAAATTAGGACATTTTTAATGCACAGGGTTTTGCTGTGAAGCTGAAGGTATGAAATGAAACAAAGTAACATCTCATGTTTTGTTCTATCTCCAGAGAGTGGCATACCTTGCCAGGTGGTGGCTGCTATCGACATAAACACCGCTACCAATCAGATCTACAGGCACAATTTCCCTGACACCCCGCTCTGGAACAAGACAATAGAGGTGCGTGATAGTAGAGGGTTCAGGGATGGCTTCTTGCATTTGAGCAAAAGAGAATTTCAAATGTCTACACAGCCCAATTAGTCTGTTAACCTGCAGCAGCCTGCCAGTATTGGCTTTCCTCTCAGACAAATGAATGAGACTCCAGCCTTCTGGTTGTCACTCCAACCAAACATTTTTAGGCATAGTATTTTTCAAGATTTGGATGATTTTATGATACAGCATGGCCCATACATTTATTGTGGCTTAGTCTACTCTCAGGAGAACATATAATTAAAATTATTTTATCATTCAGTATACGATGAAGGGATTTATTTTTACTGTAGGTAAGGAAGATCAAGTATATTAATCAGCAAGCATGCTCAGGTGTAGTTTAGTTGTGCATCTTGACCACAGATTAGTTGTTTAGAATTAATAAATCTATCAATCAAATTTTATTCTTTCAGACCATATTCACAAATCACCATTTTTCTCAGGAAAAACTAATTAGAAACTATTAATAAGGTAAGACACAAAAGTTAGGCATCCCTCTGCCAGGACAGGCACAATTCCAATAGATGCTGCATGTAACTGAGACCATCAGCAGCGTAACATTATTTACAACATTAATTTGAAGAAAGTGTTTTCAGATAATGGAAAGGTGTGTCAATGTTCAATGAATTCATACAAAAGAAAATTTGTGATAGGGATAAAGAGAGCATCAATGACAATAGAAATGGTCTATATATATGTCTGTCTATCCCTATTTCTCTCTCTCTTTGATAGTGTTGTAATGATACTATCATTTTTTTTCTATACAATACCAAGTCATGACTTTGAATATTATAATTTTTTAATTATTAAGAGCACCAGACTTTTGTCCCTAGTGTGCCATACTGTTATGTTATATTGCAAAGTACAAATGTTGTGTGTGTCCTGTGGTGATTGATCCTGTTAAAGATAACAGCGGCTGTGGATGAGGGATAGAGCGGTCGTAAGTACGAACCCCAGTCTTCCCCATCTGCATGCCGAAGTGTCCTTGGGCAAGATGCTGTACCCCGAATTGCCCCTCATAGAACAATAAAAAGTGCTGCTTATAGATGAATGTGTGTGTGAATGTAAAACTGTACTGTAAAGAGCCTTGAGTTGTCATCAAGACTAGAAAAGCACTATATTAATACAAAACCATAAAGAGAATACATTTGGGTAAAAATGTTTCGTCTCAAAACCATCCACGTATTATTGGTGACAAACAATTTCACAGAATATTTTTCCTAGTGAAACTTTAGAGCTGCTGCTTTACCTGTTTTATACCTGTATTGAATTCATACCATGTGGGAAATATACCTGATGACCAGGTATACAGAGCGGCACCAATCCAGCCACTCTGTGATCCTTCTATCATTGTTGAAATGGATGATCAAGATATCTGCAATGCACACATATATAGGGCTGTAATGGCTCATGAATCCAAAGCGATTGTACGGGCTCATTTTTTAACTTTGTGATGTTAAAAGCTGATTTTTTTTCTTTGTTGACTCTTAGGGCATACCACTGGAGGACTTTAATAAATTATCTTTTGACATGATTTTGATGAGTCCTCCATGCCAACCTTTCACCAGGTAGGTCTCATATGTTTTGCATGCATTGTAATCCAATTGTATTGAATACTTCTATTGTGGAGGGCTCTGCCCCCAAACTCTCAACACAGTCCTCATGCCATTACCAGCGACAAATGTTCTATAGTTTCTGCAACAACTGGATCACACATTTGGTGGTATTTTAGATCGATCAATATTTGTAGATACGAGTGCTGTCAACGATTCAAATATTTAATCGCATTTATGTCATTAACTCAAAATTAATCGCAATTAATGGCAAATTTGATCTATTCTATATGTCCCTTCATTTATTTTTTTTCCATAATTTTTTTTCGTTTTAATGCTCTTATCAACATTGATTGGCTTCCTTTTTGCAAATGTTTTATTTTATTGAGAAACAACATTACCAAACAGGGCGGTACAAAATAAAATTATAAAGTGCACATTTCAGGTAAACAAGGACTCGCCTATAGTGCAGTTAAACCATGGCTTAATATTTTGAACCGTAACAGTTAGGTTACCAAAAAAAGGTAAGCCTACTACTTTGAAACAAATTAAACACAGAACTTTGTAGGGCTTGTTGAGCCCTACCCATATTTGTGGAAAATGTATGAAATAAGAAGTACCCTATTTTGAAATAAATCAAAACACATAGCTGCAGACTAATAGTGTAAAAAAAATATATTTTAGTTGGCGAAATATTAAAACAAAAAGCGAGAACTTATTCAGACTGGAGGCTCTCGGTAGAGACCAACTGCAGCTTCTGCTCTGATTAAGAAGCTAATGCGGTGATCTCTGAGCAGCTGAGAGCAAAGAAACTCTGTGTTTTCACTGTTTACATAGTTAAGAAGCAGTCAGTCACTGAGCAGCTGCTTCACATGAACGAGCTCTGATCTCACTGTGTCTCTCTGAGCGAGTGAGCAAGGTCGGGGGGGTGGTGCCCCCGGACCGGTGCACTATCTGGGAACACACACACACACACAGACACACACACTCGCCTGCTCCTGGTACTTCATGACGACCTGATACGATGATGTTTAAAAAAATTATGTTGACTTGAATTGTGTGTTGCGTCAGTGCGTGTGAAAACATGCGAAAGCGTGTTTCACAAGGCGAAAGAGTGAGAGTTGGCAGCTCTGCGTTAATCTCGCGAGAAAAAATTTTACGTCGTTAAAATGGGTTTGCGTTAACGTCGTTAATAACGCGTTTAACTGACAGCAATAGTATATACAGTACCCATTCAAAGTTTGGACACACCTTCTCATTCAATTTGTCTTTCTTTCTACATTGCAGATTAATATTGAAGACATCAAAACTAAGAAGGATCTATGTGGTAAACAAATAAGTGTTAAACAAACCAGAATATGTTTATTTTGGATTCTTCAAAGTAATCCCCTTTTGCTTTGATGACAGCTTTGCTCACTCCAGGCCTTCTTTCAATCAGCTTCATGCGGTAGTCACCTGGAATGGTTTTCAATGAACAGGTTTGCCTTGTCAAGAGTTAATTTGTGGAATTTATTGCCTTCTTAATGTGTTTGAGACCATTAGTTGTGTTGTGCAGAGGCACGGTTGGTGCACAGTTCTATACAGTGAATAGGCCTAATAGACTCCAGTTCTAATCCCTATTATGGCAAGAACCACTCAACTAAGTAAGGAAAATCGACAGTCCATCATAACTTTAATACAGGAAGGTCAGTAAATCCGGAAAATTTCATAAACTTTGAAAGTATACTCAAGTTCAGTCGCGAAAACCATCAAACGCTATGATGAAGCTGGCTCTCAGGTGGATCGCCCCAGGAGAGGAAGACCAATAATTACCTCTGCTGGCGAGGGTAAGTTCGTGAGAGTTACCAGCCTCAGAAACCGCCAATTAACAGCACCTCAGATTAGAGGCCACATAAATGCTTTGCAGAGTTCAAGTACCAGACACATCTCAACATCAGCTGTCCAGGGAAGACTGCGCAAAGAAGCCACTACTGGGGAAGAACAACAAGAAGAAGAGAAACACAAGGAATGGAGATTAAACCCGTGGAAATCTGTACTTGGGTCTGATGATTCCAAATTTGAGATTTTTGGTTCCAACCGCCATGTCGTTATAAGCCAAGAAAAGGTGAGGGGATGGTCTTTACATGTGTGGTTCCCACCGTGAAGCATGGAGGAGGAGGTGTGATGGTGTGGGGGTGTTTTGCTGGTGATACTGTTGGTGATTTTATCCAAAATTCAAGGCATACTTAACCAGCATGGCTACCAGAGCATTCTGCAGCGACATGCCATCCCATCTGGTTTTCTCTTAGTGGGACCAGCATTTGTATTTAAACAGGACAATGACCCCAAACACACCTCCAGGCTATGTAAGGGCTATTCGACCAAGAAGCAGAGTTATGGAGAGCTGCGTCAGATAACCTGGCCTCCACAACCACCCGACCTAAACGTAATGAGATGGTCTGGGATGAGTTGGACCGCAGTGTGAAGGCAAAGCAGCCAACAAGTGCTCAGCACCTCTGGGAACACTTCAAGACTGCTGAAAAGCCATTCCAGGTGACTACCTCATGAAGCTGATAGAAAGAAAGCCAAGAGTGTGCAAAGACGTCATCGAAGGATCTAAACTATAAAATGTATTCTGGTTTGTTGAGCATTTTTGGGGATTACCACATAATTCCATATGTGTTCCTTCATAGTTTGGATGTCTTAAATATTAATCTGCAATGTAGAAAGCAATGAAAATGAAGAAAAACCAATGAATGAGAAGGTGTGTCCAAACTTTTGACCGGTAATTTATATATTTTTATAATATATAAATTATATAATACCACAACTCAGTGGATCTATGTGCAAATTCAAGTTCTATGATATGTCTCAAACACAGGCAATGTAGAAAATAAGGAACTTTTTTTAACATATTTGAACAGAAATTCACTTACCTTGTTTATCAGTTGTTTGCATTATTAGACCTCTTTCTGAATTTTATGACCCTGAAAGATTGATATCAATAGTCACTCTTCAAGTATCCACTCTCCTTTGACCTTTTGAGAGAGATTAATTTGGCTGATCACATTTAAACGAACATCACTCAGTGGCAACAAAACAAGTTTTATTAGTCTGAAGTCAACATTGACTTAAATTGTATTGGATTCTGCTGTTGATTATAGTTGGTTCAGAGGATGTCAGTTGAGTAAATGGATCTCTAATGTGTCCCAGGATTCGGTTGTGTTCACATTATAGACTATATATAAAGGTTCAAGCTCCACTCCAGCCACAGTCAACCAAGGTGTGCTGCCAGGCTCAGTGCTGGGCGGGCCCCCTGTTTTTCACAATCTACATCCTCCCGCTTGGTCGTATCATCCATCCACGTTCACTCATTTACTCACCACTATGCCGATGGAGGGGTGGATGAAGTGTTTGATTCTGCAAAATACGTTAGGAGTATCAGGGGTAAACATTGTTGCAGCAGAATCCAATACAATTGAAGTTAATGGTGAAATAGTCTTAAGACACAATGTAAATTACCTTGTTTAGGCAACTAGATTTATGTTTGACTCAAAAACAATAAATTACAGACAAACACACAGCTAAAGAGCAAGCCGGCTCAGATGACCAAGTGAACCAGGAGAAATAAAATAACATGACTTTGCAACATCTACACTCGTTACTGCAATACAAAACCCCGTGAAATGGTTGCTCAAACCCCTCTTCAGCAATTAGGTAGAACATCTATAGTTACAACACTGTCACCAGAGTCCCATAAAGGGGATTTTAACTTTTGATCTTTATTTCTACTTTTGTATATTGTTTACAATTAGTTATTCTATATTGCTGTAAAGTATCAATCCCACTATATTAAAGGGGACATATTATGAAAATTCCACTTTTGTAGTGATTCTACACATTAGTTTGGGTATCTGTCATGTCTACCTTCCCAAAAACTCCCGCGATTTGTTGTGGTTCCTCTATTTCAGAAACTGTGTTCTAGAGTGCGTCCAATGGAATTACGACCGAAATAGACGCAACATGCCCATGCCCCCATAGATCTATGCACTCCCCCACTACCACTCGACCCACCCATGGATGGACCCACCCACTTTTTAGACAGTCTATCGGTGTCCGGCAGCCATTTCATTCTTGCAAGCCTTGGAAACACTTGGATAAGCTAACTAGCAGCATGAATCGAATTCGACAACCGAGATGCTCAGTGGTCAGCTGCACAATTGTCTTCATGTGACTCCAGCTTCAGAATACACAAGATTGAGATAGATTGAGTTCATATATGATGGCAACGTTCCTGCCACCACTTTGAATCGGACTGTTTTATCAACCTGGGCCAATATAACGCCGGATTCTCTAAATAGGTTGTTATTGAAAGAGGGGTCGGTGCGATATTTCCATCGCAATACTGAAGACGAGGGAAATGTAAGTATTTTTTTTTTATAATTTTGGTATTTGCTTCTTTTAGACATTTTGTGTGGAGGCTAGTGCCGTTAGCATGTTGTGCCGTGTGTGTGTGAGGGGGTGGGGGGCTAGTATGTAGTGGTGGGGGATAGGTAGAGACTTTACAGGAGTTTTCATTAATAAGGACGGCTGGCGAGTCTTAGCGAGAAGACGGTGTCGGAGTCCGCGGTGAACGGTGATCGCACGGCAGGTTCGTGAGTGTTGTGCTCTCCACGCTCCACCCCCCTCCCTCCGCTCGAGGGGCCGTAGCAGCTACTACGAACCCGGTAGTAGCTGCTATGAGCGTCGGTAGTAGCTGCTGTAGCTTGAAGTTAGCTACGGATGCTTGGAGCAGCTGCTACGAGCTCCGGTTGTAGCTGCTGTAGCTTGAAGTTAGCTACGGATGCTTGGAGCAGCTGCTACGAGCTCCGGTTGTAGCTGCTGTAGCTTGAAGTTAGCTATGAATGCTTGTAGCAGCTGCTACGAGCTCCAGTTGTAGCAGCTGCTACGAGCTCCGGTTGTAGCTGCGGATGCTTGGAGCAGCTGCTACGAGCGTCGGCCTTAGCGAACTTCCAGCCTAGTGCTGCTGTGGGAAAAAATCAGCGGCACAGTACTAACGGGAGGACACGCGAGCGGAGGGGGGGAAAGAGCGTGGAGAGCACAACACTCACAAACCTAACTTCCAGCTACAGCTGCTGCTACGGCCGCTCGTTCAAGATACCGGAGGATGTTGTTGTCATAATGTGCGGGACTAGAACGCTTATTCATTACCAGCCCTAGTTTGGGGAAATGTGTACTTGTATCTTTGTATGCATGACAGTAGTACAAACATGAATAACATTGCTGCTTTTGTTGTTCAGGCAAGCACATCTGTTCACGGTGCTAGGCTACATCACGTAGCATGCCAGACAGACCCACCACAGATGCGAACACATGGAATGCAGCTTTCTATGAAAACACTACGACCTCAAAAGTACAGGTTTGTTTACCCTCAGTTACTTCGTCATGTCATTGATTGTGTCTCCATGTTAAAGTTGTAACAGCATCTGATTTGTTGTGACTCCGTGGATAATGTTTTATCATAGGCACACAGAAAACTGTGCTGCACTGATGTGGGTGTTGGGACCTCAGCTGTAAGAGGCCTCGCTTGGAGGAGGGAGAGGACAACCCAAGTTGTTCAAGTATGGACTTCGGAGAGCCACAGGATGCTACCTATGATCCTGATGACTCGATCACAGTCTTGACTGAGTCAGCAGCTGTGACGTGAGTGACTCAATATTTAATCTAAACATTTCAATAATCAGATGGATTTCCATACTACACTTTTTTAGCTGTTGCAGCCTTTTGGTGAAATCTTTGTCTTTCTAATAGAATGGAATCTTCCAACCCTGTTCATAAGACACCCACATATATTGTCTATGAAAACTGCCTCCTGGAGCTGTTTGAGGTGTGTCCTGTGTGTCGGCGGGGGACAGATGTAATATATAAGAAGGGCGAAGCCGGTGAAAGCAGATGCAGCCTTCCGTGATTCTCACAGGCTCTATTTAAAAGCCAAACAATGTACAAACAGTATGTGAAACATAAATAACATTTCAATTAACTGCTGTCTTTAAATGGTCTTCACCATTTAAAGACCATTTATTTATCGTCTTCACGATAAATAGAATAATAATAATAATAATAATAATTATAAAAAGAAAATAATAAATACAAAAAAGTGCAAAATGTCCAACTTTTCCCCCCAATTTGTATTACAGATTACGTGGATAACCTGTTGGACCTCATCTTTCACAAGGTTTTTCAGGACCCGGCCCCATAAGTGAATGAGGTGCTGAAGATCTCAAAACCTGAGGATCTCTCTGGTATGAGAAACCTGACAAGCAGGAAGTTATAGCCAGCTATGTGTTGAGTTTCAATCAAGGGCAGGTCTGAACCCTGTATAACTTCCCTGAGCATCAGGGAACACTCTGCGTATCTGGAGCACCGAGCAGGAGGGCAGGACCACCCTGAATCTCCGGCCCAGATGGCCTCAACACCAGCTCACTAAGCTTCTGTACGCCAAATACCTCTAACGGCTGTTGCAAAGTTTACATTGAATTTAGAGAATAAAAGGTGACACACAAATATAAAGTGTTCCTTTGTTTACAGTATGGCTACTGATGACACAAATTGTATTTTTGTAATCAATGTTTTTATTATACTTGGTATTTTTGTAACCATATCAACTGTTGTGAAATGGGCATAATATGTCCCCTTTAAGTTAATGTTTGTCCTAATTGTGTGCCATACAAATACAATTAAATTGAATATAGCTCTTTGGTCTTTTTTCTGGGTCTTCACTCATCGTGTTTCACTTGTTAATATTATCATTTCTCTTTAAATCAAAAATGGAACGTAATCATCTTTGTTTAATAATTATAGTATATATTTTTTTCTTAATCACTGTATAAAATGTCTTGTATCAGTTTGAGATATTTGTTGTTTCTCCATGCAGGATAGGTCTTCAGGGTGACATTCATGACCTCCGAACAAAGAGCTTCCTCTACATCCTTGATGTTTTGCCAAGGTCTTTAATCTCCATATTCAATCTTTCTTTGACCTCTAGTTGGCCCGAATGAAAAATTGTAGTTTGCAAAATGTTTTAGCCTCGAGAGATTTATACTCTCAGCTAGAGATACTTTCCATGTAAATGAAATACACTGCTCAAAAAAATAACTTTTTTTTCAGGGTTTTATCAGGGTATGGCATGAATTCAATTGCACTTTTTTGATAATTATCTGGTCAGTTAAGTAGCAGAGGGGGTTGTTAATCAGTTTCAGCTGCATTGGTGTTGATGGAATTAACAACAGGTGCACTAGAGGGGCAACAATGAGACGACCCCCAAAACAGGAGTGGTTTTGCATGTGTAGGCCATTTCAAGTGTCTCCCTCTTGATCACTTCGACTGGTTTTCCATTAGTGTTGGCTTTAGCTAGAGTCATTATCTCTACTGGGAGCATGAGGCAATTTCTTAACCCTACAGAAGTTGCACAGATTGTCCAACTCCTTCAGGATGGCACATTCATGCGTGCCGTTGCAAGGAGATTTGATGTGTCTCCCAGCATACTCTCCAGAACATGGAGGAGATTCCAGGAGACAGGCAGTTACTCTAGGAGAGCTGGACAGGGCCGTAGAAGGTCCTCAACTCATCAATAGGACCGATATCTGCTGCTTTGTGCAAGGAGGAACAGGTTGAGCACTGCCCGAGCCCTACAGAATGACCTCCCGCAGGCCACTGGTGTGAATGTCTCTGCCCAAACAGTCAGAAACAGACTTCATGAGGGTGGCCTCAGGGCGCGACGTCCTGTAGTGTGCCCTGTGCTCACTGCCCAGCATGGAGCTCGACTAGACTTTACAGGAACTCACTGATGCCCTTAGACAGATCTGGGAGGACATCCCACAAGACACCATCCGTTGTCTCATTAGGAGCATGCCGCGACGTTGTCAAGCAAGCATACAAGCATGTGGGGGTCACACAAGATATTGAGAAGCATTTTGAGTTGCAGAAATTTTATTTTGGCAAAATGGACAAGCCTGCCACATCACTTTTTCACTATGATTTTCGGGGTGTTTAGAAAATTTAGCCCCCTGTAGGCTGAAAACTTTTATTTCCATCAAAGATGTGGCATCCTTTTGTTCCTAAGACATTAAACTGTCCATATCAGTATAAATATCCAACATACTTTTTTTTCACAATGAGATCTGATGTGTTTTCAAAGTGTTCCTTTAATTTTTTTGAGCAGTGTAGTTTTTTTTTTATTTGACTTAGTCTTTGGTCATATAGCCGTTAATGGTTAAAAATGTGTTATTGATCGATACAAATTTCAAAATGACACACGTTACTCAAAACCATAACATGTCAAAATAAATGTTTCCATTTTTTATTTTTTGTCATTAGCTGCCAGGCTAGATTTGTTATATTGTGTCTAGGATAGGCGACTTTGAATTTTTGAAGAGGGGCTTTTTTTAATTATATCTGATTTATTACAGAGCTAGTTAAAGGAGTCTGAAATTACATTAGATATCTTTTAAAGAAATGTAGAATAATTCAATAGTAAAAAATGATACCATCAAACCATTTTGGCTGGCGATATGTTTTCAATTTTTGTGCAAAATAACTTCTGCTAGCATATGGCCTTGCAGCCAGGGGTTACCAGTCTCACTGAACACATGGCAGCCACTACTGTGACTGAAAGTGTAAGAAATACAAAAAGAGTCCATACTCTGAAGGTTTATAGCATGGCTTCTTGGTAAAGTTCTCTTTGACTGAGCACATAAATTCTGTTGCCATCCCACTTTCTTAAGTTTGTGATACTGCTGCTAAAGCTCGAATTATAAAGCATTTCACTTTAATTTATCCTTTCAGTCATTCCATCCGTGTTTTTTCTCTAAGCTTTTATGCATTATGGAAGTTTAGCAGGAGTGGTACAAGGTGTTGATTCCACACACAGCTTTATAAGCTGTCTCTGTATGTGTACTATCTTAAAAGTATGGTTTTTGTCAGTATTGCCTCTAACATTCTCTTCCCAACTTACATATGATGATGGTGTCCAGGCTGCACAGGCTGCCCCGCTTCATTCTGCTGGAGAACGTGAAAGGCTTTGAGAGTTCCTCTGCCAGGTAATGATGGAGACAGCAATGGTTAAGCACCTTGTCAGCATGCACCAACATCTACATTAGGCAGGTTGTTCTGATTTCTTGCAAATATGTTTTCTTTATTTTCCTGTATGATGGAAATGTTTATCATTTTATAGGTAAGTCTTGTGAGGAAATTTCCAGAGACATGTGTATTTCTATTTCTATCTAGAAAGCAAGGTGGTTCACTGCCCCTCTTACAACACCGTAAGACAGTATTTAGGATTTAGGTATAATGTGTTTTCTCATAATAGTCTCATTTTTAGAAAACTTCTGAACAACATGACAGTTGCCTTCCTGTCCTCAAATATATTTAACTAAGTTGTTTTTAACTGCGATCTTTTAATGAGAAATGAGTTGAATTAATAAATAGTTCTCACATTAAATCAATGTTTTAATGAAACAGAACTAGAATATTAACAGAATTTTTCTTTTTGCTTTTTAGAAAATTAAGTCTCCACTCCCAAACATGGATGGTTTAAGCCAGTTGGAACAGTCCTATTATTGTATTTATTTTCATTAAATTTAATTCGTAAGGCGCTTTTCAAGAACCTCAAAGACAATTAACATAGAATGTTCAAGAAAGACACACCAAAGATAAAAACATAACATTAAACATTAAAAACAGCTCTGAAGAGGTTAATCTAGAGAAGGGATTTAAAATGGACTGTAATGACCATGTGACTAAACTCCACTTAACCTGATAAACTCATATTTTAAGTTTATTTAACTTGGATTTTCAACTCTTAGAGTAATGTTGATCTTTAACCCTATTTTTTGTTAACTTACATTTTCAAGCATGGGGAGCTACAGTTTCAAGGTCAAAACTTAAAATGCTGAACAGGGAACATCGTGTTAATTTGTTACATTGATTGGAGTTGGATCTGAAAATTCGGTTACCAATATCTTTCACATTGTTAGCAAATTCAAAAGGGACATTTTTAGAACTTTTCAAATCTAAGAACTTTGAGCTCTATGATCTTATGTCCTTGTATTATACTTCTGATCAATAGGAATATTTTGGTGAAAACACTGATGGAGTGTGGATATACATTCCAGGAGATCATGGTCTCACCAACAAGTGTAAGACATACTCACTCTATGACTGATATCATTAAATACAGTAAATGTTTTCTGTGAAAGCTCTAAATGTCCTTAACATTTTGTATTTATATTCACAAATCCAGGTTGGGATTCCTAATTCAAGATTGCGTTATTTCCTGACGGCTAACCTTGCGACAAATAAGTTAAGCACCCAGACAAAGGTAAGCCATGCTTGTGTCCTGTTAATTGTAAAGCTATTTCAACGTACCTTCCAAATAACAGGTCTAACATCAAGAGCAACATATTGTATAAATTCTACCTGCAATGAAGAAAAAGTTAAATCTGTTGCTAATAAGTTAAATTAAGTTAAATGTATTTATTTAGCGCTGACTCACAACATGAATTATTTCAAGGCAATTTACATTGTAGGTTAAAACCTTACGACATCACACTGTAACTCAAAAGTTCCCAAAATGAGCAAACAAACTTTTTACAAAGAAAATTATGCTGGAGCAAGTCGAACAACTTGCAGGTGTCGCCAAACAGAAAGAACCTGAGGACATGCTGACCCCTCCATCAGGAAGACCTTGGAAGAGGACAGACAAAACAAAAATACAACTGGAAAACCCAAGTACACAGAGAGATGATGAGGAGTCAGGTTTTGGTTCTCATCTCTAACAACGATAAGACCGCCTATAGAGATGAGGTAAGAGGCTTGGAGACATGGTGCCAAGAGAACAAACTGTCTCTTAACGTCTGCAAGACCAAGGAGATGATTGTGGACTTCAGGAAGCTGCAGATGGGGGTCACGGTTCGATACACATCAATGGAGCTGTAGTGGAGAGAGTCTCCGAGTTCAAGTTCCTCGGTGTGTTCATCACAGATGACCTGACCTGGTCCAAACAAGAACTGCACAAAAGCGCCTATACTTCCTCAGGAGACTCAAGAAGTTTGGCGTGGCTGCAAAATCCTTAACAAATTTTTACAGGTGCACCATCGAGAGCATCCTCTCAGGCTGCACTACTGCCTGGTATGGTAGCTGCTCCGCTGCTGATCGCAAAGCCATGCAGAGGGTGGTGAAGACAGCTGAGCGCATCATTGGCTGCCATCTCCCTTCTGTGCAAGGCATCTACAACACAAGATGCCTGAGAATAGCACGGAAGATCATCCAGGACCACAGCCACCCAGGCTGTGGACTTCTCCCACTGCTGCTGTCTGGCAGACGTTTCCGGAGCATCCGAACACGGACTACCAGACTCAAAAACAGATCTTTCCCCCAGGCCGTAAGGCTTCTGAACAATCAACACTGACCCTCTGAACAGTCACCATGTACATTCTGCTCCACCACCCATACAAATACACTTACTACACATATATTCATATTATTTAATTTAATATTCCCCACTCCCTCACCCGGTAAACTGCTGCTTCATTTTTCTATGTTAAATGTTAAATGTTAAATGTTAAATGTTATATGTTATATGTTAGAGGTTATATGGTATGTTATTTCTTTTTTATTTTGTACAGCCTGTCTACTGCGTAGATGTTGCCTGATTTTTATCTCTTTAACTGTCTTTTAACTACCTGAATAACTGCATAAACTACTGTGTTAATGAACTTTGAAGATTTACAAAATTCTTTGAAATATGGTGCTGTGACAGCTGCCGGACCTGATGGCATATCTATGCAGGTCCTGATTTTCAATGCTAACCAGCTCTAATGATACTCACATTTGTTGTCTATTTGATGATTTGCACCCTTCTTGTGTTTATATATAAGGTTTTTGACAAAGAATCTAACCATAGATTTCAGATGCCCACCTACATCCCTCGGAGTATGATTCGTCTGAGCTGCCCGCAGACTTGTATCCGACCCACACAAGTACCTGCCAGCCAGAAGAGGACTTGCAGGGGGGTCATGTCCTGTATAAAATGGAGACAGCAACTGATGTGCAGCGGAAAATGATTCAGAACAACAATCTGTCTGTCAGGCAGATCCAAGACTTCCTGGAACCACAGATGGAAGCAAACTTGGAGAACTTTCTCCTTCCTCCTAAAACCCTACTGCGATATGCTCTGCTCTTAGACATTGTTCAGCCTTCATCCAGGAGGTCTGTCTGCTTTACCAAAGGGTGGGTATGGTCACCATCTTCATTTAAATATCACTATTTTCACTTGTGTCATTATCAAGCCATGGAAAGTTACATCTGAGGTACCAGATGTGATTTCTACCACCGTTTCTCCTCTTAAAGAGGGCTGCATTCTATAAAGACACAAGGCAAAGGAAATTTTAGCTTCTTGGCAGAAAGAATAATTAAATACACGTCACACTTAAATGTGGATTACCGGCCAGACAGCGAGCCAAGATAACCCGTGAGCCGAACTCCAGACTACGGCTCGGAGCCGAGACACTGGCCAGAGAAGAAAACACTTCATCGCACTTGAAGAATCATGGGTAACGTAGTGCGAAGTCGAGTTACTCGGTTCAGGTTAGGCTACATCGCAGACATTTTACGGGCACTGAGCAACGGTCATGGTGAAAGCATCCGATTTAGACAGCGTCTCTCCTCAGGAGAAGGAAAACATTCCGTAACGTTTTAGCTAGACCTCAGATAATATTGTAACGGACTGGTAGTTAGGTTTATGTTCTGTTTGACTGCTATGTGTTTGTTATGACTTATGTTCAGCTAACTACGCCATGTCAATAAGTATTGGGATTTCCAGAGGGTCAGTGAACCAGTCGGGGTGGGGCAAGTGACAGTTCTAGACAAATGGCTGGAGAGTTACCTAGCATGACAGGCTCTCATTGGCTGATGAGTTGGCATGTCAAGGGTGAATGAGGAAGGGGAGGGAAGAACACTAGTGGATGACAGGAGTGTCAGAGTTACAACAAGAAGTGTGTCGTGTTCGCTGGACTTTAATAAAGTTACACATAAAGAGAGAAGCTTCCTGTCGTCTATAAGCGAGGACACTGAAATATGAACGTGTTCACCGTTCAAGTTCATTATTTGTCATTGAGGTGCGTTCAGTTCATCGTTCTCACAAAAGTGAACGTGTTCAATGAATGCGTTCATTTGCGTTCGTTCATGCACAACACTGCTCTGATCTCACTCTGTCTCTCTAAGCGAGGGTGGAGAGCCCCGGGGCCTGTGTGTGTGTGCGCTGTCTGGGAACACACACAAACACGCACACTCGTCTGCTCCTGGTATTTCATGCTTGCCTGACACGATGATGTTTTAACAAATTAACGTGACGTTCCCTTATGTTCACGTTCATCATATGAAAACTGATTCGTAAAGTTCACGTTAGCGAAAAATATGCGCGACATGTACAACACTGTACAGGGAGCCACTGAGAGGGGCTTAAGAGCAGCAATTGCCAACCCCTGGGCTAGGGGCACATCAAGATAGGCAGGCAGTAAAGCAGCTCATCCATTACCAGAAGGTCGGGCGGTTCAATCCCTGTCTTCCTCATTCCATATGCCACATTGTCCTTTGTCAAGATACTGAACCCCAAATTGCCCTTAATGGCTGTGTAGACAGTGTATGATTATTGTATGATAGAAATAATGCTGTATGTTGGTGCATGGCAAAACTGCTGTAAATTGTTTTTAGTGGTCACCAAAACTGGAGAAATGCTAAATAAATACAGATCTTTTAAGATCAGTTTGAATGAACAGTGGAATTAGAATGTAACATAGGAACCAAATCTGGGCATAAAGAGAAAAATAAATATTCCCGACACCCCTAGCTGGTTACTTTTTTCAAACTGGTTTGTAGAATCTATATCTATCTATAGAATGCTTGATCGTATCTCACCAGTGCTATATATCTGTCCAGTTTGATCCACTGTTAAAATGATGAATTGGTAATGCCGCTATTTAACAATGTGTTCTATCCCTAGCTATGGACGGTATGTGGAAGGAACTGGCTCAGTACTGACAAATTGTATGGAAACAGAGGTAAGAACGATGAGTCTCATTCACGAATATCTTCTTAAGTTTATTCTTAGATTTGTCTACATCCGATTCATGGTATATTTTTAAACTGCAGAATTGTTTGCATCTGTGTTATTATATAGATGAATATCATTGTCTTCATAAATTTAAAGCCCACCAATTATTCCAGCAATTAGAGACCTTGCAAAAGCCCATAAAAAGGCATGAGACTGCAGGGCTCTGTGCACACAAATATCACAGAATTTGTAAAGAACATTAAATAAGTCAAGAATGCCTTAATGAAAATCTAAAAGCTCTGGCACACTTGACTTAAAACATAAAAGAGGTGTTCAATTATTTGTGTCAGAAGTGGATATAAAATAACACAAAACGATACATGGTATTCAGCCACACGTTCAGTGAATGCCACACTGTTGATAGAATAAAAAAAAAAATGGTGATCTCAAATCTGTAGTAAAAAAAAGCCAGATCAGTGCATAGTGGCCATCATTGAAAACACTCCTCTGCCGATGTACCCTCAGCTTCATCTAGGCTAGACTGTGGATACCTTTAGTGAGCCTGTCAGGACACAACAGGCTGGGCCGGGTTTAGCCCCAAATTTTACATGATATTGGCGTGGCACAGAGCCACAACAGTTGTTTGCTGTAGTTACTGCAGTTTGCGCAACAGTTGTACGACAGGCTGCCGGAATTGTTCTGTGAGAGCTGTTGAAGTTAACTGTGTGAGCTGAAGTTGTGGCCCGTGTGTCTATATATATATATATATACACTCCTGATCAAAATCTTAAGACCAGTTAAAAAAAACGCATGAATTTGCATTTTGCACTGTTGAATCTTAGGAAGGTTCTAAGTAGAGTTTCAAAATGCAAGAAGAAGAAATGGGAACAAGAGCCCAAAAGTTGTGAGCAGGCAATTTATTGAAAAAACAACAATTTAACTGAAGTAGGCTGTTCATCAGCTGATCAAAAGTTTAAGACCACAGCTCCAAAAAAAAAAAAAAACAACTCAAAAACAGAAATTAAAGTGTCAAAAACTGACTCGGTAATGAGTAGCTCCACCATTATTGTTGATCACTTCAAAAATTCGTTTTGGCATGCTTGATGCAAGTGTTTTCAAAAGGCTAGTGCGAATGTTGCGCCAAGTGGTGAAGATGGCTTCACGAAGGGCATCCACTGTCTGGAACTGAAGTCCATTTTTGTAAACTTGTTCTCAATTGGATTAAGATCAGGGGAACACGCAGGATGGTCCAAAAGAGTGATGTTATTCTCATGGAAAAAAGTCTTGGTCAGACGGGCATTGTGAATTGGAGCGTTGTCCTGCTGAAAAACCCAGTCGCTACCGCACAGACGAGGGCCCTCAGTCATGAGGGATGCCCGCTGCAACATCTCCACATAGCCGGCTGCTGTTTGACGCCCCTGCACAACCTGGAGCTCCATTGTTCCATTGAAGGAAAAAGCACCCCAGATCATGATGGCGCCCCCTCCACTGTGCCCAGATGGAGGGGGCGGATTTGCACAGATTTTGGCTTTTAAATAACCTGACGTTGTCAGACTCACAATTCTAGTCAGAATGTGAATCTGAGACCGCTCCATTGGGCAGTGATTATGGGGTGTGTTTCAACCGAACTAGGAAATAAAATTCCTCTTCGCTCAATTGGATAGACCTACAACCAATCAGAGCAACGTAGTATGTGACGTATGTTAACCGACGAATTTTGAGTTATTTACTAACGCCTTCAGCAGCGCAGCGCCAAGCCTTAAATAACAGCTGGCTCCCATCCACTCCCATGTTAAAACTTTGTGCGGGTCACACCGGAGGCTGAAACGCTGCCCTGCGCCAAGGCTGCCATGCGCCGTGCAGCGATCGTTTCGGCGTCGAGACTATTTTTTGCGCTTGATGCGAGCATATCACACCAGGAAACGCTGGGACGCTGTTGCTTAATGTTGGAGCAACAAGTAAGTATATGCTTTTAATCTACTGGATCAACGGGTGATATTATTAGCGCTGCCTGGCGGTTCAGCGTCGCTTCAGTGTCCGGTGTGAACAGCCAAGCGCCGGCACGATAGGGATTAGAGGGTGCTTTAGCGTCACCTCCACGTTCTCTGTTCCTCTTTCAGAATGAATGCGGCGTCGATGTCTTCTAAACGGACTCAATGGCAGCATCTACACATCTCAGCTCTCCAGCGGCAGGCATGTTTGTTGAAAACAAAATCAACCCAAGGGCGCTTTGATGACGTGGTTGATTACGTTACCGTTGATCATCTGTCCATCATCGTATAAAGCCGGCCCTGACAATCTGATTTCTCCCCAACGGAGCGACTCCAGACCGAACTTCCCGACCTCAAATGTTGTGGGCGGGGCTAAGTTCGTCTGGCATCCAGGCTAGCTTTTAAAGGCTGTGGTCTTAAACTTTTGATCAGCTGATGAACAGCCTATTTGAGTTAAATTGTTGTTTTCAATAAATTGCCTGCTCACAACTTTTGGTCTCTTGTTCCCATTTCTTCTTTTTGCATTTTGAAGCTCCACTTAGAACCTTCCTAAGATCCAACAGTGCAAAATGCAAATTCATGCAATTTTTTAACTGGTCTTAAGATTTTGATCAGGAGTGTATATATATATATATAGACACACGGGCCACAACTTCAGCTCACACAGTTAACTTCAACAGCTCTCACAGAACAATTCCGGCAGCCTGTCGTACAATATATATATATATTTTACACTGCCTGTAATAAGACAAAAAAAGCATTACAAATTAGTGTAGAGGTAACACAAAGTCATTGCAGCTTACATTTTCTGCATCTGCATGAGCGCTTCAGACCAAAAATGCAGCCGCTGTCTGACACACAGGTGTGGTGTGGTTGCATTGACTGGGTAATCACTCGTCTCAGATACATTTTTCAGGATTTATACTTTACAATTAGACTGAACATTTTTCAAAAATATCATATGTAGCTGTAATACCATGGAACATTTGACACTTTTATGTAAACACCAGTGTTAATAACCGAAAAACGAAGTTTTCCGTCTCAGTTTGGCCCTGTGTTTAAAATCATCTAAAGAATTTAATATATATTTGCAAAAATAAAAGCCTGCACTGAAACCTGTCTCTCTTTTTGTGTTTCTTGCTTGAGATTAATTGTAAGCAATAAAGAGCAACATACCAGCTCAGCAAACAATTATACAGGGTTACTTTTGGCTGTAAATTAGGAAGGGGTGGTAATGCCATGTACCACGTATGAAAACTCACAAAAATGTGCAATGAATGTTTTATTTCTTTGATTTGATATCACAGTTATCCATGGGTGTGGTACAGCAGCTCATTTGGTTATTTGGTTATTGAGCATGGGTGTGGCCAGATGACTCAAGGGCGCCCCCTTGATTATTTTTAATGAAATAGCCCCGGCTGAGCATTACACTGTGCAACAGGAAGTGACAATTTTACATAGTTTTGAGTACTTCTCCCCGAAGGTTGACCACATCCACCTTAAATGTGGTCAGAAAAGACTTAATACATTGATTATCACTCTTTGTGAAAGAGTTTTTATCAAACTGGATGTTTGTGACACTGTTTTGCCATTGAAAAAAGGAATTAAAAACTTGCACATCACTTTACCAATCTCCTTCAAATATTGCATGTTTGATACCATAGATGGTCAAACTTCACATCTTTTAGCTACTTGAATTTTTATTAAAATTAATTTATGTCAATTAATAAAGAATACATGATGCTTTCAGGGTTTCTAATAGTATTATTTTGAAAATACCTCAATCAGCAGGTTATTGGAATAGATAGTAAAATCTTGTCACAA
The DNA here is from genome assembly GCF_949316205.1 of Platichthys flesus. Classification (NCBI taxonomy): domain Eukaryota; kingdom Metazoa; phylum Chordata; class Actinopteri; order Pleuronectiformes; family Pleuronectidae; genus Platichthys; species Platichthys flesus. Next base: position 20,462,171 of record NC_084965.1, on the reverse strand, counting down.
AATGCATATGGAAAAAAACAGAATGAGAACTACAATATTACAGTATGATTTAAGATTATGAGGTTTAAGTCATCTCAACTTTGCTCAATTTCAATTAGCTTTTTATGTTGATTTGTGTACTTTTCAGATGGAGCATGCGTTTACTCATCTGGACCAGTGCGCTGAAGAAGAAAAACTCATGCGGCTAATGAAATTGAAGCTCCGATATTTTACTCCAAGAGAAGTTGCCAACCTCATGGGTTTCCCTCAGAGCTTTTGTAAGTCCCTAACCTGTCAGCCCTCGTAAGGCCAGAGATTTTATCAATCAATAAGTATTGCCTGTGTATCCAAAATTGTGTTTAGCTTATTCCTATGAATCAAGTTTTAAATTTTTTTACATGATATACAAATGTTATATATATATAAAGACTATTGTACGGCTGCTTGAGTAATGCTATGACAGTGTCAGGTTTGCTTGATACCCCTGTACCCTACATAACTACACTAATTCTTAAAGATGTGTAGAATTTAGTGACACCTCAAGGTAAACTTGCATGTTACAGCTGAATACCCCTCACCTCACTCTCCTTCCAAATATGAAAGAGAACCTGTGTTAGCCTTCAGTTGTCATAGAAAGCAACCTCTGTAGAGATGAACCACTCCCACTAGGTTCATTTTATATTCAATTTCTGCCAATAGTTCCCTTTACCAACTGAAATTACATTGAAGACAATGCCAGGCTTGATGAACAGTATTAAATTGCGATTAAATTGATTTGTGTTGCGTGAATCTTTGCTGAAACACAAACACTCAAACTAAAGTATTGAATGCACACTTTTCTGCAAAACATACCCTGAGAATGATAGTAATACGTGTACGCAAAACACCAGTAAAGATACTCCTTCATCCTTATTTGTTGCATGTGCTGATGAGTGAGATGAAGTGTGCATGGTTAGCATTCAGTATAATTCAGAAACTTATTCTGTGTGTGCTTTCTCTGAAATCTGGCATTTTAGGCCAAAACAATGCCATAAAAAACGCACTGAATGATGATTGCTTCAATTTTGTTTTTTATTCAATTTTTAAATATTGATTTCTGTATGACCCTATTGGAATGTGACATACCCAGGTGTCTACTTGTCTTTTTTATTTTGCAGGCTTTCCAGAACAAATCTCAACCAGGCAGCAGTACAGAGCTCTAGGAAACAGCCTGAATGTTCTGGTGGTGACCAAACTCTTACAAACGCTACTCTCCTAGCATTTGGATGTTTCTCTGGAGATGATCATTCTGTTGTCGTTGTTAATTAGATATACGTATAGTGTAATCATTGCTAGCTATATTAACTTATATGCTATGTTAAAAATACTTCAGTGACATCACTAGTATATAAAGTTACATGTCTCTTACATGTAACTTATAACAGTACATACTTATCTTTGCTTGGATCTTGATACAGTTTTTTTGTGTTTTTTTTCCAGGGTTAAAAAAATCTTGAAGACAACATATGACATACGTAGTTTTTATATTTTTCCTGATCGATCATTACTAGTGCAGTGACTGCTGTAAACATGCCTGTTTGAAAGGGGCTGTTTGCTTGGCCTGTGGTGACGCTTCAGAGCTTTCTACGGAATTATTCCTTGTCATTATTGAGCCCTCCTCGAACTGCTCAGAATATACTGACTCTTTCTCAATGGTTACTTGAGGGACATTGTTTTCATATATTTTACATATAATTTATGATGCAGGCTGAAGTTAGAAAACTTTTGTACATCCTACCTTTTTTATCTTCAATGAGGATTTTATAAAATGAAACTCAATTAGCTTTATTACTATTCACTTATGGTTTATGTGTATTTGAAAGATTTACTGGTGTTATTTTTTTTACATTTCAGGTTGACTTTTTCCGTAGTCTTTTAAGTAATTGAAAAAATCTGCTGACCCAAGTTCTCAACCTTTCATAATATAAGCTCTGTAATTCAGCTTGATATGAAGAATTACAGTTACAAAATAAAGGTGATTTTACCAATTTAGCATATAGTCTTCAAAGTTTGTTATCAATTTTTATTTAGTTGCTGTCAGTCTGAAAAAGTTTGCTACACCTTAGAGAAATTACTATGTAGATTTTTCTATTTGGCTTATTCAGGACTGCCGTCCACTTTTTAGAACTATATTATTGAGGTGATTGCTAAGGGATTGCTACTGTACTTGCTTAACAGATATTTTAGGAGTTGCGACACTAGTAACATTCACTCTACTGGATCTCATGGCGGAGAAGCTAGCAATTTTCTCTGATACAAAAACAGTTCATCTAAAGGCCATGCTTGCTGTCCCATCTCTGAGCCCTACTGGACAGGGCCCTCTTCAAGTTCTTGCAAAGGTTTTGCTAGTGGAACAAATCATTAAGTTTTTACAGATAACCAAAGGTTTTTCAAAAGACAGAGCATTTTTAGCAATTATACAAGCTGTTTTCTTTAATGAGTGAGCTAATGGCTGAACATTAAGAAGGAGAATTTGCAAAGAAGCCTCATGTTTTATTGTAATGCTCAGCATGTCTAGTATTTGTATTGTAGTTTTATACTATGTATGTTGATTTTTGTTATCAACTGAATAAAGCTGCTGAAAAGCAACTGATTGGTCCTTGGCTGTTGTGGGGAGACCCTGGTGGCATCTACAGTGCTGTGAAAAAGTATTTGCCCCTTCTGGGTTTCTTTATTTTTTGCATATTTGTCACTCAATTAAATGTTTCAGATCATCACACAATTTTGAATATAAGACTAAGATATCCGAGTTTAAACAAAATGCAGTTTTTAATTGATGGGCAAAAATGGCATCCATGGGAGAGTTCCAAGGTGAAAGCCACTGCTGACCAAAAAGAACACAAAAGCTTGTCTCACGTTTGCCAAAAAATATCTTCATGATCCCCGAGGCTTTTGGGCAAATATTCTATGAACTGACAAAAAAAAAGTTGAACTTTTTGGAAGGGCTGCGTCCCGTTACATCTGGCGTAAAACTAACAAAGCATTTAAAAAACAAAACATACCAACAGTCAAACATGGGGATGGTAGTGTTATGGTCTGGGGCTGCTTTGCGGCTTCAGGACATGGATTACTTGCCATAATTGATGGAACCATGAATTCTGCTCTCCACAAGAAAATCCTGAAGGACAATGTCCGGCCATCAGTTCGTGAACTCAAGCTCAAGTGCACTTGGTATATACGCAGCAGGACAATGGTCCGAAACACACCAGCAACCTCTGAATGGCAAAAAAATATTTAGTCCGGACCTAAATCCTATTGTAATGCTGTGGCATGAACATAAACAAGCCGTTTATGCTCGAAAACCATCCAATGTGGCTGAATTAAAACAATTCTGCAAAGAAGAGTCGGCCAAAATTCTCCTCCACAGCGATGTGAAAGACTCATTGCCAGTTATCGTATAAGTTTGATTGCAGTTGTTGCCGCCAATGGTGGCACAACCAGTTATTAGGTTTAGGGGGCAATTACTTTTTCACATAGGGCCAGGTAGGTTTGGATAGCTTTTTCCCCTTATTACATTAAATCATCATTTACAAACTGCAATTTGTATTTACGCAAGTTTTATTTGTCAAATATTATAATTTGTTTGATGATCTGAATCATTTAGGTGTGACAAATATGAAAAAAATCAGGAAGGGGCCAAATACTTTTTCACAGCACTGTACATTTGCCTGCTTCCTAAATAAATTTTAGGAAGTGACTTTTTTCTCTTCTGTTTTTAGAAGGTTTGCAAGGCAATGCCAACAGAGGGAGAGGGTTTCCTCTTTAGGCATGGCCCAAAACCTGTTCTGGCCCTGAGGATCGTGGTACAAGTCGTGACGTCAGCATTAATCAATGCACACCTCAGCCAGGTGTCTTCTGCCCTTTAAATGGCTTAGCAACGTTCATGCCTGGTCTCCTGCACTCTCTGTGGGACGAGGTTGGCTCCCTGACTCCTGACTGCAGCATCCTTTTCTGTTTTGTTCTTGGACACATGTTGTCAATTATAATTGATTTTGTTATTAAATATCTGAAAGAGCAATAGTTAACTCGGTCATCTCCCTACTTGTCACAATCTTTGAGCCGGGCTGTGACAATACTGAAGTCACTCATCACTCACTCATCGTCATCCGCTTATCCGGGGTCGGGTCGCGGGGGGAGCAGCTCAAGCAGGGGGCCCCAGACTTCCCTTTCCCAGGCCACATTGACCAGCTCTGACGGGGGGATCCCGAGGCGTTCCCAGGCCAGTGTTGAGATATAATCTCTCCACCTAGTCCTGGGTCTTCCCCGAGGTCTCCTCCCCACTGGACGTGCCTGAAAAACCTCCCTGAACAATACTGAAGTGTCTTTGGGAATTATACTAAACCTCAGTAAATTGCCCCACATAGAGGTTGAGTACACTAATTTGTTAGTCGCTTTGGATAAAAGCTTCCACTAAATGACATGAAAAGGTGATGAAAAGATCTGCATTGGGCTGAAACGAGGAAGAACAGGCTTAAAACGCATTTCGAATTTTGACTGCAGAACCAATTTCAAATGGTTGTTAGTATTAAATATACTCTGTTAAATCCTCCAATTTAAGAAGTAGAGCGAAAAACCAACAAACTGAAAACTACATCTCATTCAAAAAGTAGGAGTAAATAAAGAGTTTCAAATGGTTGCACTTCACAACTTGTGTTGAAAAGTGCATGATGATAATAATTATATTTCATAATATTCTTTTGATGACAGGAAAAAGTAAATGAAACATATTAGAAGATCATTTTAGCTGCCATTCTTCTGCTTAGTTCTAACCCTCTTCTGACTCTACAAAGCAAACACATACCATGTCAAACAAAACAAGTTATTTATCTCCTACAATCATGTGAGGGGCATCCTCACTCAATATAAAGTTAACCACCTTTGGTAAATCATGATGTGCTTTATGGTAGAGGTATCAGGTCAAAGTCTTGGCAGTGAGTAGCTCAAAAGGGCTTAGGAAAGCCTTTTGAGTGTCCAGGCAACACATCTCTTTTCGATGGCTGGGACACGGCAACTATCATGGCTGTTCTACATTCTTCTTTTTCTTCTTGTGGAACTACAAGGAGAGCCAAGGGAGACAGCACATCGACGAAACAAAATGAACCTCAGCAATGAGCAGTGAGTGGGGCTAGCAGAGCACATGTAGGATGTATTAGTATAGAAATGAATCAAAATTACTGTTACTCATCTTAAATATGTGGGTTTGTTATGTTTAAACTTCAGATGTGCTTTGGTTTATAAGCAGCTCTTTAGTATATAAAGTGAGTAACACTGATACCTAAGGCAGGCTCCTTTGACTCTGTAGACCACGCATGCTGTCGGATAACGGTCACCTTGTCTTCATCGCTGGGGACAATAAAGAGATCCGCTTCCAGACAGGCCAGGTTAAAGTGGGTGATGAAGACCTCACCCTACTTTTGAGTCAGGTAAGCTATGACTTTTTACATTATATGACAGAGGACACTCTAATAGCGATAAGCTTAACGCAATAGTGCAGTGGGTCACATGATCAAACACTGCAGCTCCCATTTCCATTAAGGATATTTTAGTAATAATGACTAAATAAATACAGTGTACAGCTTAAACACAGTGTACAGCTTTGTCATAAACAGAAATAGATTTGGATCTAAAGGGAAGTTTGCATAATGAAAAATGGTGTACAACTGGTCACTAACCACTCAATGAAATGAGCATGCGCTTGCGTGGAGAGACAAGAGGAGCGAGGTAAGCAGGAAAAGCTGATATGTTGTATAAATGTAAATATGACAAAAGCAGCACATCACAGCACAAATTTCAGGATATAAGTTTAGTTGTGCGAACAAAGATTGTCATTCTACATGTTTTTTTTATCTTAAAGTACTAAGTATAAAAGATATACAATTTCCTAGGGAATTTCCACTGGCCAATGTTGTTGCTTTGACAATGACCTCATTTGCCGGCGCAGAGAAATGCACAGAGTTGTGTCCCAGAGCGTTGTTTTCTTTTCCTGATGAGCTCACCATATAATTCTCTATATAGAAGTCAGGTGGGGAATAGTTAATGAGAGGCTAATTTCGGACACAGCCGTGTTTCCTTTGTCAGTTTCTCTTGTTCCAATGACTTGTGCTTTCAAGGCTTTTCTTGTTCCCCTCCTGTTTTCCTTTGGCTCAATCTGCAATATAGAACATTTTTGTTATTTTCACCTGAACCTGGTTGTTGTCCTTGGGTCCTCCACCACCACATTGTGACAGAAGCATTAAATCACAGAGGTTTCTTCCTCCATGAATAAAAACACTGAGTGAAATTTAGAACCACTCCTCTAAATTTAGATTGTCCAGACAAACATGTGGTATTTCAGACTTTCTTAATCCTTACTCCTTGTCGGTTTAATGTGTAAATAAAAAAAAAATGCAAATTATAGTTTTGTTTTCCTTCTTGATGCATCTGAGCTTTAACAAGTTATTCATAACATGCTTTCTCAGCCCTGCCACTTAAACAATTTTCTAAGACCTCCAAAAAATGTATGTAAATAATAAAATTTGTATAACATGCATACAAATGATTGCAAGTGGAACTAGGAGACTCTTTGATTGGGACAGGCTATCTCAAATGCTGGGGTCTTGGTATGTTTAGTTATGTTGATGCTCTTATTGTAATCTATACAGTTTAATTTTACTTGTCGAAACACAATCTGGTTGTTCTTCTCAAGATCACCATCATAAAAACTGTAAAACAATTATCTTGTCAAAACAAGCTGGAAATATTCACTACTGGTCACAACTATTTATGAGTTTTTACACAGGTCAGAGCCTGCTGCTCCTCATGTGAGACAATGAATGATTAACATGTGTGGAAGCGGACCCAGCAGTTTGGACAGAAGTGCAATAGATGTCTCGTGTAAAGGAGAGCATCAGAAGGATAAGGTTATTTACAGCATTGGTTAGAATAAAGCCTTTGTAGCATAATGGAAGATCAATTAGTTGATGGATTATTGTCAGTAATGGTTGAGGATCTGAGGAGACATATATTTGATTGTATATCAAGCAGTCTTGTTGTAATCATAGTCCATGGACGGCAGCCACCACAATCGTGATCCACCATCAAAATTGTATGCCACTAAAGTCCAGAGTCATTGTCCACTGCTGCCATCAGGATCCTCCATTATTATCACAATCAGCCAGCACGATACAGAATCCACAATACAGGATCCACTATTACAATCACCACCTCCGGGGAGAGGCGGTGGTCTAGTGGCAGAAATGGGCTATGGGACTATGGGCATAGAAGGTCTCTGGTTCGTCTCTGGTTCGACTCCACAGATAGACAACAAAAGACGAACCTGGATTGATCTGTCCAAAAATCCAAGAGTCTCCATACCCTATCTAGTGGCCCTATCTGGGCCACTCACGCCGCCACGCACCCCTGCCCTGGAGCGGACTGTTGACTGTGCGCCTCGCAGGGGGGCATGGCGGCTTTCTGAGGGACAGCTGGCAGGTCAGGGGTGAGTTGGGCGCCACCTAGTGTCTAAACTGAGAAATGCACTACAGTGGGCCATAGTTTATTACATTACATTACATTTAGCTGACTTTTTTATCCAGAGCGACTTACAATAAGTGCATTCAACCCCGAGGGTACAAACCCAGATCAACAAGAATCAAGAAAGTGAAAAAAAAAAAAAAAAAAATAAAGCTAAACTACAAAGTGCTATAAGTAAGTGCCAAGTGCTACTCAATTTTTTGGGGGGGCTGTAGTTTGGACACCCCTGTTCTAGACCTATAGCAACATAGATAAGAGCAGGTCTAAGTCAAACCTGGACCGGCTCTAACTATACGCTTTATCGTAAAGGAAGGTTTAAGCCTACTCTTATACACATGGTGTCTGCCTCCTGAACTGAAAGTGGGAGATGATTCCACAGCAGAGGATCTTGATGGCTGAAAGCTCTGGCTCCTACTCTACTTTTAGAGACTTTAGAGACGACAAGTAATCCTGAATTCTGGGAGCGCTGTGCTCTATTTGGATGATATGTTACTATCAGGTCTCCCCATATTATTTTGGGCCAAATATACAATTGCTTAATCTGAAACCATTAAAAGCATTGAAACCATTAATCTGAATCAAATTACAATAAAGTTGCACACGATTCACCACGTAAATGACAAAGAGTGGCACATGCATAGCATCAGAAACAGATGTGGATAAAAAAGATGATCCATTTTCAAGAGCAGCGCAGGTGGCTCAGCGCCTGCAGCAGGAGAGACGGAGAGAGGGAGAGGGAGGGGGAGGGAGCACCATTAAATTGTTCCTCTCGCGCACCCCCTAGAGGCAGCTCGCGCACGCACCACACTTTGTGAATCCCTGCATTAAATGAAAGCAATTGGATGGTAATTATAGAGACAGCTGACAACGGGCTTTTTTGGCACAGTAATGATGTGGCAAACTTTTCAGAGAGGATGGGATAGTAGACCTAGACAGGAAGAGTCAAAAGACCTCAGCGAGCTGGTCTGTGCATTCTGTCAGCACTTGTCATGCTACACCATCAATAGATGTATTGTATTTATTGCTTCAGGCACATGCCTCATGCTATTGCACAGTCAAGATGTGTCTGGGAATTTCCGTGGCTGCACTAATTTCTGTGAATGCTTTGATTTCAGATCAAAACTAACAAAGAGGACATTTATAACATTAAGTCTCATGGAGGTGGAGTTCCCCCTTATGTCACCAACAAACTAAACCACCTCAATATTACGGTAAGACATTAATAGCTATATGTATGTATGTATGTATGTATGTATGTATGTATGCATGAATATGTGTCGATTTCCCCTCCATTTCTATAAGTGTGGATTTTATTGATTGACAAAACATTATATATGTTGACAAAGCATTAAAACACATTTTCCGTGCTTCTTTCCATGCTTTCCAGGTGTCCACACTTGAGAACAAAGTAGCTGCACTTGAATCGGTGAGACATTTTGAACTCTTTGTGGTAATGGCTTGAACTGTACCACATATGTCTCATGTTTTCTCTCCTCTTTTCTCACCCAGGCAGTGCAGAGGGTGTCTTGCAACAGTAATCCCTGTCAAAATGGAGGGTCATGTTTGAATCTTTTCAACTCATACCACTGTTTGTGTCCTGAAAACTGGGCAGTGAGTTCCATCCTGTTTTGTTACATTATCGGACTGTTTATTTAAATTGGCTCTCTTTGTGTGACAAATCATGAAGAAAAATCAATGGATGGAGCACAAAGCAAATAAGACACTTCATTCCATCAATCACACATCAATTATAACTACACCCACAATTATGGAATCTTTCTGAGGAGTACAGAGGGAGTCTCCTGCTTGGCCAAACACCCTTGATCAAAACGATTTGAAATTAATGCAGATTAAGAACATTTTGCTGCTTTTTTTTTTCTGGTTTTGTATCGAGCATGTACAAGAAAATATGTGCATTATATAGATATAACTACTTTTTGTTAATTTCATGCTTAACCCACTGTCTGTGTTTTTCTCTCTCTCTCTCTCTCTCTCTCTCTCTCTCTCTCTCTCTCTCTCTGTCTCTCTCTCTCTCCCCTTCACTCTTTGTATATGTGTATCAGGGTCCTAACTGTGCAACAGATCTGAATGAATGTCAGATGCATTCAGGGACATTTCAGGGTTGTCAGAATGGAGCAACATGTGTCAACACCCCTGGATCTTTTACGTATGTATTAAGTTTTTCATTATACTCTAATTTCATTAAAAAAATATATTGTATGTAGCAGCAGGAAAATCAAAAGTATGAGATAATTTCCATCGTTTCAAATACATTTTCTTCTGGCCATTCTGCTTGCGGTGAGTGGATACAATTTTGTGGCGCTTTGTGTCGCTTCCGGGTCCACAAACACGCAAACATCACTAGGATGATTTTAAATTCAACTTCTGCCAATAGATCCCTTTCACCTAAATCTTACACTCTTAAAACTTTTAATAAATTACTGCTGGCTAAATCAACAATTATTGAAATTGATTAATATTTCGGTGTCTTTGCAGTTGTAACTGTTCTCCAGAGTGGTCCGGGGTTCTCTGCTCTGTGCGTTATGATGATTGCAGAAATGCAGGCCAGGACTTATGTGAGCGTGGCATATGTATTGATGCAGACCGGATTATCGCTGGAGAGGTAACTAGACATTATACAAAAGAAATATAAAAAAGAAACCACTATACGAATTGAACAGAGTTTGTTTTATCTCGCAATAATTTCCACTGCAAAAATATGACACAAATAAAACTCAGTAGACGTGCTCACTCAGAATAATGGATGCTATTACAATGGTTAATGAATGCTGGTCTGTAAGGGTATAAGATATATAACTACCAGATTTCTTATGAGCAGAGATCCAAAGAGAAGATATACTGTTCAATGTTTATAGGATTGGAATGGAGCGTTTTTTTTTGCCGTGGACGATGGAGACCTGATATTGAGTTCTCCATCGTCCATGGTTATGAGTACTAACAAGCAGACTGAACAGTATTCCTGTAATTAAATAATTTTAGTCTAGTAGTGTTTTACAGAAAACGAGTGTTTTAAATATTAACATACCTTTTGACACACCTTCTTAGATTGTGATGCCGATTGGGCAATATCAGTCAGCAAAAACTTAGTCATTTGGACATTAGTTCTCATATTGTCATGATTTTACTGTAGATAGATTGATTTAGATTGAGTTTTCTCACTCTGACTGTGTTATCCTGAATAAACAGCCTAGATACCAGTGCATCTGTGAAAGTGGCTGGGAAGCTCCAGCTGGGAACCCAGCCTGTGTAGCTGATGTTAATGAGTGTAACCTACCCATCAAGCCTTGCTCCACCAACCCAGCAGTTACCTGCTACAACACTCAAGGCTCCTTCTACTGCGGATCCTGTCCTGCTGGTAATATGCAATAACACCACTCATTCTGTTCTCTAATTTAAACAGGCCACTGTGTGAACTGCAGGAGTTAACTATTAATTGTGATTAAGCTAATGTCTTAAGACAGTTTGGGGAAATTTGGAAAATCTGGATAGAGCAGGAGCAATTAAGGACTACACCTACTAATCAGGTGTATGGTCACTATTAGACATATTTAATATTAACATTGATTTGAAAGCTAAATATATTTCCATCTTTGACTAAGCCTTTGTCTCTACAATTGAAAAATATCAGTTGCACAGGAAGTGTAAGAGAGTTTAAAATAATTGCAATAATAAATGTTATGAAGATCAACTGACTGAGCAAAAATAATCAGAAAGTGGCCACTGTGCAAATATTTATGGATTAACAACCAGCCACACCCTTTGTTGACCTTATCATGTTGCATAAATCCTTCTCTGAAACATCACATTACTTTTTTGTTTTGGGATATTCAGTTTTTAGGTTCATAGTGGTCCCAGATATATAATCAGACGTTAGTGAAAACTGCTGGTGGGACACTAACATCCTTACATTGCACTTGACCAGCCTGTAACTGTCTTTTCTTCAGTCCATTTTGACTTTGATAACCTGGGACAGGTTAATTTGTAATCAGGGACAGCTGTATTATGCTTTAAAAAAACGTAAAAAATCACCGTGCTTTATGCATACCAAGCTCAATATTACCAATTTCCCAAAAAGCAGTATGGAAGAAGGACAGAGACCTGAATAACAAAATGTATATTTTTCATAAAATGTAATCAATTCATATGAACAGCTCAATTTTTTTCATAAAGAACCCCAGTCTAAATAAAGAAACTATGAGATGTATTTAAAACATTCTATTAAAGGTGTGTCACATAAAAAAAAAGTGAAAAAATCTATTAAATTTCGATCAACAGCCAACTACAACAACAAATTATTAATTCGATAATTCACTATTGTATTGGGACCACTCTGGAAACAAACAGTCCTTGCAGGTGAGAGACAATCATCATCCATCAGCCCATTGTCTTCTCCACATATTTAGTGAAACCAGAGGCTGAAGACCACAGGAGAGTGTGCTTTTTGGATCAGCTAACTCAGGGGTTTTCTACTGGTTTTGTCCCAGGGACCACCATTCTGACTAGAAAGTAATCCGCGACCCACTGGTGTGTGTGTGTGTGTGTGTGTGTTTGTGTGTGTGTGTGTGTGGAAGTTTTAACATTTGGTTTTCCATGTTGGATTTATTTAAAAACCTTAAACAAATCTGAAAAAAATTGTAAAAAACAACAAACATGGTTGATTTTCAGTGCTTAAGAATTGAAAACAAACTTAAAATGCAGTTTGTAGTTGTACTGTGTCTAGAGCTCTCCTAAGAAATTGTTTCTCAACCAGCTAACGTGGTAAAGTTGACTGTTATTGCAATTAATTGTTCTGGCTATTATGCCAATTTATTTTTCTTATTACAAGTATTTGTTTTTCCCTCTTTTGTTTTATTTAATATTTTCATTATTAATTCTTCCCTTTTGGGCCTACTTTTTGGGGGAAAAAAATTTCCCTCATACAAACTACATCTCCAAGACCTCCTCAGAGTTTTTCTACCTAGCTCAACAGCTCTTCTACAGCTACCTTTAACACACATGCACAGGGGAAAACTACTGTTAGTTTGTAGCCCCAAGCCGGTTTTAATTCCAAATACTACGTCATTGACCTTGTCGTGCAATTCCAAGGGGAAGGCCTCTGATCGACATTCCCCCGCCCCCTTCTGTGATATCAACACCATGACGTTATGTGATTGCCTCACCTTTCTTTTAGCCAAATTACAGGTTTCCACCTTAGCAAAATCAATTTCTAATTAACGTATTTTGTATTTTAGTCAGCTAAACCCTTCTCAGCCAAAACAATTACATATTTTTCTGATTCTGAATATGATATATTAAAAAAATTACACCCTACCTCTCTTCTCTCACCATAATTTCTCCTTAAATATTTTTATAGATTTTCATTGAGAGATGTCTTTCCTCCTCACTTCTCACCTTATTACCATCATTATTATTCTTTCATTCATAACCTTTCTTTGGTCTGTCCATGAAGCAGTTAATCAACAGAGTGTTATTATTGCAAATTGCTCTGGATGTGTTTACAATTTAGCAGAGTGCCCATTCCAGGTAGCGACTTTCTGTCCAGCACAAAGTTGTCACGACAACTAAGCAGCAATAGTCACACATAAGAAATGTTTATGTTCTCATGTGTAGCCTGAACAAGTTTTTTTTAAATCTTTTACTATTACTTTTTCTCAGGCTGGCAAGGCAATGGTTACAGCTGTCGGGATGTGGATGAATGTTTGACCAATAATGCCGGCTGCTCCACCACTCCGGTGGTGCAATGCCTGAACACCATGGGATCCTTCCACTGTGGTTCCTGCCCTCAAGGTATTAGGGGCAGAAAACCAGAAAATGTATGCCACTACAATTCTATGAACTGTGGAAAACCGTAGTGCAGTAATACCTTGATATCCATCATGTGCATGCAAAGAAGTTTACATATTAAATCAGCTTGGGTTACAGGGCGCAAGAAACTTAACACACCCATCCCATAGTGATTAATACAATTACATTACTTGACTAGACAATATAAAATACATAAAATATATCTAAGTAAATCGATAAAATCGGAAATTGTGTCGAAGTGCCAACAACCATCTCCACAATCAGCCAAGGGTGAGAGAGGATTCACTGCCATGAACCATGGTTAATGTTTAAAAACTGCTGGATATTTTAACACAATACAACAAATAAAGTTTTCAGAAAGAGTGTTACGAGAATTAATTAACCTAGTGTGATAGCGTGTTTATTGTATAATTTCTGATGATCAACTTCAAAATGCAGGTTACGAGGGGGATGGGAGAACATGCACCCAGACCAGTATCTGTGCCACCAACAATGGCGGATGTTACCCATTAGCTACATGCACCTCCAACCCAGGTAAAACAAAGATTGTATGTCCACCATCAAGAGGAATATTGAAAATAGTATTTGAGATTTTTTTTGTGGAAAACCTGCCTTTCTGTCTCCCATGGTGTAAAGTATATATATATATATATATATATATATTTTTTTTTTTTTTTTTTTTTTTTCATTTTCTATTCAGCCCTAGTTCCATAATGTATTTTTGATAGAATTATTTACCATAACCTCTTTCTACTTATTCTGCTGCAAACTCATAAACTAATATTATATAAAATGTTAAGCAATTTAAATTAGTATGACTTAAATGATAGTAAGTACAATAACTATGAGACACCAAAAACCCAAATTAATGTTCATTCCCATTATGCTAGACCATACATTTGATTGACAATTAAGTGTGCATTTCATTTTGACTAAGGATTCCTTTGGCCGCAGAATTTTGTATGTCAGACCAAATTGGTAATTTTGTTCAGCAGCCGATAGGCAATGCTTCCAATTCTTTATGCTTTTCCTCTGTTCTCTTTCAGTCAAATCCTTTATTTGCTTTATTTTTCTCTACTAACTCTTTGCCTCCATCTCTGTCTATCCCGTCTTAGAAATTTCTCTTTTAATTCTGGCTGTGCACCGATTCTCGATCTCCACTTTTTGGACACTCCCTTTTTCTTCTTCTACATTCCTCCAGTGACAGATGTGGCCTAGCCATGTTAGACCAAACATGTGTTTAGTCCCATGTCTCAAGAATCAGTGAAATAGAGGGGTGAAAACCGAGGGGCAACATCCTGGGCTGAGCGATGAGGCTGATACGGAAGTGTAAAAAGCTGCAGTTCACTGGGTGGCCACAGAGGGCCGGCTCCAAGAAACAGAAAGTCCCATTGACTCACATGTTAAAAAGGCAGACTTTAGAGCGGAATAAAACCTGTTAACAGCATGGTATAAACATTGGTTTTAGTCTCAATCGCGAGGTTCTTCCTTCATGACAACTCTGAGGGGGGTGAATTTGAAGGTGTTCATCAAAATTTTTGGTGATTTCTCAGAAAAATAATTAATGGAAATTTATGAAAAATCTCCTAGCTTTATGGGACTGAGATCTATGAACGAGTGCAATTTGTTGCAGATCCAAATAAAGATTCAGATCAATTGAATTTAAGTGTTTTTTCATAAGAACACTGTGCGGCCTTAGCAGAAGTAGCCTTTTCGAAATCCAAGTGCGGTTTTAGTAATCTGAAGACATGACCTTCAGGTAAAATCTGGAAAATTGGCTTCAGATATATCTGTAGTTTGCCTTTTACACATGCACAACGCATCAGACGGTTTTCTGCGGAGTCAACAGCATCAATCCATGTGTGTGTTTATATATTATTAAACGTCTACCCACCCTCCCGGCCCAATAATATTGTGTGTAAAGTACCTTGTCTCATCAGGATTGATCAGTATTGCACAAATTCATTAGCTCTACTTTGTTCAAGGAGATTTCTTTTAACCCTGATGTCAGATAGTAGTTTCAGAGTTTTTTTTTTGTGATTTTTTTCAAAAGTGAGATTTAAGAATGATTGTTTCAGTGACCATGTATTCTTCTTTTTACCCAACCCTCACACATCCACCAGATTCAAGCTTCCCGATATGTAACTGTCCTTCGGGTTACACAGGCAATGGTTATGGACCAACAGGTTGCACCCAGACCAGCAAAATATGTCAGACCAACAACCCTTGTGTCAATGGACAGTGTGTGGTGAGTGTTTAGTCTATTTATGTCTGTTTAGTCGGGTTTGTTATTGGCCATAATGTCTTTATCTACAATTATCATGTTAATTGATAAGGCAACAATTAATTTAGCCTATGTTGTGTTTATCCAGGAATATAGAAGATACCTTATTTTTTCAATTGTCAATGAGCAACTGCACTGGGTGACTTTCACAATTTTGTTTTGATTCCCACAAACATTGTCCTGCTACCAGGCAGATTTCAAGCAGCTTTTTCTCTTCTTGGATAAAGCTTAGCCTTGTACAAGCCATGAATAAAACATTTTATTTGTGAGGCAGACTATCCAGTAAATTATCATATAGAACAGAAGCGAACAGAACTGAGGCTTAACTTGATAAGACCAAGGAGAGTAAAAACATTTTCTATTACACTCATACAAAATTATGGTTGTAATAAACAGTTGTTAATCAACTGAACAGGAAAAAAAATTACACAAACACTTAAAAAGCATTTTTTTATGGTTTGAAGGAGACTTGGTTTAATTTTTTGTAAAAGATACTCTCCAAATTTGAAAATGCTGAATCAGAGCCCTTAAATACAAGAAGTTCTGACTAGTTAACTGTTGTTCTCAAAGGCCACCACCTCGGCTCCTGGCTACATCTGCAATTGCAACTCGGGCTGGCAAGGAGCTAACTGTGACCAGAACATCAATGAATGCTCAAGCAATCCCTGTCAAAACGGAGGAACCTGCACTGATGGCACAAATGGATTCACATGCACTTGCACTGCCCAATGGACTGGCCCAAACTGCCAGACCTCGCAGCAAGGTATTGGCAGGACAAAAATATCCTGTATGTAGGGGCAGGGAAAATTAAATAATGGTTGGGGGTTGAAGAGGTGGGGCTACAAGAACATGCCACCAGCTTCCTTTGGTCCATTCTGATGAACCTGAAGACCCACACACTGCCAGTGCCATAAATATTCACTTTAGGTTCCAAAAAGTGCAGAAGACTGACTCAAAGGCAGTTTTACGTGGATGAGGAGAAGAACAAGTAAAGAGTCTCTGAATTTCACTGGGGTAACGGAGGGTGAGGGAGAGAGCAGGGCAGGCGATGAGATGAGGATCGAAAAAGGTTAAGAAGCTGAACATGGCAGAGCAGAGACAGAGAACCAGGCACATATGGACCATAGGAAAACTCAAGATTCAAAAACAACTCCAGTACAGACTAGAGATAGTGAAAGCTTTCACCCATTCACACATTCATGCAATGCCTCTATAATTAGCACATATATACATAGTAGAACACAGACGAAAGTGGCAGGCAGATTGTTACTAACCCTAACCCTAACCAATGACAATCAGTGTCTTATACTCTCATAATTTTTTCTTTTATTCTATAAAATTACTTCATAATAGATACCCCTTAGTGAGTAAAAGAAGGAGTGTGCAGGATTTCTGGTTCATTTTAAGTGTTTTTATACTACAAAACTATAGTCAAAGATATATGATACATAATATGAGACACAACAATCTGATGTTCAATTTTGTGTTTGTGATTGTGAGTTTATTCTTTGTGCAATCTCTGTAACAGGTCTTACTTCTCCTAACTTGTTCTGATGTGTTCCAGATTGTGGAGGATACCTGACTGGCCCTGCAGGCTCCTTCAGTTATCCCAACACTCCAGGTCATGAGGAATACGATCACCAAGTCAGTTGTGCCTGGGTGATCCGCACTGACCCAGATCAGGTCCGTTGTTTTCTTTCTTACTATGCAGAACTTGTCTTTGCCTGTCATTTGTTAATGTTGTCTCTCGACAGGTAGTGTACACTTGGCTTTTTTGAGCTCCTCAGATAAAAAAATACTCACCAGCATCAGTTCTCTTAATGGTACAAATGAGTCTTCCTTCAGTCTCACTTTGTATCTCTCTTCAATCATAGGGCCATAAATAATGGTCTAGAAAACAACCTCATATCCTGAGCATTGCTGAGATCACATTACCTTTGTCAATAACTGGAGGTATCTCATCTAGTAGGGAGCAAGATAACCAACCCACTGAACACCTTTTTCTGATCCTCAGATTATACTGGCCTTTTAATTGGTTATTTAACATCTCTGGGGTCGCATTTATAAAAGGTTGGATAGGTAGGATTCATACTAAAAGTGATGTTGCGCACATAAGCCGAAAAAAGGGCAACACTATTTGATAGAAAGAGAGAGAGCAACAACTGAAATACAAATAGAAAACAAACTTCTCAGGATGAAAAACCGGTGGCATACACATAAAACATGCTGACAAGAAATCAAGATAGCTTTAGGTCATAAGGGTTGATGCTTGAGTTGATGTGCTGTAGACTAAACAAACACACGTGAACTCTGCAGCAACTTTATATGATAAAGTTTATCTTAGGTCACCACCTCATATCTGCACTACTTATTACACATGGGTCACAGTTTGCACACTTCCTGTCAAGTTTGTTTGTAAAGATCCAAGCTCTTGCCTGGGAAAGTATGCTTTTTTCAGAGCCCATTTTGTCCTAACGCAATGGTTATAAATGAGGGCCCTAGACAGGTAGTGAATAGGCACTTGTGACTTGCTGAAAATGTCTGCTCCAATACCAAAACAACAAAGAAATAATAATTCCTGGCATGTGATAATTTTCCAAGTATGACTGAGATGCTTATTCTGTGTACTCTCTTTTTATTAGATTCTGCGAATTACCTTTCCTTTCTTTCATCTGGAGAGTAGTGCCAACTGCATCTTTGACTTCCTTCAGATTCATGATGGGGACAGTGCCTCTGCTTACATAATTGGCAAATACTGTGGCCAAAATAATCCACAGGAGGTTTACAGTTCCCACAATTCCTTGTATTTCTGGTTTCGCTCTGACCACTCTGTCAGTGCTGGTGGCTTCACAATTACTTGGCAGTCTCATGAACCAGGTAAGGTTTTACCAATTGTTTTGGGTTGATTAATAAGTAATCCTTGATTTTTGGACTGATAGACACATGAAAGAATGATCAAATCTATAAACATCTTCAGGACGTATTCACACAGTGTTTTGTCTACTTTGGGTTGTAGATTTAATTTTAAATTGGTACATTCACCTAAACTTAGACTTCTCTCACTCACTCATAATGATAACGTTAAATCATGGTTTAAGAAGGTTGAAAATATTGAAAACATGTTTTATCAAATCAATCAAATATTATTTGTACAGCCCATAAAGGCAAATCCAAATTTGTTTCATAAGGCTTAAACAAATATTACATCCTCTGCCTGTAACCAACAGCAAGAGTAAGGAAGAACTACCAAAAGAAAATCCAGAGTAACATGGTAGAAACATGTTAGCAGTAGCAGAGCACATGAACATAATAATAACAATACAACAACATTGATGAGTAAAGTCGGCGTCTAATGTAAATGGAGAGCTTCAGCCATTTGTATGATATGCATATTAGAGAATGTCTGATAGAGATGAATGGAGCAGTAATAATCAGCTGCCACCATGATCCACCATCATTAACCAAAATCGAGATCCACCACTACAATCAGCTGCCACCACGATTAGTGTTATTACATTTTTGTATGTAAGGAGGATAATTAAAAATTATATCCGAAAGTTAAGAAGAAGCCAGTGTAGCGAAGCTTATATTGTTGAAATGTGATCCCTTTTCCAGTTCTTGTCAGTGAATATGCTGCAGCATTTTGGACAAGATGGAGAGTCTTTAAAGACTTACCAGTAGATCCTGATAATAAGGATAACACTAATAAAGTCTGCATATTACAAAGGTGCTGACACATTTTTCCGCATCTTTTTGTGAGAGGACATTTTAAGTAGGTGAAAGAATGCAGTCCTAGAAATTAGTTTTAAATCAGAATCATAGAAGAACTAAGGATTCATGACAACTCCTAGATTCCTAAAGGTTTTACTGGAAACAAGGCCAATGCCATTCAGAGTTGCTACATTTTTGATAATGCATATCTGAGGTTTCTAGGGTCAAGTGAAAAGATTATACAGGTTTGTATGTCCTTGAAATATTTTAGTAAATTGTCTACTCTGTTCTGGTTTTATTAATGAGTATAACCTGATATCATCCGCATAGCAGTAAAAATTGTTTACTGATAATTTTTCCTAATCCTAAAGTAGTAAAATTAGTTCAGGAGATTTGAGGTGGATTTAAAAGGTTGTACATATCAGCATTTTGTTGATTTTGGGAGAAACAGAATCTCAGATTTGGATCAGTTTACGTGGTCAAAGACATGATCAAGTTAGAGAACAACAAGATTAATCAACTGTGCTGTTAAGGCTGTGGAAGAATAGAGCAATGTGTCTGTGCCAGTCATTGCTCAGGAGCTTACTATTGAAATACTCTAATAGTGTTGAAGCTTGACAAGGTTTTTCAAGCTTTAAATGTGAAATAATTGTTCCCTGAAATATCATTCTCATCTTAGTGTGTGGAAGTGAACTAACTTCTCCCTATGGCAACCTTAACTCACCTGGTTACCCTGGAAACTACCCACTGAGCCGGGACTGCTATTGGACGGTGACAGTGGAGCCCAATAAGCTGATTACTTTTGCATTTGGGACTCTCAGTCTAGAACATCACCCTGACTGCAACTATGACTTCTTAGAGGTGAGAAAGACGACCATACCCCAATATCTTTTTAATTCAGTCAAATCAATCATTAAAATCCCCAGGAATAAAATAGATTACAGTAGTTCAAGTTTTTACCATATTTCCTCACCAAATACAACATTTACTTTACAAAATATCCATATCAATGGGAAGGTGGCTTAGTACTGCCTACTGAAACGCTGTCACTGTTGTTTTGTATGACTGCTAGTTCTATTATGTCAGGCTTGTGCACTGTGGTCTACCCAATCCTCTATCAAATCAAATGCCCCCAGTACATACAAAAAGCATAGTGTAGGCTACATCTACAACTCTTTGCAGATGTTCTATTTTTTCTTACTGTTATTATTGTCTATATTATTATGTCTTATTGTGGTTAAACATTATAGATCCGGGACGGTATTCTACCTGAAGACCCAGTTTTGGGGAAATATTGCAGCACTGCATCACCTCAACCCCTGCAGACAACAGGTCCAGCTGCATGGATCCACTTCCACTCCGACTTTAGTGTCTCTGACAGAGGCTTCCACATCACATACACAACATCGCCAAGTAAGAAAGAATGCATCCTAAATATGACAAGGGTAATATGTGTATGAAATATTACTTTATTCTGCTCATAGGTGAAATGGCTGGCTATCAGCTCAACTGTCTGCACATTGTCTGCTATATAGCCAGCTTGGCATTCATTTTCCGTGCATTACATCCCTCAAGGAGCAGGCATTTTGTTTTGTTTGGCAGGATTCAACAAAGGAAAGTATGTAATCTTTTAAGATTTTTTTTTTGTTAATACCAACTAATCAGTACAGAAAAGATCAGCTATATAAACCAATGCGGATAGGTGCTTTAATGGGATAAATGCAGAGAGAACAGTTGCGTTACCATCATATATAAGCTCTGTAAAACTGGTAATAATTGCAATATTCAGAGGTGGTATTTATGATAGCAACACCAGTTAATAATAACAATAATAGTTGACTCATTTCAGATCTGGATCCTGCAGACCGATCAGTAAACAAACCATCTTAAAATGACAGTATTCAAACCCATATAAACATGTTCAGTACTATTCAGTTCCTTTAACAAACATCTTCAAGCCTTTATCCCCGCAGGTGATCTCTCTCTCTCTCTCTCTCTCTCTCTCTCTCTCTCTCTCTCTCTCTCTCTCTCGCTCTCTCTCTCTCTCTCTCACACACACACAGACACACAACCAGTCAGTCACAGTCAGACTCACCTGACCGCAATAAGAGAAATCAGCCCATGTCTGTGTCCATTAATAACCTACAAAAAGTTATCTTTACCTTTAAATACTTAACTTATAGTAGCAAGACACTTTCCTGAGCATAGATGCCCTGCCTAATGGAGTGAGCTGCACAAGTAATAGAACTGCTTATCATGGTGTGTGTTTTTAGGTGACCCCGGATGTGGTGGTACCTTCACCGACAGTGAGGGTATCATCATCTCCCCCAACTGGCCAAACGACTATGCCCATAACCGCCAGTGTATCTATTTGATAAGGTTGCCACTTGGTGAGAGGGTGGCTCTCAACTTCACTCACATGAACCTGGAGAGTCACAGTGGATGTGCTTTTGACTATGTGGAGGTATGCTATGTTTTGGTGTTACAATCAAGGTAAAAATATACATTGAGATAGACAACTATTTTGGTTTATCACAGGGGAAACCTCTGTAAACAACCGTTTTCAAAATCCACTCACCAATTTGTGAGTCACTTCACTTTAAAATTGTTACTTAAAACACTTTAACCCAAAGTTAAAGCAGAGTCGGTTTAACAACTACTCTAGAGCAGACTAATAGTCAGAATAAATGAATGTTATCGTAGTGACCCCAGAAAGAATTAAATCACCTTTGTAGATATAAATACCGTAAAACCTGAATTTACCTCAATTCAGTATGTGATACATTATAGAGAAGGGGATTCTGATGATGATTAGTGGCATCTGCATGTTTTATGTTAGACAATGTGATTCGAGAGGTTTAGTTGGAAATGGTTAAGAATTGAAAACATGTTAAGTCAAAGTGAAAGAAAAGCCAGAAATTAAATGCATTCAGGAGACATGGTTAAAACCAAGATTAAATGTTTAATTTAACTCAATTAGTCTACCTTCCATTACGCTACAATTGTTTATTCTAACCAATGCAATACTCATAGATCTCCATTACACGAGACATCTATTGCAGTTCTGTCCATCCTGGGAGAGGGATCCCTCACATGTGTCTCTCTCTGAGGTTTCTACGTTCTTTTTTCCCCGTTAAAAGTTTATTTTTTCTTTTGTTGAGGGTTAAGGGCAGAGGATGTCACACCTTGTTTAGCCCTCAAATTGGGATTTGTGAAAATGGGCTATACAAATACAATTTGACTTATTAGTTGAAGTTATTATCAGGATAATATGTATATGGTTAGAATATTGGTGGTTTGGGTAGGGAATTTTTTTATGCAAACAATGAAATCCTCTGTTGATATAACAAAACGTCAGCAAACACATCTAAATTATTCACAGTCAGTGTTTCTAGTTTGATCTAACTTCTGTCCTGAATTAGCCAACTCAGATCAGCTTGTAGCCTTGAATTATGTTGTATGGAAGATGTGGTAACTTAGCTGCTGATGAGACGATCCGACATGATCTACCAGTTTAGCTGGCTACAATGGAATGCAAAGTGCATTAGCTGTATAGCCTACAACCTTTTCTCATATCTGGTCTCAAATGCACAGGCCAGGCAACACCCATGTTTCATTGATATTGAATTATTCCCCCTAACAATCCTTCTCCTTCGTCCCTTTTCTTCCCAGGTTCGTGATGGCAGGATGGAGACTGATCCTCTGATAGGGAGGTACTGTGGGAGCACCCTGCCGGCTCCAATGGTCTCATCCTCCAACTTTCTGTGGATTCGCTTAAGGTCTGACAGTTCAGTCAGCCGAGCTGGTTTCAGGGCTGTCTATACCGTTGGTGAGGTTTCACACATTGATAAACCTGATAGGACATTATGTTAAAGTGTTATTTGCTTTGTGATGCATGTTTTTTGTAATGTATTGTACTTTATGTCTAAAATTTAGCCTTCATTAATGTTTTGGTTACTCATGTTTTGTTCAACAATGAATGGGAAATAATATTCAAAAACTAATATCAGAGTACCCCAAATTCCCTTAAGGTTAATCATATCCATGAGTGTACTTCAATGACTTTGCCTAATAGCTCTTTTCTTTTGTAAATTGGCATAACATCTGACAATGCCACTCACTCACTCACTCACTCACTCAAAAACTCATGAGTTGCAACACCCAAAGCATTCACTGTATTACGCTGACATTAGAAAATACATCAAATGCATCAAAAGGATCAGTTGTAAACACCAATGTAGCCACAAAACATTTGCAAAACCAAACATGGTTAATCATGAGTATATTTCACAGTTTATTTCTGTAGTGAACAGTTGACTGGAAACAGGAAGAGCACAAGTAAATCAAAATAAAGGATATATCAAAGACCCAGGGACTGATTTGAATCCACACAGTTTAAGCCTTGTCTATTCCATGAATCCTCCCTCTCCCCAGCTTGTGGTGGTACTTTGTCTGGGACTGGGCAGATACGCTCTCCATACCACCCCAATGCCTATCCCCACAACAGGGTCTGTGAGTGGGTCATCAACCAGGCAGAGGGCTATATGGTCACCCTCAACATCCTGTCATTTGACATTGAGGAAGGGACTTGTCGTTTTGACTTTGTTGAGGTAAATACATGCTGAAGAAAATCATACTGACTGTTGGAATTGCAATTTTTTCTTTCAAATAACAAATAATATCCACACCGTTGTTCTCCTTCCCTTTCTTATGATTATGGTTGATGTTGTTGTGTTTTAAAATGATGGGTATTGTTATGAAACTAGTAAAAAATATGTACTATCTATGAGAGGCCCTATGAAAAACTAATTCATACTTACTATATTCCCTCACACACACTGCTATATACTGATACATACACCATCCTAATGCCTCATACACATTACCATAATCTCATATAAGCACCATCATACTCTCACATGCCTGCCACTATAGTCCTCCCCCCTTCTATACCCTCCTTGTGAGAGTATGATGAGAAAGGAAGTTAGTTTGACCAAACAGTGTCGTCGCCAGGCACTAAATTTGACCTCGCCTCCGGCGATTGGACAAGCGTGTTTGTTGATCCAGGATTTGAGAAGGAATAATTAGACACTTATAATCGAAGTTCTGGAAATTGAACATTTATTGTAAAACAATGAAATACTTACAGAGATTCTCTGGGGTTCTGGCGGACACGTCACCAGGTTCACTGGATCATGTCGAGAAGCAGCTCCCCACATCCTAAGTCCACAGTATTTATACAGACACAGGGGGCAGCACAGAGGCGGTTCTTTTTCTTTGAGAGAATTCAGTTATTGGCCAGATGTATACTGTTTCCTCAAAGTGTAGTTTTTTGCAAGCACATCACTTTCAACTGACCAGATGTCCCACTACTGTGGCCTTGGCCAACAGGGAGCCTGCTACATCGGAGAGAGACAGATTAGACAGAGAGGAGGATTTCATATCTTTTTCTCACCACGTTTCATGAAACACCTCTTTGTATTAATTCTGGCATGACCTCCCTCTTTCCTGAGAACCTGTGCTTGTTGTGCAAACCCTGTGTCTGAGTCAAAAAGATAGACATCATCCCAAGAAAAGAAACATTATTGATTATCTAGATTATGCAGCTAGATTATGCAGCTAATATTTATTCACAGGATATAGGTAAAATATAGTCACAAGATCCAGAGAAACATAGATATCTCAACAACAGGAAGGATTTTCTAACCCTGACTGGCTTACAGTCTTGAATACAAAGCCTGCACTCAGGGCACTGCGCAGTAAGGCTTCTGTGGCTGAACCACAGCTGTACAAGTCGAACACTGTCATCGCAGAATGTAAAGCAAACCGATCCATGGCCGTTAAGTGGCACAACCGCTTCCAGTGAGACCCAGGGGTCAGGTGACCTCCCGAGGAAGTGCCCCGGGTCCTCTCTGATAACTAACAATTGATTAACCAGGTCTGAATAACTAATATACAGTATATAATATTTGTCCTCGGCCGCATCTAAAGAGGTCCCTGAAGAGGGACCTTTCAAATGTGAAGTGCTGAAGGTCTCTGTGGATCCACCATTTCTGACATTGTTGTAATTAGAGTTTTAAATATTCGTAAGGAGGCGTAGTGCTGCTACCGGTCCCCCATCTTTCCTTATGGAGTTAGAGGGCATTCTCTCTCACACACACTACTATTCTCATTCACATATATCATTTTCAGTATGATGGTAACTAAAAGAGAGTATGATTGTGAATATAATAGAGTATAGTTGTGTTTGTGTTAGAGCATAGTGGTTTACGTATGTGTGCGATAATGATGTTAAAGGACCCATCGTATGCCCATTGGACCACAAGTTGGCCATGTAGCGAGACTCCCTACTTGGGCATGGATCGACAATGACGTACCTATCAGTCGTAATCCCATTTGACGCACTCAAGCGTATCGTTTCTGACCTAAAGGAACCACAACAAGCTGCGTTAGTTGTTTTTTTCAAGAGTTTTTGGGTTGGGAGACATTCCAAATACACAAATGAACGTATAGAAGCACTAAAAAAGTGAAATTTTCATACTATGTCCCCTTTAAGTGTAAGAGCAAGTATGAATTATCTTGCAAAGTATAGTGTGTGAGAAAGTATGGTGATGCATGTAAGAGAATATAGTAGTGTTTCTATACTGGTGTTTGTCTGTGATTATGATGCTGTGTGTGAAACAAAGTATGAATTATATCTCATTGACCCTCTCATAGCTATTGTTGCTGTAATCATGCAGAAAACATAATGTACACAACCACAATATACAAACAGCCAATGTCCTTGTCATTTCTCATTATATATTAACCAGTGATGGAAAGAAGGTACATTTGCTACAAGTACTTTATTTGAGCACTCATGGCAGAAGGACACTTTGTTTGTTCATAGGTGTTTTTGTGATATAGCACAACAGTGTCTTCAGGGGATGAGGGTAGTATCAATTAGGAATGCACCGATATGGAAATTCTTGGCCGATACTGATATTTAAAACAACAATCTGGCCGATAGCCGATACTGATTCTGATATTTGTTTATTTGGTTTTTGTTGTTGTTCATTCATCCTTTTGTGCCAGGAAAATAATTAAATCATTATTTAAAAAGCACTATATTAAATTGTTTCAGCCCTTTATCACTCTTATCTTTTAATGTGCACAAATTGAATCAGATTTATGAAACAATCTTTGATATAACTAAACTTTATTTAACAGTGAAATATTATGCCCATTTTATCACAGTTAATGTTGTTCCTTGGGGTCTTAATGAAATGTCTGTAACCCTTTTTACCCTGTCTAAAACAGCCCTCCTCAGATTTACCTGTTTTGAGTGCCAATAGTTACTCCCACCGTTTACTCCCGCTTCATTGAATTTCTTCTCTTTGACATTCAGAGCACTGGGCAGAAATCACATCGCGTTAACACCCACTGTGGGCCTTCGCAATGCTTTGTTTTAATTGAACAGTCGGATTCCCCTGGTCCACACCAGTTCTAAGCATAGACTGGTTCTAAGTCAGCCGCCGACAGCCGTAACCGGCCCCTCCAACGGCCCGCCTTCCGCACCGGTGACGGTCACCGCCCCTGAGATAAAGAAAGGACCTCCCCCTCAAAAAACCTTCAGGCGTGCCGAACACTGAGCCTCAGGCGCCGTGAAGAGAAGGGCGACAGGGCGACAGCTCCCCCAGCCGAGAAGATCAGTTGTAATGATGCATTGTTATTCTTTTTTCCAGGTGAGAGACGGCTCCACATCTAGCTCCCCTCTGCTGGGGACTTTTTGTGGTGTTGAGATTCCCCCCAGGCTCCAGTCGTCTCAGCAATCTATGTATATCAAATTCAAAACTGACTCGTCCGTCAGCAACCATGGCTTTGAGGCAGCATATAGCTCTGGCTTGCAGGGTGAGAGTAATATCAACATTTTTCAACAAATTCAGACTGACTGCCCTAGGTTAGAAAAAAATATTTGAAGAAGGAGAAGGAAATCAAATTGATGGATATCATGCTTTTCTAGTCTTAACCACATGTTCTCGAAACTACAAGCCACATTCATACAGTGCTTCTAAAAATAGTGCTTCTCTATCAATTTTGACACTCGATAAAAAGACACTTGCTTACCCAGACAGTGCCAAGACCACAACAACTGCTTGCTTGTCTTTGGGAAGCTCTATGACTCTGGTCCAAATTAAACAGGCCTGGTAGGTCTTTTTTGTTGCTAAAGCTCCTCTGCGACCAATGTTATGCATTTTTCTTCTCCAACCATAACTGTCTGAGTTGGCTTGGAAACCAGCATTTATCAATGTCTAAACTCAAGTCCTGACAGAATACATGAAGTCACAGTTTCTGTAAACTCATCCAGAATGTTGGTAGCACACCTAAAAAGCATCCTACTCCATACAGTCCTAACATTAGATAGTGGTATAGGAGTTTTCTAGCTGTTGTATAGTAACAACTAGGATAAGAAACCTCTAATTGCCACCAATGTGTAGCTGAGAAAAACAATGTGGCCATAGCTATCTTGCTTATTTTGAAATTCAAGGGGACTGTTGGGCCTTTGAAACTGAAACTCTGGCTTTTAACATGACATAAGAACCAGAACTAATTTCAGCATTAATTTAATTACCTGTCTTCTAAAGCAACAAGCCTCAAATTGTATCAAACTTTAGTGTTTATCATTTGTCCTGCTTTCATTTCTAGGCTGTGGTGATACCCTGACCAGTCCCTCAGGCACCATAACAAGCCCTGGCCACCCCACCAACTACCCCCATGGCGCCAACTGTACCTGGTACATCAGTGTTTCTCCAGGCAACCTGGTTCGGCTGTCGTTTGAGTCCTTCAACTTGGAGTACCACAGTAACTGTAGCTTTGATTACCTGGAGGTCTATGACAATGGCACTGTGCAGAGTGGAACCAAGATTGGCAGGTACAGTATATGGTGTACATATACAAAAAACCTGTGTGTGTGTGTGTGTGATTTTACATTGTTAAATTGCATTTTTTCCCCTAAACTCGATAACAAACGAAACCCTAAATAATAAAATAGGTTTTAAGAAATTGCTTCAACCATCAGACCCTTGTATTACACCTGATTTTGGCAGTTTTTTAAACACTTTTTTGCTTTCTATCATATACTCTCAAGGTTAATCATATTGGATGGAGATAATCTATGACAGTGGTGTGCTGTGACTTTTAGGAAATTGGCCTTCACCTAGACGGGTTGTGGCATTATTGTACCTACAAACAGCCTAAACTGCCCATACATTGTGTTGCTAGTTCAAAAATATACTAGAAGTCCAAAACCAGCTACTCTCTTCTCCGCTGCAGAAGTGTTCGATTTTGTCAAGAGGGACGGTCATATCCACAAAACTGACAGAAACTATGCATCAGCTGGTAGTAAAAATAGCTTTCATAGATCATAGCCTACTGCCAACATGTTAGTGGAGAGTACATAACAAAACATTAGATAAATTATGGGACGGAATGTTGTTCTGAGATCAGATGGAAGGAGAGGTATTAGCTCTGCTTCAGTATTATCTAATTGATGACTATTTTTAGCTTTAACAGGTAAAGCACTTCTTTATTTGCTTGCCTTGACTACATGCCACTGATCTATGAACTGGCATCTTCGGTTCTCTCAACAGATGGTTTATGGCAGTGATTCTCAAATGGGGGTACGCGTACCCCTGGGGGTACTTGAAGGTACTCCAGGGGGTACTTGGGATTTTTTTTCTTTATATTTAAAATTAGCATCCATTCAAAAATCCTTGAAAAATTGTTACTTAACAAATATTCAATATAATATAAGTGTAAGTTTATGAACTAAATTTTATATTCAGTAGGCTTTTCAATTTAATTATCCTAAAAAAACAGAATCTCCCCCATCCCGATGGTTTGACCCAACCTGGCACACGCCACCTGTCATCGCCTGTCATCACCTGCCTTGAAAACTTCAACAATGGAGTCGAGTTGAAGTGCAGCAGCAATACTGCTGAAACACGGAGGGACAAGCGCCAAAGAAGGCGAAACCAGAGCAGAGAGCCTTCCCTAAACAACACCGTGAGAGCTTGTGCCTCTTCGAAGGGGCGCTAAAACGTAAAAGTTTTCCGTTGTGAAGTTAATGATTCATGACAAGAAGTCCGCGTCTCTACCGGTACCCTTTCAAAATAAAAGCATGTAATACAAAAGCCGAAATGAAATTGTATGACCTTAAAGCGAACAAATATTTCACAATAAAATAACAAAGACACTTAACCAATATTAACATTAACATAGATTGGGTTATTTACACTTTTAGTTTTTTTCTGTGGGGAGAGATTTGCCAACAGTGGCATTAAGCCACCACATCTTCAGCGATATCTCCAGACAAAACATGAAAGTCATGTTGCTAAGCCACCTGAGTTTTTTAAGAGGAAACTTTCTGAATTCAGGTCATCTCAAGACACGATGTGAAAAGCCTCCCAGAAGCAAGCGGAAACAAGCAACCTGTCAGTATTCTTTTCGATCCTTAAAGGAGATATTTTAAGATGATAAATATAAAAAAAATATGTTTTGAGCTAATCTTTTATTTAGAACTAAGTTAATGATTAATTTTTTGGGAAGAAGTGTTTAGCTATAATTAAGTTCATGAGTTCAGTTTGAGAACATATCTTTATTATGATCCCAAAAGAGGTCACTTTAATTTGATAATTATTTTGATGTGCACAAATCTTTATTTATATTGAGATAATAATAAAAGTCTAGTTATTTGTATATCTTTTTATTTCCAAATAGTTTAAGAGAGACCACTCCAAATAAGCAATGTTATGGAAATTGATGGAGCTTTAAATTTGAATGTGTCTTGTTACAAGGACTAATAAATCACATTACATCTTTCTTTCAACCAAAAATGCATTGCGCTGGTCAGGGGGTACTCGGCAGAATTTTTTCTTCAAAGGGGGTACGTCACTGAAAAAAGGTTGAGAACCACTGGTTTATGGGAGTATGAGCGTATTAGATGTATGCTTTGGAAAGCGAATTCTAGTCCCTGTCCCGTGCACACTCTCTGAAGATTTCTTTAAGGACCTCTAAGTGTTTTGTTGCACAATTCCTACCTACATACCTGCTTCCCCCACAAAGAATGGTGCTGCCTTCACCATGCGTCATAGTACGAATGGCATAAGTTAAGTCATGAGTGAAGAGGAATTACAAATATGGAATGGGAATTACACATCTGGAACACTTATTTATACGTTTAGCCACTATTATAGAAAAAGTACTCTAAATGAAAACAGATAATTACATTATGTGTCATTTTGCGGACGCTTTTATCCAAAGTGACTGACAATTAGTGCATTCAACATGTATGAGGGGCCATTTAGGGGTTATGTATCTTCCCAAAAGACACTTCGGCATTCAGTTGGGAAAGACTGAGGATAGAACCGCCGACAATCTGGTTCACTCCCATCAGCCATAGTTGCCATTAAAACCTGCCATGCCCGGTACAAGATTAGAAAAGAGACATGGAAAGTACCTTAAACTCCAACTCCGGGAAGCATATCTGCAATAGCATCTTCTCAGTGTCAAATAACCCCAAACTGCAATTTATTTTATTTCATACAAAATTCTACATAGAGTTCACGCTTGACATCAAGTACTATCAGAATACATCTCAACAGAAAGAAAAATGGCATTAAAAACCACCAAATAGATACATTTCATAGTTACTGGGCCAAATGTATACAATGGCACATCCTCATCCTCACATCTGCCTACTGCCAGTGGCACCAGTGCTCCCATCACCAACCCAATACTTCAACCATAGACTAGAATAGACAGCCATGAAGCTCAGACCGGACCCTCCGCACTGTATTAACAATACTTCTAACTATGTCAATTGCAAACTATAAATTTAAAAACTAAATATTCACTTATGTATTATTTTACTTTTATTTATTTATTATTTGTATTAATCCGTCCTTAATACATCTATAGCTACTGTTATTATTATTATTATAATTATTATTAGCTAATTAATTAAAAAATTGCCATGACTTTAATTATTATTTATCTTAAATTGACTTAGTTATTTATCCATCCTTATGTTTAATTGTTATATCTTGTTTGGGTTTTGTCTGTCCTGTGTATTTAATCTCTGTCTCAGTCATTGTTGTATTTGTCAAGTCACTATTGTATTGCTTTGTTTTTCACCACTAAGAATATAAAAGGGAGGAGTTATTGTCTCAGAGTTTGGGGAAGCCTTGGTGGAAATGCTAACCCTCTGGTTAGAGGATGACCGCTTTTTCCACTCAGTCACTGCCACCCAATTATGTTATATATGTTATTTATTTTATTCAATGTATTTGAATTATGATTTATTTGCATTCAGATGTCTCACAGATTATTTACTGAATGACATTCTCCATTTGTTGTAATCGGTCAAAATTAACACTTGGGGTGCTTTGTTCATGCAGGTACTGCGGACGTTCAGTGCCTGGTTCCATCACCAGTACTGACAGCCTGCTGACCCTGCTGTTTGTGACTGATTCAAGTCTAGGCACAGAGGGATTTTCTGCCAGCTATGTCTCTATCAATGCTACCACAGGTACAAAATACTGGAAAAGCCTGTGCATTAAGTATAATTTATCAGCAGTTTTTCACATTTTATATTGAAAAATGCCTTTGAGGGGGGTATGACCTTCGTTCATTGTATTTTGTGCACATATTCAAATGAATGTTGATGGGAGGGATCCTATTTTTGAGAGTGATGTCTAAACACGTTTGCCTGCACTGTTGTTGCATTGAATGAAGATTTAAAATGCAAATCTTTACAACTCAGAGTCAGCTTGTTGGTTTATCTAACTTAGACAATGAAAATTTAACAAGAAAATCAAGAGATAGAAACAGCAAGCTTGTCTTCTAAGTAAAAGTTTTGGATTGTGATATACATTGGCTGCAGTGGTCAATTTAAGGAGAGGTAAACAAAGTACTAAACAAATCTCCCAAACTGTGAATATAATAATTAATTTATAGTTTTATTTCTGACCCTTTTCCCACAATTTATTGTAAATTGTGAAATTATTAAATTACAGGTTGAGAAACAAGTTGACTCAATGTTATGCTGAAATGCATTGTAAATCTTTATTTATTGTGACAACATTTACTAATACCTGTTTGTTAGCAGGATAATAGAAAAAACTATACTGTACAGATTGTCACACAACTTGGTGAAAGAATTTGGCATGTGTCAGGAGAGAACCCATTAAACATAAGGGTGGATCAAGAAATATTGTTGATATTTCAAAGAAAAATAAATGTATATTAATGGGACTGAAATCTATTAGTTTGTGCAATTTTCTTCAGATCTAGTGAATTCAAATGTGGTTTCATAAGGGGACTGTGGGGGTATGTGTTGTCTGAGTGTCCTACTTTTTTAACTTGACAGGTGAATGGATCATCGAAGCGAAGGTGAAGTGCTCACTAAAAAATGTTTTATTTTTTTGGGAGAAATAATGATTTTTTTGTGTTCTGAAGACATCTTAGATCTGCACCTTAACTCGTGAAAATAAAAGGCTTGTGTTTATATTTTTGATGGTGTTTATAACAGATCTATGACCGCAGCCACGTAAATTAGAATGTGGAACATTTCAAAGCCACCAATTCAGATTTAAAATCCTGCTTAATCTAGTGTGTCACCAGTTTGAACACTTGATAAAGGCATTAAACAAAATCTCTGATTTCTACCTGAAGACAAATTCCACCTATGCATAAGCATGTGCACTTTCCTGAGAGCTTTAAATAATCAGTGATGCCAAATTGCTATATGAAGATATCTTGTCTTGTTTGTGAGGAGGTTTCCATTAAGAAAACGGAAAACTTGATTTTAAGTAATTTTTTCCGGTAAGAAATCTGGTCTATGTTTCTGGGTGAAGTTTAAGAGGTTTTCCACGACATCAAATTGATTGAAATTCTTTTTAAATCTTTC
This sequence comes from Platichthys flesus, assembly GCF_949316205.1. Taxonomy (NCBI): domain Eukaryota; kingdom Metazoa; phylum Chordata; class Actinopteri; order Pleuronectiformes; family Pleuronectidae; genus Platichthys; species Platichthys flesus. The sequence continues at coordinate 20,428,872 of NC_084965.1, read as the reverse complement.
CAAAGAAATTTGCTATGAAGTAGATTTATACTTTTATCTGGACAAAATTAAAATGCACTTAATGATTTTAATTAAACATTTTTTATTTCTCTCACATCAGATTGTAGTGACACCTTCACCACAACTATGGGGTCCTTCAGTTCTCTCAATTACCCTAACTACTACCCCAACAATAGAGACTGCATCTTCAAGATCACTGTGCAGGTCAACATGCAGATTTTGATGAACTTCACCAACTTTGAGCTGGAGGGTTCACCTCCTTCTTGCAGCTATGACTTTGTTGAGATCAGGTAAGGAATGAATTTAGGTAGGAGAGCTTGACTGTAAATAGAGAAAAGGGGCCTATTTTCACGTGGCAAAATTGTATCCTGAAGTCGAAAGTTTGCAGAGTGATATATAAGCAGCCTGTACAAGGGATTTACATCTGTTATTCTTTATTCAATATTATGTCTGATGTTTAAAACTGTCCTTTGCAGGGATGGTGGTTATGAGACATCTCCCTTAGTTGGTAAGTTCTGTGCCAGTAAGAGTCCTCCAGTGCTTGTCTCCCATAGCAACCGCCTTTGGATTAGATTCCATTCGGATTCCACTGTCACACGTGGTGGATTCATTGCCCACTGGGATGGCTCACAGACTGGTAAGTGGTAACACTGTTCTGATGTTAGACTTTACTCTTTGGACAGTTTAGGCTGAGGATGTAAAGTGTTGCAGTTTAATACAAATGCATAATTTCCCCAAAATAATGTAAAATTAAGCTGTAGGTAAATGAAAAGTATTGGGAGGTATGACCTCCAATGTTTTCAAAAGGCACATAATCACACCTCCAATAAGGACATCCCATAATAGAAGATAGCAAGATGATCACACTTATTTACATTTAGCTATAACATGTCCATTTATTCCTCCACCCTGATTGATAATGATACAAGCATCTCTTGTAGCACAACACAAGAAGATCGTCATCCTTTGAAAAGCAACACACCATAGCTTTTTGTTACTTTTATATATGATAATGGACACAACTATTATGCCTACGTTCTCTGACTGAGAAACAACAGCTAACATTAACCTGGTAAAGGGAACTGTAAATATGCAATTACACACACACACACATACACACACTCATCCACTCACCTACCTTCCAATTTGACAATCCCTTTTTTCCAAGGCTGTGGAGGGACATTGGCAACTACATCTGGGGCATTTTCCTCCCCTAACTACCCCCTGGCCTATCACCCTAATGCTGAGTGCTACTGGAACATCAGGACCAGCCAAGGCAGCCAGCTCCTTCTATCTTTCTCTGATTTCCACCTGGAGTCCAGCTCCAGCTGCTCTTTCGATTACCTTGCTGTGAGTGCCTTACCTCAAAATGTATGTGTTGCATTATAGTTTCAGGCTTAGCCCTTACCTTTATCAGTTTGAATACTCAAGAGAATGTAAGGATCCCTGCTGAAATGCTAGAGGAGAAGTGAAGTTTTTTATCCGAGTACTCATTTGTGAGTTAGTCTTAAAACGAGGTGTGGTTATCAAGATGGTAATGCATCTGGTTAATTAACAATTAAAAATGAATTCAGACACATCACAAATACACATGTGCTGTAGGCCATCAGCCTAGACTGGTAAAGTAGAGCTCACATTGACAGATCTCAAATTAACAAGAGGTGGTATTTTGTGATTTTTCTTGTTTTTCATTTCTGTTTTCTCATGCAATATCATTAGAGTTGTTTCATTTACATTGTCTCCAATTTGAATGACAATGTATGTCTGTGTGTGTTCAGGTATATGATGGTAACAACAGCAATGCTCTAGAGCTTGCTAAGTTGTGTGGCAATCAGCTGCCCAGCATCATCAACTCTTCGACAAATCAGCTTTTCATCAAACTACGCACTGACAGCAGCATCAGCGGTGGAGGCTTCCTTGCATCCTACACCTCTAGTATGAAAACACACTCGCACACAGGCTGGCAGAATAGCGCTAGATGTCTAAACATGCAATACTGTTAAACTTTGGAAGTTTTGCTTTATAAGGTTTTGTGTTTCTGAACTACGTCGATTAAGAATGTTTTTGTATCATTTAGCTATGTAGAGGAAGGTAGAGTAACCAAAGTTTGCACTCAAGGAAAAGTGCTGTAACTTGATGACATGCAGGAAACATGATTGGCTTTTGAAAGGATTTTCTGCTTTAATGATATACTTTTAAAATAGTTTGCAATACAGATGTGAAATGACTTTGTCCATGTTGATCAAGGTTGGTGCAACTTTGAATATACCTGAGACAGCAATATAAATAAATCCAAGATCATACATTTGTCAGAAAACAACAAAAACCTGGCTCAAATGAAATGCATTGAATAACATCGTGTCCTACTGTTGTATGATTGTGGGTTTATTTTTACAGAATGCCTTGGCATGCTAATTTCAGGCCAACATGCAGGAATGGTGGAGTCACTAAACTTTCCCAACAACTACCCACCCAACTCTCAGTGCAGCTGGACCATCCAGGCCAGCATTGGAAACACCATCAACTACACCTTTACTTCCTTTAAATTGGAGGCCTCTGACATTTGTAACTTTGACTACATCAAGGTACACAGATGCAGGCCATTACCATACCATACTATCCTCACCTGTATATACATATATATATATATATATATGTATATACACACACATATCTACACCCTACCCCTTTCTTGTATCCCGTTTCCAACAATCTTTGGAAAATTCCCCTGCTCTAGAGAATCATTATTTTCCTACTATTAGACAACCCCATATGTACAGTCTCAAAAAGGCAGAAACAATAAAGTCGAAACACAAACAAGAAAGGCCAAAATGGACCATTAAATTCAATTTATTTTATCCATTAGTTTTTTTAATTCATTATTACAATGAAATATGACAAAAATTTATATCTTCAGTGATTTTAGTCTAACTTTGAGCCTAACTTTTTATTTAAAAATAGAGAGAAAACGCACCTACCCGTCTACTTTTATGCTTCTAAGCAAGTCTTGCATAGAACAATGTGGTGGTGATGTAGATGCCGAAACAACCGAAGCTGCCAAAACAGTCAAAGTAGCTTCTATATATATGTGTCTATGGTCTATTCTATTTGAATGAAATCTCACACATTTAAAATCAGAAATGTTTCCAAAATACACAACCATATTATTGTGCCCTGTGCTGGTTATCTCTTTGTATTGATTTAGTTGTACTTTCAGTCCATCTAAATCAATCTTCCCTTTCTAGACTTAAAATCTTCACTTTTTAAAGTCCACAATTTTATATGGTCATAGAAATATGTGCGGTTTTGTGTGATGTTCGCCATTCATACCTCCTCCAAATATTTACTGCTCTAGCTCTATGATGGATCTGATGAGAATGCTCCTCTTATTGGTACATTCTGTGGATACCGCCCTCCCACCGCCAACAGCACCTCAAGCTCAGCCATCACAATGGTGTTCAGAACAGACTCCTCTGTGTCCATGTCTGGCTTCCAGATGATGTGGTACCAGAATGGTAAGTGAGCCAGACCACATCAATAAGACACTACAAGCAGAGATCTATATGATTCAAAATATACAACAAATGGATTAAATATGATACACTGCAAGCAAACCTCAGAGAGGAACATCCCATCGACACTATGTAGCCAATCACATTCCCTAATATCATCCGCTCTGCATATTTTCCATTCCTGTCACGAGGCGTTGACAGTTTGGGAAACAGGAGAGTAAATTGGTTTCTCCTCTGAGTTTTTAACAGTCTGGTACTGGTCCTACAAAATTTGAATTAGCGGATCTAGCTTATTCCAGTTACATTTTCCTGGCTGAGAGAGCTTTACCCCAATTAGACACTGAGTATGGAACAGATACCTGCTGACTAGATGGTTGTAAAAAGAATTACCAGACTAAAGACTTTGTTTTAAGGCTACTTTCAGCCATTGATGGCACTGGCTTGTAAAAATCAATCATTGTTTGTTTTATTTCTTGAGTATTATAGTCAGAATTTAGATAAATTATTAATCTTTGTGACCACGTTCCAACTGGTTGATGAGCACCTGAATCAAACTGATACAGATAACTGAGTAAAAATGGTTTGTAGTATTTCAGAGAGGTTTACATGGTGGGTCTTCATCGAATGAAGTGAAAAATTATTACACTGCCTTTTGAACTTATCTTAGTCATTTTATGTACTAGAAGAGATAGAATGCACTACACCCTCCTCTGCAGCTCTCTTCCCACTTGGGCGCCTGGTTAGTCACCCAAATATCAAATAGACACATGAAAGGAAAAAGCAATGTAAAAGAAAGTTATGTCAATGGCCCAAGGAAAATGTCTCTTTCCTGACGCAGAGCTTCTATGCAATGGCAACAATGCTCTTTTTGTCACGGTTTGGTATTTTCTATTGTTAAGGCTCTCCCTCTGTTTGAAGTGTTTTCTGTTTATTTGGTAAATCTCTTTTGTGTATGTTTGAGTTGTTTCATGTTTTCACATTCTGTGTTTTCTGTCTTCACTTCCTGTCGTTGATTGTCTGCGCCAGTCCTCATGTGTTGAACCTGTGTCTAATTGCCCCTGCCTTCCCTGTGTCTGTATATAAGTCTCTGTGCTCCCCTCTGTCCTGGTTGGTTTGTTGTCTAAATGTTTGTCGTGATCTCCTGTGCTTTGTCTCCCGTGCTTTTTGATTTGTCTTGGCTCCCGAGCTCCCGTCCTCTACATCTTTGTGTAAGCCTCAAGTGTTTTCTCCTGTGTGCTTTTGGTAGTTAAATACTTTTACGTGTTAAAAGGTAACCTTTTGTTTAAAACTCTGCAACCTGGGTCCATCTGCTTCACCACTTCCCTGACACTTTTAGTTTGATGGAATCTTCACCCATGCAATTGTTAGAATTTAAGGTCAAGCAGTTGTATGACTTCTGTTGCTTGTTCCTGTATAACAGTAGTTGTTGAGCCTGAATCATCACTGTATTAAAAATATGGACACTTTGACACTTTTGTGCCCTTCGACCTGCAGGTTGTGGTGGAGAGCTCTCTGGAACCAGTGGCTCCTTTAACAGCCCAGACTACCCCAACCGGTATCCAGGAAACAGAGAATGTATCTGGTATATCACCACATCACCTGGCAGCAGCATTACCCTCACCATCCATGAGTTTGATGTGGAGTTCCACCAAGACTGCAGCTACGATGTGCTGGAAGTAAGATTCAAGATACAATAGTTTATTGTCATGTGCACACCTATTACATTTAGAAGTCGCTGGCAATGAATACTGGGTCACAGGCTCTCTTTTAACAATGTTCAAAATATTACACAAGCAAAAGCATATATGAATACAAATGAATATAGAATGTGGACCTTTCTCACTCAGTTTTAGCTCTGGTTCTAGTGTACCCTAAATAGTTCATAAAAACTGTTAAACTCTTCAATTTTTCTATGGTGAATTCATGTCAACTCAAAAGTGACATGTAGTGTTCAATGTTCAACTGAAGGCTAAACGTAGCAATGGAAGTGTACTTGTTACTTTCTGAGGATGTTGCTGAAAGGAAGCATATAGTACAGTATAAAGTGAAAAGTATCGGTCTAAGGATAGAACCTTTTGGAGCTCCATGACTAACTTTTGTGTGAATGGAGGAGTCATTGTTAACCTTAACAAACTGGAATCGATATCATAAGTACAACTTAACCAGTCTAGTGCCGTTCCTTTAATCCCTACATGTTGTTCAATTCTATGATCTTATGATCTTATGATCTATGGTTTCTTATGATCTATGGTCTTATGATCTATGGTTTCAAATGCGGCTCTAACATCTAGCAGGACAAAAATAATGCCACTAAAAGGTCATTAGTTACAATTGTTAAACACAGTAGCACAATAAATATGTAATGGACTGCTTTTTAAACACTGTTGTAGTTGTAGCCATTTGACCTTCATCTGTGACATTCTCTAAGGTGTATGGTGGCCCAGACCTGTCATCCCCTCAGCTATCCAAACTCTGCAGCACCACATCTAACCCAATACAAGTCTCTAGCACTGGTAACCTGCTCACAGTGCACTTCAAGTCTGATGCCTATGTCAGTGGTCGAGGTTTTAATGCAAGCTGGGCTGAAGTCCCAGGAGGTAGGTGGAAATGATTGTTCGTCTGTGCCACACAATACTACACATTATAGTAGGAGGTATACTTTTGAGAGGGTAGAGTGGTGAACATAACATTTTTATAAGTAAAACCTTCATAACTGTCCGTGAGGAGGCATGCAAACTACAAAGTGCCAAATTGTGTTGTTAGAAAGTCAAAACTGCAAACTAAAAAACGACAAAACAAGTAATAGAAAAAGTTAAAATACTTTTAAAAGCAATATTAACAAACATTAAATGATATGTTAACATTTCATCAAATTTTTATTCATATACCTAGTACTCCAATGCCCTCATTTTAATTTATTTTACACCTATCTATGACTATAAACATTGTCCCTCATCACTGGAACGGGGTTAAAAGGGACCTTTAAGACTATAAACGATTGGAATGTACACATAGGCATGTAAGTGTTGAAAGACAGAATAACGGGCTGCTCAGATCTATGTGAGGGGGAAAGCCAGGTGTGCCACCTTCATATTTTTATCTAATGCACCTGAAGTTTTCTGCTACTGTTGCAACTACTTTTACTAAGCAGCCAATACCAATTTTCCAATTAGTGGTTAGCATGGAGACAAAAAAAGTGGCACTGCACTGATTTCACACAGGTATTGGAGTTGAATGGATTTTTTTGTAAAAAATTATACATAATATTTATTTTCACTATTTACACATGTAGTTTATTGTTAATTATAGTAATTATTAATAATGTATTGCCCTGTTGCCTATTGGTTATGTATTGTGGTCGTGGTAAGACAAGAAACTAGGTATGCGCCAGTGGCCAGTGTTGTGCACATTGTTAATCTCTTGTGAACGCTGAACTGAACGAATCCCTTCCGTGAGAGTGATCGTGAGCTCATCTCATCACGTTTTATGATACCATTCTTGAAAAATCATCATCGTATAGGAAGGCCATCAGGTGAAATTAAGCAAATGAATAATGAAAAATGAGTCTTCAACATCTTGTGTGCGCTCTTTACAACACTTGAGATGTGACACATACAGCCAGGACTAAAGTGACCGAAGAGATCCGGATTCATGATCCGACAACATCGATTAATAACTAAATACATGATTGTAGCTTTGTCATCTCTATCATAACCTTCCCAATAAAATAATTTGAAAAAATGAACTATGAACGTGAACAAGTACAAAAATTTAAATGTCGCTCCTGCCCCTTTAACACTGAGTCCTGTTGTTCACGTCACGTTACATGACGTCATAAACTACAGAGGGAATCAAACAAAGACTTTTGACAGGTCCTAATAACAGTGTTTATTAGTTAAAGTGAAAGCAGGTCATTAGGAGTGTATTGTGATACAAAGTGACACAGATCTGACTGATCGCACTCTCCATAACCTTTAATAAACTGTGTTTTAATACAGGTTGTGGGGGCCCAGTCACTGCTCCATCAGGGGAAATCCATTCGCCGTTGTATCCCGGCAGTTATCCAAATAATGTGGACTGTTCCTGGGTCATCAGTGTAGATTCCCACCATCGTGTACACTTCAATTTCTCCGACCTGGACATTGAACATCATAGCAACTGCTCCTGGGACTATGTGGTTGTAAGTAAATTATTTTGATTCTGTAGATGACAGCAACTGTTTGACCTTCTGGTCAAGGTATGTCAAGGAAGGGGAATGTAGTATGTCTGGCTAAGTGTGTAATTTACAGACTGAACCAGCCTAAATGTATATTAGGATGATGGTCATTACCACGTTTCAGTACATTGAGGCTTTTGTAATTTACAATACAATCTGTATGGATGAGACAGGGATGATGGAAAATGCCATATTCTTCAAAAACCGCCAACTAGTCATCTGTGAAGCAGGTGCTCAATCTGCTAGCTCAATTGAGTTTGGAAAACAAACCACCATTGATATTTCGCTGTTAGATTTAACTTTTTAAGCATCATTATACTTTTCTGCACTTAGATGGTCACCGCTTTACTTGTCAAACCAGTGCTATGACACTGGTTCAGGTGTCTCCCATTTCTCTTGATCATCTTGAGATGTATCTACACCTTGTCAATTCAATGCATATCAGAGCGGAAAAAAAACAAGCCCTTTGGGTCAGAGACATGTTGAGGCTTAGATATGGGAAAGGTTATTAAAATCGCTGTTGCACTAAAGGTGCATTTGAAACAATGTTTGGAACAATCTTGAATCTTCTGAGAGCTGGTGGCCAAACTAAGCAATTGGGGGAGAAGGGTCATGGTAAGAGAGGTAACCAAGAACCTGATGGTTACTATGGCTAAGCTCCAGAGATCCTGTGGAGATTGGAGAAACTAAAGGTATTCACATTATTTTATTTCAAACTGAATGTGCTGAAGAGTGAAAATTTGTAGCAGTCCAAATATTTGTAGTGTCGACTGTTAATGCAGTGAATTTTAAGCCAGGTTTTCCAGAATCATATGTCTGTCCCTCTGTAGGTTCATGATGGTCCAACCATATCATCTCCTCTTCTTGCCTGTGTGTGTGGCACCAGTCTTCCTCCCTCCATTACCAGCACCCAGAATACCATTACTGTTCGCTTTCGGTCTGACTCCAGTCGCAGTCACCGTGGGTTTAGCGCTCACTTCTCCGAGGGTGAGTATTCTTTACATTCAGTTTCAATCACTTGAGCATGGGTGAAATTTCCCCCATCACTTCATCTTTTAATTCATCAGTCCTATATTCAGATTGTAATAATTTCAAAATATAACAAGGCTTGCCTGCAGTAATGTTAACATTAGCGTACACAAAGCACACAACTGATCTCAGACAATAAATATGAAAGAAATACGAGATCACCTTATTTGCACTACACAAATATCCAGAGATCAACTTTGTTAACAAAACTGAATAACCTATTTCTTATGTATTGTAACTAATAGAATATGTTTACAATGAATTTGAAAGAAGAGAGAAGCCAAACTTGAATCTCAATTTTACATTCAAAATGTAAAATTAACGTGTAAAATTAAAAAATTAAATTTTAACGTGTAAAATTAAATAATCATTTCAATTTCAAAAGGAGGCCCTTTTGAAATTGAAATGATTATTATAAGGGCCAGAGCACCTCCAGTGGTAAGCCCTAGTGAAATTGTAAGGATTATTCTGAGGGTAGTGAATGGGCTTTTTGAGGGCTTCAACGTGCTCAGAAAGTTTCTAAAGTTTGCAGTAAATTAGAAAGAAGTGAATGGGCTTTTTGAAATTAGAAAGTGGTACAATTTACGTATTATTTGGAAATGGGCTTGGCAAAATGTTTCAACAGCATCATCTACGGAAAGCCCCCTCAGATGGCTTTCACCAAAAACACAATATATTTATTCAGTGCCCAATTTGGCCATATTCCACATTTTTATATTGATGTACTTGTTGTAGAGCTTTCATCAGATCAACGTATAATTTAGATGAGTGTCATCACAACAATATGGAGATCTAAAGTTATCAAAATCTCAATTTTTCATCATACCGTGTGAACGTAGCGTGGCATCAAAGTTTGATTAAACACCATCAAAACACGGGCGTCTGTAGCTCAGACATATTTGGTCCAACTGAGTCCAAACTAGACATGTAAGACAAAAGTTGCGACTTGATGACATCTACATAGAAATCGTTACTTAAAAATACAGTGCCCCCTGGCATCAACAGAAAATGTTTTTGGAACGTATTACACTTGGAAGTATTCCTCCGCCATTTTGGATTTAGTGGCCATTTTGGTCATATTCTGCATTTTTACTTTGACATACATGTCTTGGGGCTTTCATCAGATCAACTTCAAATTTAGATGTGTGTCTTCACAACAAGATGGGGATCTAAAGTTATTCGAACTTTTACACGCCATCAAAACACGAGCTTCTGTATCTCAGGCTTATTTTGTTCACTCAAGTCCAAACTAGTTTCATCAAAACAAGATCGATATCTAAAGTTATTGAAAGATCGATTTTTTGTCATACCGTGTGGCCGTGGCATGGCAAAGTTTGATTAAACGCCATCGAAACACAAGCTTCTGTATCTTGGACATATTTGGTCCAATCGAGTCCAAACTAGACATGTAAAACAAAAGTCACGACCTGAAGGCATCTATAAAGAAATCGTGACTTAAAATCACAGCGCCCCCTGGTGGCACTAGGAAATGTCTTGTTTTTAATACGTCTTACACTTGGATGTATTTCTGCTCATCCACTTTGCAAAACCATGTCAAACTGTGTCAAATGGGTCTCTAGACATTGATAATGAGGGCATACGATTACTGTGACTTTCCATCATTCAGATTATTAATGGTGTGGCATCAAATTCATCAGCTCGCCATGACACAGGAAATCGCTGTAACTTCTGTGTTCATGGGTCCAGCTCTCTCAAACTACATGTGTGTGTTAACATCCCCCCCTGAAAATATTATATGGTTTTAAGGAATGGGCGTGGCAAGAAAACTGACTAGTTTCCCCTAAAGGGCTGCCCCGGCACTACGATTGGCTGACATGTACAAAAATCGATTGAGGCATGTGTCATTTCATAATAAACAAATAAGGTTCTCGGATAGATATGCTAGACCAAACAGAAAGGCCCGCAATTTTGGCTTTAGTGGCCATTTTTGCCATATTCAAGATGGATATAAAAAACGATTTAGAGATCGGTTTTTCGTCTCACCGTGTGACCGTGGCGTGGGATCAAAGTTTGATTAAACGCCATCAAACACGAGGTTCTGTATCTCGGACCTGCATGGTCCAATCGAGACCAAACTAGACATGTAAGACTAGAGTCCCGGACTGATGACATCTACACAGAAATTATGACTTGAAATCAAAGCGCCCCCTGGTGGCTACAGGAAGTGACATGTTTTATACTTTGATGAACTGCTCCTGGCTGCTTTACAATATACAACTCAAAAGAGCTCAGTCAAGTCGTTGGATCATGGTCAGAATTGTAAAATTTCCTCAAACCATGTTAACATTGATGTGTGGCAAAGGATTTTCCTTCGCCAAAGGACACTATGTTGTCTTAACTCCAATGTGAATTGTCCTATCACTACCAAACTTCTGTCACATGATAAGAGTACAAGCCTGAACAGCTCTATGTGTCAATGTTTCCTCAGTGTCATAGCGCCACCCACTGATTCGCCATGAAACAGGAAGTACTTTGTTAATCCACTCTGCATTATTCATCCGGCTCCAAACTACTGATAGTAGTGACCATAGCGCCACCTACTGATCAGTGTGAACATTTCTTTGTGGTAGCATTGTCCAATTGACACAAAATTGCTCACGCTACATCAGAGCGCCTACAGATCTATATGTCTGTGCGTAATAATAGTGAAGGCGCCACCTACTGGCAACAGGAAGTATGCTTTGTTTTACAACTATCATTCGATTTACTTACCATTTTCACAGTGTGATATGCTATTCGAAAGCGTGGACCGTAATGAGCAATTAGCAGGCAAGGATCGACATCGCATGACGGACGCAGGAAGTGAAGCGTTTAACTTGAGTGCACAAAACGCATGCAACGCGGAGACGTGCGCTTGGTCATCGATCGTTTTCTCCACCGACCGCAACAGGCTTCAACATGCGGGTGCTCAGGCCCGCCAGTGCTACAAAGTAGCCCTAGTTTGTTACTGCATCTACTCAGCATTGTAATGAGACATTAATCAGTTCACATAATATTCTCACCATCATAAATTTGAATTTTTTGAGACAGAGCTAACACTCTGAAATAATGAAACACCAATTATTAAGAAAACAGAAGCGTTTGTCTCATTCAGACCTTCTACAGTAATTCTCCCTCTGTAAGTCTGTTTCGATATATAAAACATAAAACCCACTGTAAGTGGGTCAAACTGTTTGACCTGTTCTGTTGGATGGTTGAGGGTTGGAGGAAGCTAACCATATCATTTTGTATGTTTTCAACAGCCTGTGGTTCAACAATAATTACAGACAATGATGGTGGGGCCATTGCATCACCTCGGTACCCAGCACCATACCCAGCCAATCAGAACTGTAGCTGGATCATCAGAGCACAGGAACCATGTGAGCTGCTTTAATCAAGGTTGACAAAAGCAAAACTATTGTTGTATAACCGATGTTACACATTAAGTGTTGTTTTTTCTTTCTGTGGCCAGTCAACCATGTGACCCTGTCATTCACGGACTTTGAATTAGAAATGATATACTCCAACTGCTCCCATGATGCTGTGGAGATCCTGGATGGAGACAACTACCAGGCACCATCTATAGGTAGTTTTACTTTTAGTGGGTGTATGTGTATGTGCTTGCGCGCTTGTGTGGATGTGCATGTGTGCGCATTTTGCAGTTGAATACAACAGGTTGTTCATTTACATGAAAATCTCAAAGGCGTTTAAATTTAATATAAATTTTTGACAGGGCGCTATTGTGGCCCTGAAATACCTCACCCGGTGACATCCTTCAGTAACTCCTTGGTGGTCAATTTCATCTCAGACCACTCCGTCTCCAGAAAAGGTTTCCGAGCCACCTACTCGGCTTCCACATCTAGTAAGAGATACCAGGATACCATGCTCAGATCTAGAAAAATATATTTATTACTGAAAATTACAAAAATCACACTGTTACCATGCATATACACTAATATTGAAAGGATCTCCAGTAAACACTCTTTTTACCTCCTCTGCTCAGGTTGTGGAGGAGATCTGGTGATGGAGAGTGGTGCATTTAACAGTCCCAACTATCCAGATGCTTATCCCCCTAATGTGGAATGTGTGTGGACCATCAAAAGCTCACCAGGAAACCGTCTTCAGCTCTCATTTATGTTAGTTTGAATGTGGAGGTTGATTCTTGATCTCAGGAGCATATCTCTGATTAAATATTATTAACTGAAGTTACTTTAGTAGGAACATCTGTCAGATGGTGCCCTCCTTGACCTATCTCAGGGTAACTCTAACAGTCACCTGACATCTTCTGCGTATGAAGGAGACAGAGGTTTTAGTCTGCTCATAGAGAGCTGATGCTGTCTGTTTATTTAGTTCAGATTATACACTCATGACACACCTGCACTTTGAAAGCGGCAAACGGAGTCCTCTTATTTCTGGTTATTGTTACTTCTTGGCTATGTTAGGGCTACCCTGTTCAGCGAGAGCTTGTTATGCTGTATTGTGGTCTATATTCATATATATATAAAATAGGTGTTCAGTTAAAAAATATCTCAAACAGATAATGCAGGAAATCGTCAGGATTGATTGGCTGGATCAGATTCAAATCATATAATGTTTTATAATTTATGTTGGTTGAGTAATTTGTGCTTGGTTTTGCACATTTTCATCCCACTTTAGCTTTTGTTTTTCCAGAAACCATCAGTTCTTACCTTTGAAATTATTTCTTGGTCGGGGAGTAATAATGGTTAGATCAATGTCCAGTGTCATCAGGGTTACGACACTGGGTAATATGTATATAATATGTAGAGCTTGTGTGATGCAATCGCCAAGTTGATAATACTGGCTACTATTAACTCGGCAAAGATACAGTATATTTTTTTGGCATAAACAGTATGCTGGGCAGTATCAGCTATCTATTGTTCAGCATTTTCCGATGTCACATTACATAATTCTAAATAGTTTCTGACCAATAGTTTTATTGACTAACAATCCAGCTTAGGTCAGAAACTAAATATATAACTTATTTTTTTATGGCATATTATTGATATGTGAAAGGCAATTTGAGTGTTTTAATTAGTGATTGACCTCATAAACCTCAGCAGAGCCATTGAAAAACAAACTGAGCTGCATAGTGATTGTTGGCAGAGGATGAAGATGAGATGATGCTGCACATTAGTTAAATGGCTTTACTTTTTGACTTTGCAAATAATTAATCCGTGGCTGATATTTTGCTTTTACAAGATACTTAACCACTAACAATCTTTCTTTGTGTTTAGTATCTTTCACCTGCAGGGAGACTCTCACTGTATTAATGACTACCTAGAAATAAGAGAGGGCAACTCCACTGGATCTGTGGTTGGTTCCTTCTGTGGGAACTCGCTGCCTTCCAACTACACCTCTGTGATTGGTCACATCCTGTGGGTGAAGTTTGTCTCAGATGCGTCAATTAGTGGAGAAGGATTCAGAGCGACCTTCTCACACTGTAAGTGTAAACACCATTCATGATCTTGTTTAAATTCAAACTCCTGAGCCACAGCCGCCCCGTCATACCATGCCACCAACACATGTTGGTGTGTATGGTCGGCTGTGACTCAGGAGACAGAGTGGGTCGTCCACTAACTAACTAACCAGATGGTTGGTGGTTCTCCGCCTGCTCCGATCCGGGTTCCAAGTGTCCTTGGGAATACACTGAACCCCAAATTTCCCCTGACGGCTGTGCTGGCAGTGTGCAAATGATGTTTGATTGAAGTACTTCAAATACATGCGCTGTGTGAATGTGTCAGTGTGAATCGATGTATGACAACATTTTACTGTGATGTGTGATGAGTAGTCATCAAGACTAGAAAAGTGCAAAATAATTATAGACTATTTACCATTTAAATGTTCCATTCCAATCTTCCTAATTCTCCCTCTATCCTTTTTCTCATTGTCATTAGTCATCTTACTGAAGTAACAGCAAGATCTGTTGTAAGATGTCTGTTTATTCAGTAATTACATCTGGTCAATAAATAACTTGGTAGGTCAAATTTTATTAGAGAGGGAATAAGAAATCTAACCCTTGACTTCCTCACTTTTTCTCAGTGTATGGTAATGATCTGATGGGGGAGTTTGGCCAGATAGCATCCCCACTGTATCCCAGAACATACCCAAATAATGCAGACTACTACTGGACCATCACTGTAGAGGGAGACAGCTACATTCAGATCCGTTTCTTGGACATGGATATTGAGGACCAGTATGAATGCGTCTATGACCACCTCAAGGTAAGATTCTGCATGCTGTGAAATCGCATTGTAACCTTGATTTAACATATTTATTTTACAGTCAGAATGATGCTTGTGCCAGTGTGTCTCAGGGGTATTAATTGTTTCATGTGTGAGACATTGTGCATTGCAGGTGCTGTCTGACTCATTGCAATCTAACTTTTACAGCAACTGTTTGTAACAGGACAGACTTTTCACTTGAGCACCAGTACTTTGCTGTAGATTCAGAAAATGTTTGAGTAAACAAGCTGATAAATTAAAGTTTAAATGAAATCTACATACAAATCTATAAAAGTGGTCAGCCTTTAATATTCAATTAATATATACTACATATATATCATATTCTTCACCTGTTGGACAAATTTAGGACATTGTGCAACAGGATCACTTAAACTGTTTTACCTGTAAACAGTGTTGACAGTCAAGTTTGCATAATGTATCAGAGAACAGAGCCCCGATGACAGCTCAAAGAGCTGTCCATAAATTTGATACTTTTTTTATTCTGCCCTCAATCCTTGGTTGTTTCCAGATCTTTGATGGCTCCAGTGTTCATTACTATCCGATCGGAACATTCTGTGGTCTGGATTTGCACCCTGCCGTGAGGAGTTCTGGCAGCACTGTCACCCTGCAGTTCAAATCAGATTCAGTGATTGGAGGACGAGGCTTCCTTGTTGAATGGAGTGCAGTCCAGGACTCTGGAGCACCACCCACTATCTCACCAGGTAAAACAATGACATGACAATTAGTTCTTCTCCAGAGAATTGGAGGAAAATTTCAAGGTAGATGGTGGTGACAGAGCTAGACTTGTAGCCTAACACAGGTTTCATAATCACAATTGCCACATTGAAAGGCAACTTATATACTAAACATGTGGCCATGTTCTCCTTTAGTGATATGAAATTTCTTACAAAATTAACAGTAAAATTTGAACAGCCGTAGCCTGGTATCTCCAAAATGCATACAGAAACAGTTCGTGTTTTAGGTCCCATCGGTTTAGGAGCACACAGCATGCTCATAAAACACAAGAATAAAGACTTGCAGCCACGAAATATACTTCAGGTCATGTTTACTAACAAACACAAGCTGTTATGCAGTACCTGTTTAAGATGCATGATACATTTATTTTACTGTATGCCATTATTCAATTTATGTTAGCCTACATACAAAAATGATTCCTACAACTAAAGAAATTAGTTTTGACCCTCATTTTGTGCCCTTCAGAATTCATGCAATTTCTGTGAATGTCTGCATCTGTGTGGACAGCCTGCAAAAGTATACTGCTTCGCACCTTTAACCATGAACATCCCTGTTATCACACTGAATATGTGGCCCCAATAAGAGTAATCAACTGTTTTAAAAATCTGATTTCGGAGTCATAACAGGGTATTTCAGGAAAGTAGAGCTCTTGCAGTGAATGCTTTAGAGCAGAGGTCTTTAGCAAGGGGTCCGCAGAGGTATTGCAGGGGGTCGCAACATTTTTTGTTGATTAGACAATTTTTTATATTTTAATTAAAAAGAAAATCCCCACAATTTAAATGTCTTTAAATTGTAACGAACGGATAAATGGAGGCAGAATACATTATCTTTTAGTCAGCAATGCACACACTGCAACTTTATACCTTGCACATGTTTAACATGTTTCATAAAACATGAATATATGAACCTGGGTATCATTTGAATAGCTTAGTATTGAATGCACAATAACGGTGAAGACCCCTGCTTTAGAGTGTAAGCTATTAACTGTGTGCATATCATCCAGCCTTCCAAGAAATGTTTGTTTGTTGATCATTTGATGTAGTTGACTTAGTAGTTGTGTAACATACATTTGTTTTAAATATTCCCACAACACTCTTTTAAAACCAAAAGAAAGGTTAAACAGCCAATCTGTCCGGGAGAATATTAATAATATGTGTTGGAACTAATGCAGTTAGCAATGTAAAATGTACATATATTCCCATTAAGAACTAAGGTGTTGAGTAAATATCCCCTCTAAAACAATGCAATGTTTGAAAACACCGCCCTCAAACCTTAGAAGACCTGACAAAATTGCCAGTGTTTACAAAAACAGCCCTGAGGCAAAAGGAAACTTAATGGATTTTAAAAATGTTTTAAAAGGCTGGCAAACTCATTGAGATCCCTCTTCCTTTTCCTCCTTAAATGAACATCTCTTACTGACTGAACCTTGTTCAGAGGGTCAGCAGCATCATCTGCACTTTCTGACTACTATACAGTATTGAGTAGAGTAGTTTCCCTGCTAATTGAGTGAAGTGTTGACGTTTGAAGGAGGGTGACATTTTTTCACTCCAAAGTTAAGGTTTAATAAGTCAGTATTGCATGTGTTCCATCTTAGAGAACCATATTTGTGTGTGTTACTGTTTTTCAGGTTCATGTGGTGGAATGCTAATGGCAGGAGATACTCCTGGCTTCTTCTATTCTCCTGGCTGGCCTGAAGATTACCCACTGACCCAGGAGTGTACTTGGTTAATTCGTTCTCCAGACTCGATTGTAGAGTTTAACATCTTGTCCCTGGACATGGAGGACTACCCCAGTTGCTTCTTTGATAGCCTGGTTATTAGAGACGGTAATTTATGAAAGCCTTTTCTGTAGACCTTACCCTGAGCAAATCACGAATGGAGTTGCTGAAATAGATTTATTGAAAGCACCATGCCCCTGTGGTCTCATTTGTGCATGTTTTTGTTTCCAGGTGCAACCAGTATGTCCCCTGTGCTGGCTACTGTGTGTGGTCGCGACCCCCCAGGTCCTCTCCACTCGACAGGAGATTCCATGTTCATTCACTTTTCCTCAGACAGCAGCGTCACTGGCCGTGGCTTTACTGCCTCCTACTCCAGAGGTCAAGCACCAGAAGCAAATTAATAAACGTCATAAACAAGGTTCTATTAGTATTGTAAACAAAAGATATGGTCAATAGGGAGTAATGGCAAAAAAAACTTGACCCTCAATAAGATACAGATAAGATATTTGATTGATCCCAAAATCATGCACACACGACATGCAGAGTAGGGAAATTTGTCTTCTGCTTTTGTCCCATCTGGTGAACATCACAGGACACACAGAGCAGTGGGCTGCCATGCACAGCGCCCGGGGAGCAGATATTGGGGGAGTAAGGTGCCTTGCTCAGGGGCAGTTAGACATTGGAGGTAGGGAGAGTGCTCTTTGGACTTTGGAACAGATCCGGGTGTTGTCCTGGCAGGTATGTTGTATTGTCACCGTGAGGAATCGAACCAGCGACCTTCCAGTTCGATGTCCGTAACTTTCTGCCCATAGTCCAATTATTCTGTCACTAGTCCACCGCCGCGACAGTTACATTTCTTTTCCCACACATTTCCAGTCAAACTACTACTCTACTACTGTTACAACTCTACAAAGGCAATAATTACCTTAATAATAATAATCTTGATTATACTTTTGTGTCTTCAGGTTGTGGTGGTCTTTTGCATGTAGACAGGGGTGTGGTGAGCAGTCCTCACCACCCCCAGAACTACACGCCTGGTCTGAACTGTAGCTGGAATGTGATGGTGACACCTGGCTTCAGGGTTTCTGTCACCTTCCAGAACCCCTTCCAGATTCAAGGCTATGGAAATGGGTGCAGCTCAGGAGACTTCCTTGAGGTAAACAACATATTGAGAGCATGTGTGTATGGTTACAGGAAGGCCACTTACTGGGCCCATGAACGTTTAACCCTCAGAGCCTTAAAATTTGTTTCTGCTTTCTTCACCCTCATGGACAAAAATTGTATTCCTAAAACGTCTATAAAATGAAATGTATTAACAGCATCATCAGTCCTGATCATAAATACAATATATTTATACAATTTCTGTATTTTAAACTACACATTTGTTTACATAATACCACATTTTTTAAGTAATGTAGTAATACATTGATAATTTCCATGAACTGTATGATAACAAGTTTTATTTTGGATGGTTGTTACAGCTTTGCATATGACACTGGTATGCAGCAACATTAATGTTTTTGAATTATTAGCTTTTGTGTGGTATCACATTTAAAATAAATATTCCTCTCATAACAGTGCTTCTTCCCGAAACTGCTATAAAAATTGTTCTTTGGGTGGCTTAATTCTTTTAACCAACTTCAGCCCTGTTCGAGAATATAAAATTGGGCATTCAACTGTATTTGTCAGTCCTGTCACCTGTATTTGTTTGGCAGTGTATTTTATACCTTTTTATGTAGAAGGTATACTGTAAATTCTTTCGGATTTGCGGCGGTGTATGTCAGCTCCTCTGTAACCTTTGGATATAACATGATCTGTATTGAGTTAAATTGCGGTGAGTTCTTAAGGTGTGGTGAGTGTTATTACACTATGTCTTCCCCTCCCCACTAAAAAGGAAACTAAAAAAGTCAATTGATACAACTACATAGTCATTTTCCGACATAATGCGCTTCCTGCAAGTCACTGTTTCTTGTTAACATGGTCCAATTGCAGTCTCGTGTGGTGATCCTGCAAAAAAAATCTGGTTATGGTGGTGTCGGGAGTGTTTCCTACATTTAAAGTAACTCATTGACTCATTCAGTACTGACGCCGGAGTCCTAGTTGGATGTCTCAGTCACCCCAAGTATAGGTCATGAACCATGCCTCCTCCATGTTAGTGTATGAGACATGGTTCCAACCAAAAAGGCTTAAAATACAAAAAAAAAAAATATTCACACTGATGTTATACTAATGTTGTTAATCATCCTGATTGAAACCTGAGACTTCCTTGTGATTGTGCAGGGGCATGTGTTGGTGGAACCGCAATACCTTGATTCCATTCATTGATATTTACTGTGCACAGTCTGGCTACAACTGGCACAAAATGCCAGTGTTTTTTACACATAATGTTTTGGCTACATTTCTGGATAGTGGGAGGAAGTGGATATCCTTCATATACTGTACATATGCTCTTGGTACATTGTTTGTCTGTTTTTAAATAATTTGTGTTTCTAAGATCAGCTGTAGACCGGTTTTGGTCTACGAACAATTTGTTAATAAGACTGGTCTCATGAACAAATTGTTCTTTCTCCTTATCAAACAACTCTTCCCATTTATTTGATGTACATGCAACTTTCTTTTCTGTCATGCTTTTTTATTTGTCTGAAGTCTTCGATTCACTATTCACGATCAGCAATTAAATTGTTTATTTAGAGTTATTATTCACTTGCTGGTGTCTCCAAAGCTTAGGAATGGTCCAGATGGCTCTTCTCCATTACTGGGCCAACGTCGCTGTGGTACAAGTCCCCCATCCCTTCTCCAGACAACTGACAACCACCTCTTCATTCACTTCATGTCGGATGGCAGTAATGAGGCCAGTGGCTTTGAGCTGATCTTTGAGGCCCACAGTCAGGGTACAGCCATCTCACTTATACTTTTTCTCCACTCACCAGTATTTTATTGATGTTCTGGGTTGATTGTATAAACAGGTTGTTTTAGGTGGACTGTTCAAAATTTCCAGATCGATTTTAGTTCCATCCACTCCTGAAATATAAAAGGAGAGATCCTCGAGCCACCAGCCTACACCAGCACTAATTGGGCCCCAACTAACTTGAGTTTTAGAATACTGTTTTCACCTGATGTCCATACTGGGCTTTCAAGCTCCAAAAACTGAGACTCTGGTGCTGATTTAGTTAGAAAACTCAGCATTTTGGGTAGAAAGTGAGACTTCTGGAAATTATGATGGAGATGCCCACATTCTCCTTGTGATTTTGATCTTATCAGTCAAACTAACCCAAGTGACATAGTGCAGGAAGAGATGTATGGGGTGAGGAGTGAATTTGAAATTACCACAATTTTCCATAAAATAAATCAGCCTACCATGATGAAATAATTTAAAAGAGAAAATGTATGTATTTGTTTTTGAGGAAACGTACAAATCTGCTCTGTCTCCCTTTCTGCAGCATGTGGAGGCTTCATTAAGCTGAATGACAATGACCCTCCAGGGTACATAAGTTCACCTAACTATCCTCAAAACTACCCCCAGAACATTGACTGTATCTGGGTCATCACTGTCCCCAATGGAGAAGCTGTCCAAATCGACTTTGAGGATGAATTCTACATTGAGCCCACAGCCCAGTAAAGCTGCTACTTTCTCTACTTTGTTATTTTAAAATGTATGCCTGCTTAGATTTAGTGTTTTCAAAGTATACTATTGTGGTGGACATATGTGATAGACAGAATTCACCAAAAGATGTGGTTTACACTATTTGATTTGCACTACGTGGTTTGTATGATTACACACTCTATAAGGAGCTGTGGGGTTACCATGGTAACAAGTGCACGGGGGGGGGGGGTTGAGAGTGGATGTTTTGGTGACAGCCGGAAGTTCTCTATAGCTGTAAAATAAATAAAAAATTAAATAATAAAACGGACACCCCCACTACAAAATCATGAGATTTTGTTGCACTGAAGGATCTGTCTTAAAGGTTCACCCAGGAATTTCACTCATTATCTACTCAGCCCCATGTGGAGGGGGGGATGAGGATGTCAATAATTGTATTGGATTCTGCTTTAACAAAGTTTCTTCACCAAACCCTTGATCGGCATAGGGGTGAGTAGAAAATGAGTGAATTTTCATTTTTTGGGATGAACTATCCCTTTAAAAACCTTCTTTGGATAAAATGCAGTTTTCTCAGTTATAACAAAGAATACCAGGGGCTGAAACTGTTGGGTAGAGATAATAGAAAGGTTGATAAACCAAATTAAAATATAATTTTATGACAATTAATGTAAAATATCATTTACCAAACCCCTTAAATTACAATCCCTAAAATTTATAAAAAAATGCCACTTGACCGAGAAACAGACTAACTGGTGTTCCTTCATGCATTTCACAGATGTATGTATGACTACTTGGAGGTGCGTGATGGTTCTATAATCAATGCTGACTTTATTTCCCGACTGTGTGGCAACACCCGACCATCTACCCAGCATTCAACAGGTTCCTCCATGCTACTCAGGTTTCGAACTGACACCAGTGTCACACATAATGGATTCAAGGCAAAGTACTCAAAAGGTAAGGTAATCACTGTTATCTCACGCTGTACTAACTACGACTCAATAATTTATATAATATTAAAATAATAATAATAATATTTCTTCCTGTCTTAATGTCTTAACTACATTCATATGTTTCTACATTTTTATATATTTGTTTTATATTCCTTACTCTTGCTGCCTTTTACACTTAAACACTTTTTATTTACATTGGGACCTCACTATGGAGCCCGCCATGACAGAGGCTTTTAAGATTTAATGAAGACTACCACAGGTTCTCTTTCATGTTTGGAAGGGGAGGGTGAGGTGAGGGGTATTCAGCTGCAGTTACTGAGTGCGTCTTGATCTTCCTAATGTTGGCCACATCAAGTCTTTCACATTGCAATGATGGTACACATTATTTTGCACCGTAAACATGAGTTTGACTCTTTATTATTCATAATCTCTCTCTCTCTCTCCTCTCTCGATAGATAGATAGTAAGACATAGATGATATATACATATTAAATTGCCTGCATATCTCTGTTAGATGGTAGCACTGGGAAGAAAACAGGAAAAAGAAAGAAAAGAGATTAAATCAAATCCTACATATGTTTGTCTTCATATGTTAGGCTGTACTAATGCTCTGTTTAAATAATAGATATGTTAAATTATTATACATGACTTTAAAGGTTTTCTTTATTAAGAATTAAAAACAAAGTCAAATACCAATGGCCCTACTCTCATTTGATATCTCTAATCCCCAACAGCAACATGCGGGGGTACCTACTTAAGTCAGAATGGTATGGTCTACAGCCCTGGCTTCCCAGGGTCCAGTTATCCTGACATCTCCAACTGTGAGTGGTATCTGGAGGGACCAACAGGGCACTACCTCACCCTTAGCTATGGAAACTTCAGCCTGCAGACCAGTCAAGGATGCTCTGCTGACTATGTTGAGATCAGAGAGTACAATGCCTCAGGTGCAAACAATTTTTTTTTAGCAAAGATAATGTGCTTTTTTAGAATCTATATGATTCCTTGAATGTACACATAAAACGGACTGCATTTATATCACACTTTTCTTATTGAGGTTTGACAGCGCATAACAGGTAACAGTGCATACAGTAATAGAACTGCTGTTTTTTGACACGTGTGAGATGCAAATCAAAGACCCACTATCAGATTCATTTCCTGTTCTGTTCTATGGCTGTAGGGCGCCTACTGGGCCGACACTGTGGCAGTGACCTTCCAGCCTCTGTGGACACATCTGACAGTTTTGCTTACATCAGGTTTGTCAGTGACACCAGTGGAAACGCAGCCGGCTTTAGTCTGTCATTTGAAGCCAGCGTTGAAGGTATGTTTTTTTTTTTTCAAAGAATTACTTGTTGCATGATCACATTACATGTCATTTAGCTGACGCTTTTTTCCAAAGCGACTTACAGTTTTAGAACACTCAGCATTTATGAGGGGCCATTTTAGGGGTTCAGTATCTTGCCAAGGACACTTAGGGAAAGAATGGGATTCGAAACTGCAACCTTCTTGTTGCAGAACACCCGCTCTATCCCCTAGGCCACGCTCTCCCCATTAAATTTACATCTCTATACATAGAGTACATGTATATTTTAGCAAGCAGGACCCAAATGCAGGCATACACAAGTGATGGTTAAGAAGGTAAAATCTGAAACACAAAATAGAGAAACACTTATAGATAATACATTTAAAGCAACACAAACTAATTAAGGAGCAACTGAGAAGAACAAACAAACTGACAAAAACAAAAGGAACCACACAGACTACTGTATTTACTCAGGGGGAGGCAGGGACAATTAAAGAATGTCAAAAAAAATTGGGTACCAAGAAAACATACATAAGGAATCACAGGAAAGAAGCTTAACTGGGACAGAATCCGAAGGAAAGGTACTGTTAAACAAACGTACAAGGTATAAAAGGAAATGATAAACCACAAACAAAAACCAAAAGAGTCTTTCACTTTTTGTTTTCCTTTTCCTCACCATCCTCTTGCAGCCTGTGGAGGCGAGCTGAATGCACCCTCAGGAACTATCTCCTCTCCCAATTATCCCAACCTATACCCACACAGCCGGGTGTGTCACTGGGAGATGATGGTACCACCAGGCCGTCGGATCACACTCACGATTAATGACCTACGGCTCGAAGATTCTGGTTCTTCCTGTGAATTTGACTATGTTGATGTGAGTTCCTTTCTGCCAGTGTTTCCTTATGTTTCCTCACGTCATATTCAAATTACACAAGATGTAGTTTGTCACCACAAGATTATATGTTTTATTAAGCTTTTCATGTCACAAATCAGTTCCATTCATCTCAAATGCATTTAAGTGGTGGATGAGGGTTCAGCAGTAGTGTAAGCTCAAACCTCAGTCTACAATTATGGTTAGACGTGAATAAAGATGATTCTTATTGTGTGATATATATGAGCTGAGCTAAAGAAACCTTAGATTTTATATTGACAAACTGTAATTTAGGCAGAAAGGACTATTTCATAAGGTTACGTTTGATGTCGCACTGTGGAAAGCAAGGCTCCCTGTGACCCTCAGAAGCACTGGGGGACATGTCCTTTCACAACAGGTGGGGACACCTGCTATGATTAGTGGCAATCAAAAACGTCTTCTTACATGGAGCAACTCTCGTGTCAGAGCTTAACTGTTCTGTTGCTACGCACTAGCTCACAAGGGGAAAAAACGGCTCGGGAGAGTCAGCTCACATTTCGCAGGAAGAAATGTTTTTAACACAGAGCGCTCTGGCTAGAATTAAATACTGAACCCTGAATTTCCCCTCACAGAAAAAGTGCTGCACATAGGTGCACTGTATGAATTTGTGTGAATGGTTGAATGGCAATAACCTGTATTGTAAAGCACTTGGTAGTGTAGTGGTCAAGACTACACAAGCACTAAATGCAGACCTAATCATGGAATTATGGGCTCTGAGTGAATTTCTCAGGAAATACAGATTCAGGATGCTTACAGATGCATACTTTGTACTCAAGGCACCTTGGTGTTGGAAATGGTTGGTTTATTATCCCCTTTAGACTAGGTGGCTTTTTTGTCTTACCTGGTCATGGATAGGATGGGGGATTCGATGTAGCGCTGATAGCGCTACATGGAATTGCTAAACCTCACATAGGAAAGCCAACCACGAAGCAACGTTTCTCCCGCTGGGTGGTTTATGTTGTTGCTTTGGTTTATATAAATCAGGATCTGCAACCCTCTTGGGCCCGCCTGCACAGTCGACTCATGGTCTGGCCTTGTCCAGGGGAGTCTCTATACAAGACATATATGCTGCAGGAAGTGCTGACGATGTATGTCAGATAGAAATCAGCCTCAGCTTTGTTGCTTTACGCCGGGTTCACACAATACGCTGAAGCGCCACGCAGTGCTAAGAATATCACATACTATTGCTGTTTATTATTACTTATTATCTATTTATAAGGAGCTAAATAAAAAGATTTTTATATATTTTAGATATATGTAGCCCTGGTCCGAGAAATGCTGCTGTCATGCTACAGACCCAGTTACACTGTCTGTATCTGATGACCTATGTATCTTCTAGGTACTGAATGGGTTGACAGACAATGCACCTTGCCTGCAGCGATTATGTGGTACAGTACCAGCAGGCACCCAGGTGCGCTCTTCCGGCAATACCATGACTGTCGTGTTCCGCACGGACGCGTCCGAGTCTAATGGTGGCTTCACGGCTTCTTACTCCTCTGAGGAGCCTGCAGGTTAGATGCACCGCAGTGATAGCAGCAGCCCCCCCGGCCACACACCCTCCTCCAACCACTGAACATTTGAACACTTGCACTACACTGTCACTTTTCTTTACTACTGTATTATCCTACCTATAGTATATTCATATCTATATATTTTTATATATTTATCTTGCTTAAAGTTATTATATCATACAATACCTGTTAATACTGTACGACTTCATATATATTACTTCTTGCTCATAGTTCTTTTATCATACAAAAGCTGTTAATACTGTACTATTTCCTTTTTTACTGCTCATAGTTATTATATCATACAATACCGGTCAATACTGTATTATTCCATATATATTTGCTACTGTACATATCTTATTTATTTACATTTCATATACGCACAATACTCTGCACTTTAACTCCTTTTTTTGCACTTCTGGTTAGACGCTAAACTGCATTTCGTTGTATAAGTACTTGTACTGTGCAATGACAATAAAGTTGAATCTAATCTAATCTAATCTAAATCTAGATGCTACCTTGGATATGACTAAAATTTAACCACTATCTACATAATGACATAATACATATGCTAAGAGTCTACATTTTAAATGGTAGAGATAATTGACATATGTCAATAACTCATACTTCATAGATTGAATAAAAGGTTGTGCCAAATTTAGCACCTTAGCAGATTTAGCAAAATCCACAATATCTTTGAAGCCATTTGCTCCAACATCATGGGAAAAGGAATGTCTGGGTTCATTAAATCTGCAGATATCCCAAATACACAAATGCATATTATGTAGTCCAATACAGCAGCTCCGCAATAAACCCTTGATAGGTTCTAATATTAAGATTGTGTTGAAACTTAATTTTGTTGTTGTTAGAGTGTGGTGGAGTCCTGGACAACCCAGCGGGCGGAAACTTCACTTCCCCTGGGTACCTGGTGTCCAACTACAGTAACAACCTCAACTGTGAATGGCTGATCCGGAACACTCAGCACATTAATTCCTCTATTGTGGTGCTCATAGAAGACCTGCACCTGGAGACTCATCAGACTTGTGAGTCAGACTACCTCAAGTTCCGTTTAGGTGAGTACCACACATACAACATCGGCACCAGATTGCACTGAAGGAAATTATTGCACTTGTTATCATTAGATCCTGTTCCCTTTGTCCCATCTCCAGCCTTAGTTTCTCCCATCATCTCCTCAGAAGTGCCATTCCCTACTCACAATCTTGGTCTTTTCAGACTTTACTCCTTATTCTCATCCCTAACCCACTTATCCAAAAAATAGAAAAAATTAATAAATCTACCAAACTTATTAATCCGAAGTATTTCAATAATCAAGATGACAAAATAACAAAAAATATATTACCGGAAACCTTAAAATGATTCTGGCACAGCCACCAATGGTTCAAATCTTTGCAATAAAAATAAAAATGTAGTTTGTTTCTGTAGATATCAAACAAGGACAATGCAAATAACTGGTTATCTCAATTCTGCTGTTTACCAGCAACTCCATGAAGTGTCATAACTGTTTCAAGATTCTAACCATCGCTACAGGTCTGAAAACAGATGGTAAGCTAATAAAATCATAAAATTCACCATATTAGACTTCTCCTGTTTATTTTTCCCCTTGTCTTATCATTATTGTTACAATTATCAATTTATTTATTGTTTCTTTGTTAATATGCAATGTCGGCTCAAAGTCTGCATTCTATCTGTGTGTGCATGTGTATTTGCTTGTGTTTATGATTTATCCCTCTTAAAAACTACATTTACACTCTACATTAACACTCTTACGGAATAAGTCACTTGATTAATGTGACTTATTACTCACTCCCAGCCAAGACCAAGACCTTTCCTACTCTTGACTTGGTTTTTAAGAGCATTCCTAAAAGTAAGATGAATATGTTTTGAATAAAGGTATAGCCTAAATGTCGAGTGTAGATTTACACAAAGCAGATTATGCAGAGCCCCAAGATGCAGTGTTAAGTTTAATAACGATTTCCAATACCCAATAAAATGGGAGAGTGTGAAATAGGCAATTTCAGTAATATGGGTTTAACTTAAAATTCCAGTATTAATCAGCAGTTTATCAGGCCAGTGCAATATGGAGATTAGCTCATGTGGTACTAAATTATAAACAGCAGCTAGAAATATAATGTTAATTTGAATTAGCAAGTGGTAACACTGAGGTTTCTCTCCACTGTTTCTAACCCTGAAGACGTTTTTTACATTTACAAATTCTGAATTTGACCACTTGTGACATTTCAAACTACAACTACAACCATGCTGTAAATATCATTAATCAGCAACATTATATTAAAAAATTGGAGTTATCAATCTCCTTGCTGTTAGTGTAGTTAAATTACTTTCCTACCTGGGGAGTCCTACCATATTATCTATTATCCATCATAATTAAACTATGATTTGAGTTGTGAGGTGCTAATACCATCAAGGATCTTCAGTCCAGTGCTAGCTTTGCATAGATGCAGAAGTACAGCCTTTACTATCACTCTGCATTGCTACCATATGCTATTTTATGCACAGCCTAGGTGGTAACATGAACAGTTGATACCTCTGTATAGACGCTGGATGAGTAATAGGCACAGAGTGAAAAGGATTTTAGTAACTGGTTGGTTACTCTTTAAGAAGGAATCATCAATCCCAGTCCAGATCATATTTCTGAACATTCTAAACTGTTTAGTGACTCATTGGTTGAACAGGTTGGAAGTAATGGATGGCTTCTACAAAACACAGTCCTTGTATTGTATATTTGTATAACCTTCTACACCTTCCCTCAGGTAACGCAGACGGGGAGCTGTTGGCCACGTTTTGTGGGCAGACCACCCCCATTATTCCAATTGTGGTCTTTACACCAGAACTCTGGGTCCAATTCCAGACTGACACCTCCCAGGGAGACTTGGGCTTCAAGGCCAAATACTTGTTCTCTGGTAAACAAAATGCTAATCATTGATTTACTTCATCTTAAAAAGGGTATATCTACTTATTTTCAATGTACAGTTGTAATTATAATGTTACCATTGCCATCCTAATATGCAGGGTAGGATATGCCAAATCGGATGGGGGGATTGCCCCCCTCTGGTCTCTTTTTTATCTATCTTTACCTGATTCTGATCAAGTAAAGAGCTACAACTAGATGGTCATACAAAAAACAATAAAATCAAGAATGTTGTCAAAGAAGATAATCTGTGCAAGGTGCTCTACACTCCCATTTGGCCAAAAATATTGACTGATACATTTGATAAATTGGTAAAATCTTTCTTTATTGATTCAAGTATTCATTCATTCAGCACCAGCACTCAGAGACACACTACGACACAACACAATTTAGTCTTCACGATCGCAAATGATAGTCATGACTATTTGCATACAGAGCAGGGAAGTGCTCTATATGCCTGTAGATTTGCGGAGATGTGGAGGAGGGGTGACAAGCCGCAGATGTCTTCTCCACAGGAAAACAGAAAAAGAATATATTTATATTCCTGAAAATGCATTGTTAAGTTTAAGTTCCAACATAGTTTTATTGATGATCAATATATAAATACAATTCATTGAAGCCATTTGCCCACTGTGGCTAATGATTTATGAATCCATCTCTCTGCAGAATGTGGAGGATGGCAGTCAGGTGAGGGAGGGGTGTTATCCAGTCCTAACTACCCAGATATCTACCCCAACCCCAGTCGCTGTGCTTGGCTGCTAGAGGCTCCAGTGGGCCACACCATTACAGTAAGTTTGTACCACCCATCAAAAAGAATAAATGGATTGTGCACTGACATACTGACTGTTCTTTGTTTAAACATATCATTCTCATATTTGCTTTTATCATGAAACATATGTAACAACTGAGGATACCAATATCAACAATAATTATATTAATAATCCCTTCTCCACTGTATCAGAATCAGAATCAGAAGTATTTTATTGCCAAGTAGGTTTACACCTACAAGGAATTTGCTCTGGTTATTGGTGCATACAATGAACATAGAAACATAAAACGCAATAAATACAACATTCATAGGAATTGTATATTACTGCAGCTAATCTTCAGCTACTTCAACTTGGAGCCCCACTCTACATGTGGCTGGGACTCTGTCACCATCTTCAATGGAGGATCCCCTGGCTCCCCCATTATCGGCCAGTACTGTGGGAACACCTCCCCAGGAACCATCCAGTCAGGATCCAACAAACTTGCTGTCGTCTTCCTAGCAGACCACAGCGTTTCCTTAGGAGGATTTACAGCCTCCTGGTCGGCTGATTTGTCAGGTGAGTTGACAATGACTAAATGAACATGCTCGTACCTGTTCTCTCCCTGACATACAGTACACACATACTTTAGAACATTGTTTTAGTTAGCTCAATGCTTTCATCAACCCAGCCTGTGTTGGACATTTTACTCAAAAACAAATTTAGACTTTGCATGTGTGCTGTTATGATAATGTCAGGGTTATCACTGGTAAGTGCAGCTTAGGCTTCAAAATAGCAAGATCGAAGTGACGAAAAGGCACATCTTTTGAATAAATTCTTTTATTGAGTAAAGCCATTAAGACCAAAGAAAAATCTGCAACACGTCTAAAAAGGTAAACTTAAACAGAATGTTAGCAAGTCAAAAAGGAAATAAATCAGTCATTACAGAAGTAGTTAGTTAACTTAAATGTTTTAAAAACTGCTGGGCCCGTACCTTGCCACTTAGTGCACATTTTCTGAGACAATCATTATTAATAAGGAAATAGAGAGGGGACCAGTAGGATGACCTAAGTTTAACTGGTAAAAAAGTAGGGCATGCTGTATAACGAGCCTTTAAAACTGACGATACAAGACAGAAAAAAAACAAATCAAAACGGTTGGCATACAGCTACCATACATTTTGATTAAATTAAATATATGCCATTGCTTCACTGGGATGTGCTTTGGTGGATGTCGGTGACTTGAAAAAATGCTATGCTTAGTTTATTTTTTTAAGTGGTACCTATCATAATACTACTAGAATTGTATTTATAATATTTTACCGGTAAAAGTATTACTGTAACACAGGGACCATGTTATCTATAGACTGTATTTTAACATTGACTGCTACATCAGTAGGAAAAGGTTTAGGAACTATTTAGGCACACCCTTTGTTTTGTTTTCAAAAAGGCTTGGCATTAAAAAAAGACTTTGTTACTGACAGAATATTTTGAAAGGGGTAACCAAGACAAAGTAGTGCACTAATCCCATGTTTATGATTGCATTACATTGTTGCACAGTGGAGATCCATTAACATTTCAGTAAGACATAGGCTTATACAAGCTCTGTTGGGAAAATAGTCCACACTTGTTGGTAGGTAAAAATGCTATGATAGGAGATAACTGCTTTTCAAGCTTTTTTGATGGTACTTGTGATCACTTTATTCACGAATTATACAATCACATGTATTTGTTTTTGGCCAGGGTGTGGAGGGGTGATCCATGCTGATTCTGGAACAATCAAGTCTCCAAACTATCCTCAGAACTTCCCTGCCTATGTTGAGTGTTCTTGGCAGATCATTGCCCATGAGGGAAACCATCTGCAGATGAGCTTTAACAGTGATTTCCAGATTCCAGACAACACTGGGACCTGTCAGAACAGTTATATTAAGGTACGAGTTTCAAGCTACACTAAAACAGGTGGTCAGTAGTTTGACCTTTATTTAATGATGATGCTAGATTCTAAAAGCTTGTCATAACAGTTACTTTAGTGATAACAGCACAAGGTTATAGTAACAGCTTTTGACCAGAGCTTGAGAAAGAAAAAGTGAAGGATATTAAACCTTATTGACATCTTTGTGAAAACAGTGTTATGACTCATTTTGCATTAAAGTGTGTACTGCCCAGTGCACCAGGTGTTTACCCAGCACACAGTGAAACTATCATTCCCCAGCTGGCAGGGTACACATGCAGTGCAGCTGGAAATTGGGTGGAATCATATAATGTATTATCATAGATGAGCATATTTAAAGCTTTGAACATCAATGGTCCATTTGCCATTTCCTTTAACTAATTTCATCTGTTTTACATACATGGCTCTCCATGTCATGATGCACTAGTTTAAGATTCATTTCTGAATCTCTTGGACGTGCTGATGATCCTACCATGTTATTTTTTGACAAACATGGTTGCGAGACTTATACGAGAAAAAAGTTTAAATTGCTAGACAATTATTTTATGCCACTGTGTAGACTGTTTTTTATGTTTCATTACCCAGCACGCTTGGTAATATACAAAATAATCTGTTTGACATTAAATCTATATGAGTTGTTATGCAGTCAAGCACAGAGTTGCATAGCTACATTACATTACATTTCATTTAGCTGATGCTTTTATCAAAAGCGACTTACAATAAGTGCATTCAACCATGAGGGTACAAACCCAGAACAACAAGAATCAATTATAGTTGTGGTTGACAGTGTGTAACATCACTCCTTAGAGACAGTAGAAGAAACTCAAGCTACCTTGAGATAATCTATGGTTACAGAGCAGAGAGTGATAAAAAGGATTTCGGCATAAGTTTTATGTAACTGATGATACAGTAGATTACAGGGCTGGAAAGAATTACTCATTTAAGTAATCCATTTTATTCTCCATCACATGGAACAATACTTAGAAATCACATGTCAGCTGCTTGAAAGATTAACAGTAATTAATTATTTCATAATTAGTTATACAATCACCGAAATTGCAGTGTAGTTGGAAGACAAAATGGTGGTAAAGCCTGCACGTGCTATGGATGGGTAGAGCAAACAGCACAGTGAATAATAGATTGGACTTCACTGGATTTATTATTGCGTTGTTTTCAATCATCACAGGGTTTACTTTTATTAGCGAAGATTAATTTCAAGATAGGCACTGGGAAAAAATTTTTTTTGATAATTACCTCTTTTCTTTTTAGTTGCAATGACTTCTTTAGTGAATTTGATAACGGATCTGGCTGATGTTACCCAAAAAAGAGAGAGAACTGAAACAGTGAGAGATGTATGCAACCATCCGGAGGTTATACAGCATTTAACCAACGGCCATGTCAAGTCATTGTTTATGCAAAAACATCTTCATTAACAGTTTTGATAACTATTAGTAAAGTGCTGAATTATGGCTTCATCAGAGATTAAGGCTAAAAGCAGAAATTACAAGTTAATATCAGAGGTCAAGCTGAAAAACATTTTGTTAGTTGTTGTTTGGTTAGTTAGTTTGTATTTTCCCACAAATTAGGATAGTTCAACTTTGTAGTATATATATCACGAAAAAAATGTTCTATTGGTCAACAATTTCTCAATCATGTGTGCGTTTTCCTACAGGTCTGGTCAGGTCAGACCCAAAATCCTGAGGCTCTGCTGTCAACAGGCTGTGACTCGGTGGCCCCGGGCCCTATCATTACTCCATATAACATCATTACAAGCCGATTCCAGGCGACTGAAGCAACCGGCAGAGGCTTCTCTACCACCTTCAGCACCAGTAAGAACCAGGCAGCCCAGACAGTTCATGTTGAGGTCATGGTGTGGCATTGAATGTTAGGGTGTCTGGGTTTCTTTAGATTTATTATTTTATCACACAAGAGTGCAGAAGATGAGACGTGTAGTGAAGGCCCCTTTATAGTATGTCTATGTACAGGCTGAACTTTGATTAATGTCACTAAGTTGTTTGAAGGAGGCATGAGGCTGCCAGCCCAACAACATGCAAAGAAAGTCTGATTCCCTCTGTTCATCAGGATGTGGCGCAAACTTCACTGCTCCCAACGGACGTGTGGTTTCTCCAAATTATCCAGCTGACTACCCTGAAAGGTCCAACTGCAACTACACCATAGATGCTGGACAACAGACAGTGGTCGTTGTCATTTTTCAGGTCTTCCAAGTTGAAGGCAAGTGTTTTGGATTAACAATATATATACACAGAATCACCTTCAGATGTGAGATTTAGGACAAAAAATAAGACGGTATGCATAAATCAAGATTTGTCTCTTTGCCTTGGGACACTGGACCAACCTTGGGACATTGAACCAAAAGTAGATGTTTTTACTCACTGATGTTGACAACCAAACAGGCAGTTGTTTGACTATTTAGCCTGTCTGTCTGTTATTTAGCACACTCTACCTGTCAGTATGATGGGCTGAAGATCTACAGCCCGGCTACAAGTGGCCCACCTATTGCTACGTTGTGTGGTACAAACATCCCAGGGCCCTTCTCCACCTTTGGTCCCATGTTACTCCATTTCTACTCTGACTCTGTGATTAACTACAGTGGCTTCATGGCAGAATACAGAACCATTCGTGAGTAAAATAGAAACATACTGTTAGATTTATTGTTACATTATACCTGTATAAAAGATTCAAATCCTGGGTTTCAGCTCCTCAACATTGCAACAATAAGTGTGTGTTAAGGGCTAATGTTGCTATCATGTTGTTTACAGTTGTACAGTGTAATGTTACAATTTAACTAAAACTTTTCTCTGTCAGGCAAGAGCAATATGACATTTAATAATAATGAAATTAAATATGATATCTGTTAAAACATATATGTTATTAGCAGGCAGCAATACTTTCTTCTATAAGTTCAACTTATGTTTGTTTATATATTTTGCATTCACTTTCTCTAATGATGATTTTACCCAAAAAAGTTAATAAAACCGTAAAAGTTTTAACAATTTAATTTGCATTACTAATGAAATATTAAACATTAAACATTTTAATTATGCAACAAAAATCATGTCCCTCTCACACATTTAAATGTTCGTCTGTGTGTTTGTGTCATTGTGTCTACAGCATGTGGTGGTCTCTTCAACAGCACTATGGGAACAGTGAGCAGTCCAGCACTCTCCATGACCAACTACCACCACAACATCAACTGTACTTACCATATAATGGTCCCGACAGACAGAGTGGTGGATCTCAAGTAAGACTATAGTGACTACTGAAATCACACCACAATCACTACCTTGCAGACTGTGGCCCATCAGCACAATGGCAGTGACCTTAACCAGGATATTATTTTGTAATTTTTGTGGAAGAATGTAGGGATGTGTAGTCCATCTATATCCATCACAATAATATGTTGAGGTCTTATCCTCTTAGAGGCCAATATAAACTCCAGACTACACTAATATTGATGAATCTATGAGCCATGTTAAGAGAAAGGAAGAGGGCAGAGAGAGACGGAGGGGAAAAAGAGAACAGAAGTGACCATAGAAAAAAAATTCAGTAGCACTAGGGTCAGTTTAGTAATTTGTCACTCTTTGAATCTGAATCAGGATTTTGGAGCTTTTAATACCCTTAAATAGCTCTAAAGCCTAGCAGTGTTTCCTCCAAGTGCTTCATGCTTTCCTTTTCCAATCTCCATAGGTTTAACACCTTCCATCTGGAGGCATCTTCTTCCTGTCGCTATGACTTTCTGGCAGTTTTTGATGGAGAGGACACCCTGTCGCCATTGCTGGGGAAATTCTGTGGTGCGGTGCTCCCACCCAATCTGCGCTCCTCTACCAACCAGTTATTTATTGTCTTCAGGACAGATGCCTCAGTGAATGGGATTGGCTGGAGAGCCACCTACAGTGAGACACTTGGTATGTGTATGTATTGTTTTTGTGATGCCATTTGAGAATAGAGTTTTTTTTTATGGTTCTGCAGCTATTCTTTCTTACAATAAACTAATAACTAAGGAAATATAATGTAGAAAATGTGGTACTTAGATTTTGACTTTTGTGGTTATATGTATTTTTATTCAATTATTTGAGCCTCTCAGACAGTTTCAGTACAGCAGAATTGACTTGCCACTTGTAGATGATATAGCAGGTATTAAGAATAGAGTTAAGTGTTTGTTACTCAATGGCCTGCAGGTGCAGCACAGGGATGTGGTGGCTACCTGTCCATGCCACTGGGCATGTTTGGTTCTCCAGATCCAAACCTGGATGGACGCTATGAGCCAAGGATGGACTGCCTGTGGACCATTGAGATGCCGGTCAACAGGGCTATCAACCTGACCTTCAATTCTTTCCAGCTGGAGAACTCCTCTCCTTGCCGTCATGATTATGTCAAAGTGTGTAACTCTCAGCCATTGTGATATTATTTCATTGGAACATATTTTAAATGAGTTCTGGCTATCACACAACATATGCCATGCTATGTCTTTAACCTTTACTCTCATTAACATTTGTTTATCTCTACCAGGTGTATGATGGTGACAATATTAACTTCCCTTTGGTTGGGACCTTTTGCGGGAACTCCATTCCTGCCTTTTTTATTTCGAGTGCAAACTTCCTGACCATTCATTTTTTCACGGATAGCTCTGTGCAGCTTCAAGGCTTCAATGCTACCTACAGAGCTGTTCCATGTGAGATACTTCTTCTTCTGTCCCTCTACTGTAAACTGAAGCATGTTGTCATAATTGTTCTCCCCTTCTATGTCCTGCATGTTCAAATCGGCTTTGCTGTGGTAAATAAGAATCAGAATCAGGTTTTATTAGCCAAGTAAGTTTCACAAACAAGGAATATGACATTGTGAAGTGGCTCTCAGTGTGCTTACATAGAATACACATAACAACACAAAACAAAACATACAGTGTGATGGTCTAAGAAAAAGAAAGAAAAGAAGTGCAGGGATAAATATTGAACGTTATGAGTATTACAGTTGTACAGTGAGGGTGAAATAGATAATATAATTAAATATGATTAAAATATAATTACAATATAATATAACTTCTGGAGTATTTGTACAGTTGTTATTATAAAGATCCAGAGTTATTGCATAGTGACACAGTGGATTGGCTGTTCAGAAGTGAGACGGCGAGGGGGAAGAAACTGTTTTTGTGTCAGGAGGTTTTGGTGAACAAGGATCTGTAGCGCCTCCCAGAGGGGAGGAGATAGAATAGGTCCTAAGCTGGTGCAGGAAGTACAACCTCTGCTGGGCCTTCTTGATGTTTTTATTGATGTTGGGTTCCCACTTCAGGTTCCGGGAGATTGTGGATCCCAGAAACCTGAACGATTCCACAGCCAACACAGTACTGTTCAGTATGGTGAGGGGGTGCAGTGCTGGGGGCTCCTCCTGAAGTCCACTGTCATCTCCACGGTCTAGAGCGTGTTCAGCTCTAGGTTGTTGCGACCGCACCACAGGGCCAGCTGTTCAACCCCCGCCTATATGCAGACTCATCATTATCCCAGATGAGGCCGATGACTGATGTGTCGTCTGCAAATTTTAGGATTTTAACAGATGGGTCTCCTGAGGTGCAGTGGTTTGTGTAGAGGGAGAAGAGCAGTGGGGAAAGCACGCATCCCTGGGGTGCACCAGTGCTGACTGACCGGGTGCTGGATGTTATTTCACCCAGCCTCGCCTGCTTCTTCCTGTCTATCAGGAAGTTTGTGATCCACTGACGGGTGGAGGCAGGCACAGTGAGCTGGATGAATTTGGTGAGGAGGACTTCTGGGTTGATGGTGTTGAACGCCAAGCCACAAACTGCATCCTTGCATAAGTCCCTGGGGAGTCGAGGTGTTGCAGGATATAGTGCAGCCCCATGTTGACAGCATCATCCACTGACCTGTTTGGCCGGTAGGCAAACTGCAGGGGGTCCAGCAGGGGGCCTGTGATGTCCTTCAGATGGATCAAAACCAGTCTTTCAAAGGATTTCATGACCACGGACGTCAGGGCGACGTGCCTGTAGTCATTCAGTCCGGTGTTGTTATGTTTCTTAGGGACTGGGATGATGGTGGAGCGTTTGAAGCAGGAGGGGACTCCAGAGATCTGTTGAATATCCGTGTGAAGATGGGGGCCAGCTGATCTGCGCCTGCTTTCAGACAGGAGGCTGACACACCGTCTGGGTCTGATGCCTTCATTGTCTTCTGTCTCTGAAAGAGCTGGCACACATCCTCTTCAAGGACCGTCAGTACCGGTGGGGAGTCAGGGGGGAGGGGGAGGTGATAACAGGGGGTGCAGATGAATGTGTGAAGTCTGAGTTGGAGCGGGTGAGAGGTGTAAATGTGATGTGATCAAACCTGCAGTAAAAACACATTCAGATCCTCAGCCAGTTGAGGGTTCTCCATGGGGCGGGGGGAGGTTTTCCTGTAGTTAGTGATGTCCTGCAGGCCTCTCCACACTGATGCAGGGTCGTTAGCTGAAAACCTGTTTTTCAGTTTATCAGAGTAGTTTCTCAGAGTAGTCAGTGTGTTCCTGGCCTGGTTGTACAGGATCCTGTCCCCACTCCTGAAGGCCTCCTCTTTGGCTTGACAAAGCCGCTTGAGCTATGCTGTGAACCAAGGTTTATTGTTATTAAATATGCAGTACGTTTTGTTGGAAACACACATGCCTACACAAAAACTGAAATATGACTTCATAGTGTCAGCAAGTTCGTCCACTGATTTAATAGCAGCCTGACAAACACTCCAGTCAGTAGAGTCAAAGCAGGCCTGCAGCTCCAGCTTTGACTTGTTGGTCCATTTCCTCACAGTTTTCACCACAGGCTTTGCAGATTTTAGTTTCTGCCTTTAACCCCTTGACAAGAACTTAGAATATATATATCTATGTATTAATAGAAAAAAACATAGAAACCTTAGAGAGAGCCAAATGCGAGGGAAATAGAGGAACCACAACAAATCGCAGGAGTTTTTTTTTTCCAGAGTAATTGGGACGGTTGACATGCCAGATACTGTCAGGTGTGTTGGTTTATCCTAAATATGAGAAGATGAGCCGAACTCGGTTTGTTCAATCAAGTATTTATTTAGAAAGCAATGAAAGGTAACAATCAGCAAAGCAATGGGCATCCAACAAGTCGCATCAGAACACGAGACCCATCAGAACGCATCAAACAGCCGGCGCCTGTCTATTTTATAACAGTAGATCTTGGATCTTCCTCCTCAAAAGTGCGCAGGCGTAGTTCCTCCCCTTGGTTTTGGAATAAGGAAGTGACAAGGAGCCACTCCCTAGGCTTTGACACATTTGATGGCATGTGGGCCAATGGTGTTGACAATTGGAGAAAAGATTATTGTGTTCTTGCTATATCAAAACAATGTTCTGTTTGTACAGACATTCAAAACAATTTAACCAAACAATGAAACAGAACTGTGACGCTCACACATTCTGATTTCAGGATTACACACTAGGAAGGAAAAGGTTATTTATTAATCATTTGTATAGAAGGCATTATATCTGGCTCAAACTGCTTCTATCTTTATTCATTTAGAGTTCAGTCAGACAGAGACTATAGGTAAAATATTGAAATCCTAACTATACCCAAATTAACGTATAGAAGCACTACAAAAGTGGAATTTTCTTTATATGTCCCCTTTAAGATTGACACAGTTGTGAATTTCCCATTTGGCACACATCAATCTTGAGAGAGTGGAAGGCAATTCTGCTTTTGACCAACTAAAACATGGTCTAAAGTCAGTGATGCAATATTTACATATATAGATTTATAAACCACACCGTTTACCAAACCTCTCATGTGTCTGCATTGCACCAGTGCTCTGTGGCGGTACTCTGAATGCATCAACCACCATGGAGACCCTGACCTCACCCTCCTTCCCCAACGCCTATCCTCCTTACACCTCCTGCCGCTGGATCCTGGATGCTCCAGCCCAGGAAAAGATCCAGCTATCATTCCAGAACTTTGCATTCCAACCCAGCCAGAGCTGCTCCACAAACTTCCTGGAGATGAAGAACTGGCCTATGGTGAGTAAAGACAGTGACTTTACTAGTAGGCGTTTAATCGAAACAACCGCAGTTTTGTAATTTGGTCAATAACCTTTAAAAAACACTGCTCTCTTTATGTAGATCCTCTAGATAAAGCTGAGTTGGAAATTGTAACTCTTTTTTGCTATTTTGCATGAGCATGATATACAATTCAATTTATTGGGGGAGAGAGGCGCAGTTGCAAAATCCCCCTTAAAAAAACAACAAAACACACAATTTGCCAATCCTGTAGCCTTCATCGAGCTGCTGAACAGTGATAAGCCCGTCAGCAAAATGTAGCGTGGTTTAGCCTCATTTACTACCTTGTGCGCAGATATGTTCTTACTCTCCATGGATAATAAGTACGTACGCGAATCGCCGTCGGATTCCTGACGTGTGATTTTTTTCTCACCACCTTGGGTATGTATGTGAATCAGAAGCTTTCTAAATGGATAGGCGCATCTCTTCTTTCTGCAATTAGCAGACTGCCATGCTTCTTTTTTTCCATATCAGGACATCCGTTTGTCATGAAGGAAGGTGTGCTGAACAGTTGAAGTTATAGAATGTCTTAACAGCAGAAATTGAAGGCGTAACCCTAACCCTAACACACTTTTCTGGAGCGTGACTATGTTTAAAAAACCAAAAACCTAGGCTGGAATAACAATCAGTCAGAAGTGTCCGTTTCACTTATTGTAACAGTCGTGTGGGGAGATGCTTCGTAGTATCCGTAGCTTGTAGCAGGAGCTAACTCACAACCCAGTGCTGCCGTGGAGAGCGGCAGAGTTCACACCGGAGGAGACACAAGGGTAGAGGGAAAAAGAGCGTGGAGAGCGCCACACAATTGAACCTGCCTTGCGAACACCGCCCATTGTGACTCCGACGCCGTCCCCTTGTCCAGACTCGCCAGCCGTCCTCCGGTTCCTCGCGACCAACAGCTCCTCAGCGTGTCCTTTTTTAACTTTTTCACCGGCTCCCACACTGTGCCGCCGTCTTCCCTCTGCCACCTTGCTCTGCTGGAAGTCCTGCCCCCCTCACACTCTCCTTCTGTGTTGTCTGCTCCCATTGGTCCAAGTCTGTCAGTCATAGGCTCGTCACACAACAACCAATAATAAGCAGCATCAGGTCCAATGGTCGTTCTGCAAGTGCCCGACACCAGAAAGTAAATGTACTTAGACAGAACTTAACCAAATACAATTTCTATGGAATGCTCACAGGCCCTTGAAAGGTTCAATTTGTAGAATTTAGTGACCTCTAGTGGTGAATGTGCATTTTGCAACTGAATACCCCTCGCCTCACCCTTCCCTTCCAAACATGAAAGAGAACCTGTGGTAGCATTCAATTGTCATTAAAAACTCAAAAGTTGTTTAGATTGTCCTGTTTGCACTACCGTAAAAAACATGGCGGCGACTGTAGAGTGGACTCGCTCCCAATGTAGATTGAAGTATTTTAATATAAAGGGCCGATTTTAGGGTTAACAAAACATAAAGTTAGATGATTACACAAAAACATCACTAGGGTTATTTTATATTACATTTTTGCCTATAGTTCCCTTTGACCTAAATCTTACACACTGAACCTTTAAGGTCTACCAGGAGCATTGTACAAGTAAACTATTATTATCTTAATAATGTCTAAATTTTTTGTAAAAGATTTTTTGTCTCATGATGTTGGAGGGGGCAGAGCGGTAACATTGCTGCCAATTATTATTTTCAAAAAACACAAACCAGCCATTAGATATAGATTTATGTTTACTGAAATCATGATTATTTTGTTTTTTGTTTTTTGATTGGTGATTTTTATAGTGGAGCCAAACTCAGTTTTAAAGTCATCCACAGTTTTTTTCAACACAATGGTATTCTAGGTCTGAACACTGTATGAAAGATACATGTGGATGCTATTCCGACACAAGCACAGATTGCAAAGCTGCCCAGGAGTGAGAAGAGTGGTAGCCAGTCTTCTCACTGAGCGAGGATTGTGAGGATTGTTTTAAGCATTTCCTTTAAAGTTGACGATTGAAAAACGGTGACAACATTGGTCCAGTGGGAAGACCGTATTTAAAGATTAAACAGATACAGGTTACACAATACCAAGTCCTTTTCTTCCAACACAAAGTCAGAACAACTTGACCATATTAGTCTTCTGAGGGCGAACAAAACAGATAGATACAGACCTGACTGCTTAGAGGGATGGTCTCTCGACACCATAGCAATCTAATTTACCTCATTCAACACATTCATTGTCTAATTGTTTGTTTCCTCTTTTTCCAGGGAGACTATGGCCAGTCACTCAAGTTCTGTGCATCTGATGGTCATCCACCAGACTTCTACAGTAACACCAGAACGCTCCATGTGTATTTCAAATCAGACAGCTTCATGTCAGGAAATGGCCTGCGTTTCACCTATCAGATCGCCAGTACGTACACATAGTCTACCTGGTTCTGACAAACAGAACCAAAACTCCCTGACAAATTAAAACTACTTCTTAGGCATTGCTGTACATCTTTTTTTTTTTCATTTCATGAAACAATGAAAGGCTTCAGCTGCAGTCAGTATGCAAGTCAATCAATCAATTACTCACATTTTGCCTAATATGCTAATCAAGTATAATTTAAAAAAGAAAATGTTTCATTAATCTATACTTAGTTTTATGTTTACCAGTACGTGGTTGTCAGTGGGTGTATGGGGTGTATCTACACCAGGGGTGTTCAAACTACGGCCGCGGGCCATTTCCGGCCCGACATCCATTTT
The DNA here is from genome assembly GCF_949316205.1 of Platichthys flesus. Taxonomy (NCBI): domain Eukaryota; kingdom Metazoa; phylum Chordata; class Actinopteri; order Pleuronectiformes; family Pleuronectidae; genus Platichthys; species Platichthys flesus. The sequence continues at coordinate 20,386,717 of NC_084965.1, read as the reverse complement.
AAATTTGCCCGCCTAAAAAAAATTAAATAGAAAAAAAGTTTTAATTAAAAAATATTTAGATATATATCATTTTTTTTTAAACTAACAATTTAGTAGCACTTAAATGGTACTTAATTATAGCACTTTGTAGTTTTGCTTTATTTTTGAAGAAATTGTACTTTCTTGATTCTTGTTGTTCTGGGTTTGTACCCTTGAATGCACTTATTGTAAGTCGCTTTGGGTTAAAAGCGTTACCTAAATGAAATGTTATGTTATGGATTATGGCCCACTGTATTGCAGCTGTTCCTCAGAACGCCGCCACGCACCCCCACTCTCAACAATCCGCTCCAGGGCAGGGGGGCGTGGCGGCATGAGTGGCCCAGAACTTCGTATATTTCTGCCCATAAGGTTTTAAAACAGTGACGCATGTTGTGAAAGTCAAAGTTCCTGATAGGAGCTCTGATTGTGGTGTTGTCTTTTAGGCTGTAGTCGAACCTATGAACAAGAATATGGCTACCTAAAGAGTCCAGGCTGGCCGGACATCTATCCCCACAACATGGACTGCACCATCATCCTGAAAGCACCACAGAACAACTCCATCTCACTCTTCTTTAACAGTTTTGATGTGGAGAGCCACAGCAACTGTGGATTTGACTTTCTGGAGGTAAAACTATCAGCAAATGGACAGACACACACATATTAACTACATTCAACTTTTAGGATCTGCATGTTGTCCATACTTTCCTCACTTGAGAGGAGTTTGTTTATCTCAACAACACACAAACATTTATCTGCTCTAAATGAGGGTTACTGACTACAGGGGGTAGAAAGAGGGAAAAAGAGAAGTGCTCAACGCATAATATGTGTCTGTGTCCGAAACCGTCTCCCGAAACCCAAACTGGGAGATGGTTACACAGAAGAGGAGCCTTTGGTTGAAGATATACCTCACATTGTACTCTTACAGAGTATGGGAACCACACACTTGTGGTTGGAATGATTGTTGTAGGCTGTATTCAGGGGGTGAAGCAATTGTTTGGGATAATCAGGAGCCAGGACCTCTTAAATAATAAAATGGGGTTTGCTTATTAAGGGTTTTATATCTGATGTGACGGTTATTCAGTAAATCACAAATCCTTGTGTCCCAGATCCGTAACGGCAGTACAGCAGACTCGTCACTTATTGGTCGGTTCTGTGGCAGCACCCTGCCCAGCCCCATCTTTACACAATCCAATCTGCTCTACTTGCGCTTCAAGAGTGACTTCTCCAGCGCACGAGATGGCTTTGAGGTCGCATGGACATCCTCCCCTCATGGTCAGAATCTACTGTTTGTACAAATGATTTCACATGTTCCATGAAAAAAACATACATTGAGAGCTGTAATTTCAAACGAAAAGGAAAACTGTCTCTGTTACCAGTTAAATATCTGAAACTTAAAAAAATAATGAGCACAAATATGACCCAGGTTAAAAATAAAACAATAGGTTAAGGGTTAGGAGGCACTCCAACTACAGATGGAAAAGATTTGCCTTGAATGAATTTTCAAAATCAAAGCAAAAAAGTACTAAAACGTCCTTACAAGACTACAACACTAGTTGCTAAACCCTTGCATCTTTCAAATTCTGCAGTTTAATACATACTCTTTATACTGTGTTTACTTGTATTTATATGTATTTATTTATTATTTAACAGCTTTAGATCTATAGATAGAAAAAAAAACATAATTTATCTCTACTGGTCTACCAGTGGATTGCAGATTGTTTATTTCCTAAGATTGTATTTTATATGCCTTATGTGTTTAGATATTTATTACATAAGATCATTTTTGTTATTAATGCTTGTAATATTATTGCCCTGAAACAGTAGAGCTGGTTAATGTCTTCCTGTTAACTTACCCTACCACTTCTTTAGCTTGAGCATCTTTGTCTAATTTGTATTAGGTTGTGGTGGCAATCTGTCTGGAGACCACGGCTCATTCTCAAGTCCTAATTACCCTGGCACCTATCCAAACAATACCCACTGTGAATGGAGTATTAAGGCACCCAGAGGCCGCGTAGTGACCGTCACCTTTGCCCAGATCAGTATTGATGACATTGGAAATTGCCAGAGTAACTTCTTGAAGTTGTATGATGGGCCAGATACCTCCTCGCTGCCTGTTGGACCTTACTGTGGAGTGGTATGTAACCTAACCAAGCAGTCACAACCTCAGCTGTAATGGAGCAGACTTGAGAAGGATATTTACATTAGTGATTAACAGCCATAAAAAGAGGATGTCTTAAAATTAAGGGCACTGTCATACTTGTGAATGTGAAGCAAATATCATGGGTCAAAGTTCACCAACGTTGAATTCCGCACTGCAATTGGCCGTGCCACGGAAAGAAAATGTTTATTCTGCCAACTCGTTCGCACTAATTGCAAGTGAATGGAGGCAAAGGTAAGGATTTGAATGAGCTGAGCCTCACTTCAATTCAATTCAATACACTTTAATGGCCACACTTAAGGGTATTTTTTGTTGACTAACATGTGTAACAGAACCGTTCCATCAACATTTGATATGCAATAATTACCCAAAAAGCCAAAGCAAAACAGCTTGTAGTCAGCTAAAAGGAGGGTGAAATCATACTTATATACATGTTTTTTTTAAAAGCTTAACAGGATTCTGAGTTCCATTGGTATTCATTGAATCACCCTTTAAAATCACTCATATTTATATATTAATAAGTGGTAAGTTTGTTAGTATCATATTATCGCTCTTTTAATATATTAACTTTACATATAAACATGTAAGAATAAAAAAATAACACTAAATGAATAAACATTTTAACTTACAAAGTTTCTCTGTTAAACCCTTATTTGTAAAATACTTAATATCAGAATTTAGCCTGGATTCTGATCATGACAAGACAAGAGTTGACTGACGAGGATTAGATTTCAAAGGACAGTAGCAACTTTAAAGTTGTTTTGACGATTCACAGGCTAATTGACATCAGTATCTTTCGAAGATAGCAAGCAAAAGTGAAGAGCTCAGCCCACAGCTTTACAAAGAAGCAACAAACAGTTAGACATATTTTAAGTTATTATGAGTTGCGTTAAAACAATGTAGATCATATTAGACTATGACAGGCCTCTGCAATGAAAGCAATTAATGAGAAACACTGCACACTTTTAAATGCACCGCAAGAGTGAGGCTACCCAAAACTTTCATTAAAGATCTCAATAGGCGCTTTACAGTTATTGAGCCAAAACACATCTTTTCTTTCCACATGTGGACATCCCTAAATAGGAGATGGCCCTCTGAAAGGTTTCTTGCATGTTACACCAAAAACATACCAATGAATAATGAAGAGAGTAAAAGTGGATGTACATGTGGACTTCTATGCTAAAAAATTTAGTTTTGAAACCCTTGTCTGTTTGAAGATTATGGAGTATAAATTACAGTAACAGTGTGAGGTTATATAGATTTGTATAAGGTTTAGAGATACTTTTCTACAATATCTGTGATTGATAGTATGTAGCATGTTACTAGTTACTACTTGTCTCTCTCTTGTTTCCTAAGGAAACCAACATCGCACCATTCACAGCCTCCTCCCATCAAGTCTACATCGTTTTCCAAGCCGCGTATTCCACTCTGCCTTCAGGGTTCAAACTCAACTGGAGCAGCTGAAAGAGTTCACACACTCACTCACACACTCACTCACACACAAACTCACTCACTCACTCACTCACACACTCACTCACACACTCACTCACACACTCACTCACACACACTCTCACACACACTCTCTCTCACTCTCACTCACACTCTCACTCACACTCTCTCTCACACTCTCTCTCTCTCACACACACACACACACACACACACACACACACACACACACACACACACACACACACACACACACACTTAACTAATCATACTGTGCATTTATAATTAATATATTCTGTTATAATAAATACATGATTCGGTATAATAATGTGGTTACTTCATCATTTGAACGAACCTGGATTGATCTGTCCAAAAATCCAAGAGTCTCCCTACCCTGTCTAGTGCCCCTGAGCAAGGCACCTTACTCCCCCAACATCTGCTCCCCGAGCGCCGTACATGGTCGCTCACTGCTCTGTGTGTCCTGCACCAGATGGGTAAAAAGCTGAGATTAAATTTCCCTACCTGCATGAGTGTGCCTTTGCATGTCTGTGCATGTGTTTGGGATGAATAAATGGATCTTAATCTTAATCTCAATCTTAATCTTAATTTGCAATTTCAATTCTTTTAAATGTTGTTATTTTACTAACAACGGCAACTGTGGCTGAGGGGTAGGGGGGTCGTCCTCCAACCTGAAGGTCGGCAATTCGATCCCCAGTCTTCCCAATCTGCATGCCGAAGTGTCCTTGGGCAAGATGCTGAACTCTGAATTGCCCCCCATAGAACAAAAGCACTATATAAATAAAAAAACATTTACCAGTACTATATATAGTGGACGCTACAGCAACTCCACTGACCTGCTGCAGAGACCAGACTGGTATCACACAAGGGTGAGTAAGAAGAAAGAAAGTCGGGCCATTAAATAAAATTATTTAATGGCCCGACTTTCTCCTAACCTTAACTCTAACCAGTATGACACACAGACAGCTCAATATGCACACACAACTTATGAAGCATTGTAGCAAGTGGAATGGTATCATTTGCATGGGTTCTAGGCATCATGATAATTTGTAGTGAAGTCGATATATCTATTTTGTGAGGTTAAATCAGGGTCAAAGGCAGTTTGTTTGGAAGAACAGCCACCCTTTTTTTCTATTTTATGTCAAAAACCGAGACTTTATGGAATGGAGAGTTCAAGGTCATTGGCTCGCTCTCCACACCTTGGCTCAGTCCGGCCTGAAGCCAGGCCAGGACAGTCCAGGGAATTGGGGAGGTATGAACCATTTATAGCTCTTCTGTTGCTTCTCAATTTTGAAAGTGTTTCTGGAGGTCGCCCATGGAAATTTACCATTTAGTCTTGCATGCTGATCTCATAGCAAGTTGACTTTCATCCACTCTTTCGAAATGATAGAACAAATGATAATTTTTTAAATAGAAATGATTTTCACTGGAGCAATGCCCAAGAGAATTATTATATGTGCTATTTTAAGCTGATTCGACTTGAATCAATACAATCTGCATAGTCTACTACCATTGTGGAATTTCTCACCATGGTGTTCACTTCAAATGATTTAACATTCCCTGAAACTATTAACTTAATGACATTTCAGGCTCAAAAATATTTGGTCACCAGGAACTAATTTGAAATTCAAGAGACATCATTTAATAATGAGCCACATAATGATCATGATAGCACAGTCACTTTAAATATGCCAAATGTTCCTTATAACCTTTATTCCAGGGGTGTCCAAAGTCTGGCCCGCGGGCCAACTGCGTCCCGGGAACCATTTTGTATTGGCCTGTGGCATATTCTAAAAATATAATGGAATGTGGCCCGCTGTACGAAAAAATAAATCATACTTTTTTTAAGTGTAATTCTTCTTTTCACCACATTGGGGCAGCATCACATCTTTGCAGTTTGCAATCAGGCTGGGTCTCTACTTCATTGCCGGGCGCTCCCTTCTCCGCTCATTTCCACCATGGCTAACGCAATGAAAAAGAGGAAAGTTGACACAGAGGGACGCCGATTTCAAGAGAGATGGGAGTTCGAGTACTTTTTCACTCTTTGAAAGAGATTGACAGTTTTCCACAGGACAACATCGGTGTGCAAATGAAGAGTTAGGCAACAGCTATCACATCTCTTTCTGTGGAATTCAACAAACGCTTTCAGGCTTTGCAGTTATTGAAAAGGACATGTTGCTTCTTTCTTCGCCCTTCTCTGTGGACCCTGATGATGCTCCTCCACAGCTGCAGCTGGAACTCATTGAACTGCACTGTGACGATGAGTGGCGCGCCAAAAACCTGCAGCTTTCTCTCGCTGAATTTTACGGGCAGCTAAAAAAACAGCAGATTTCGAGAAATGCGAACATTTGCCAAGAAAATGTTGAGTTTATTCGGCTCAACATATTTGTGTGAGCAGACATTCGAACTTGAACAAGAACCGATTGAGGTCAAGGCTGAGTGACTCCCACTTACATGACATTTTATGGATCTCAACCACTGCCCTCAAACCAGACCTGCCCTCTTTAGTGAAATCCAGATCTCAACATCAACCTTCACATTAGTGTTAGCAAGTTATAGGTTTCTTGATCAACGTGAAATTGAGTGTTTTGAACTCCTTATTTAAAATAACCATGAGGCAAAGATTTTGATCTAACTCATGGAAATTCAATGTATGTAGTTCCATGTTATCTGAGTCTCCAGATATAAATGTTTTGGGCAATAAAGCGAGCTGCAGCCAATGTCTGCAGTACCTGTCATGTCAGCAAGTTATAGGTTTCTTGATCAGTCGGAAATTGAGTGTTTTGAACTCCTGTTTAAAATGACCATGAGGCAAAGATATTGATCTAACTTATTGAAATCGAATGTATATAGTTCAATGTTATCTGAGTCTCCAGATATACATTTTTTGGGCAATAAAGCGAGCTGCATTCATTGTCTGCAGTACCTGTCATGTCGTGTCCTTCCCGTCATTAGAGTACACAAGGTACAGCACAGTGAGTCTGTATAGAGTACAGTATAACATTACCATTTGAAAAATAAAGATAATTGTGACCATTTATTTGTATATATTTATTTATTGTTCTATGGCAGTGTATATTTGCATGCAACTTTTGTGGTTAAAAAACATCAGAAGGAACTATTGGCCCCCGGGGCTCTTCCCTTTATCAAATTTGGACCTCTTTGCAAAGAGTTTGGACACCCCTGCTCTAATCCATTCAGTATGGATGGCGCCCAAAACCCCAGTTCAAAAACAATAGAAATGTTGTAGTACAATGTTTTTGATGTATCATGGTTCTTCCTATGACATCCCAATTCCCACCAACAGTGCCACAAGAAAGGCACAGTTTCCCAGACAGAATAGGACCATCAGCAGGATGACTGTTATCTGTTAAAACAATGCAATTTATATTAGAAATCAGTAGGGTGGTCTGTATATTTTTTGGATTTGTTGGCATTTTATCTTACCTTTTTCGATTTCAAACTATCTGTAATCCAAAGAAAATGCCAAAGTTAAAGCTACTACAAGGTACCTAAAACCCACATTTTCAGCATTAAATAATTTACATTTAATTTTGTGTGCATTGTCAACACAAAGAGGACCCTTTAATATATTACTGACATATTATCTACTCCCATGCTCCCCCCACCAAAAACTACAAGTCAAGAAAAGTGTTTACCTGTATTGCAGACTGTGCAGTTTGAATGCACCTCCAGGAGGATGTAGCACAAAGATTCCCATCCAACAAAACCACCCATTACTTTCATCAGCCAATGGTCCAGTGTGCTATCAATCAACTTCAGACCGGTAAATATGGCTGCAACTGTGTGAAGTCACATACAATAAGTTACTTCAAGTGGTCAGTTTGTAAATAGTTTAATAAATTAATATCATTTGACAGCTTGTACCAAAGCAGAACATAAAATGTCTGTCAATGCAAAATGAAAGACAAAAGCTTACCAGCCAAAGTTTTTATAACCACCGCATTTAAAGAATGGGACCAGTCGAACAGAAATCTCCTGTCAAGTAAAGAAGAAACATATTAAATGAGTGTATATTTGACTATACAATTCAATCAGCATAGCACATACTTCTAAATCGTCTGTGGGGAGTATCATACATTTGTGTCTTGCAAACCAAATCACCTGCCTTACACAGATTGGTTAGTTAGGAGAGTATACCCTTATCTTCCCACGGGATTAATAAAGTATCCATCTATCTATCTATCTCCAGGCACCACTACAGCACTGCCCAAAAGTTTGAACAATCCTCTGCACACAGGCAGAATTATGTATACTTTTTTTTATAAACACAGGCATTCAACTCAGCAGGCAGACAGACCTGCTCTTATTACTTATTATTACATTTCATTTAGCTGAAACTTTTATCCAAAGCTACTTTCATTAAGTTCATTCAACCGTGAGGGTTCAAACCCAAAACCATGTATGTTAAGACAGAACCATCCAACCAGGCATGGTGAGGTTGAAGTGTGCTTAGCTTGAATAAAGTGTGTGAATCTTTTTCTCTCTCCCTCTCTCTCTCTATCTCTCACACACAACATGGTACGTACAGTGGATGTTGCTGTCCGCAACGCATCAGTGCCAGTACGGGCTGGAGGAATGAGAGGATCATAACCAAGCAGCCCAACACTGGATGGGCTCCCTGCAAACAAACAGAGCAACACTGACAGTCACTGACATGCTATACCACACATACATCTAACAGTATTTCCAGTGCTTGGTTCAGATCGCTACTGAAAGTTCCTGTTCAGTCCGCAACAATAATATTGAGTGAAGGAAATTCCTTGTGATGGCAATGCCCTTCAATGATAAGCAGATTCAATTATTTGATGCTGAGGGAACAAAAAAAAATTATGAATCCCAGTAGAGCTGGTACACTGACTTTAGACCAGGCCTTGACATGTGAAAATGAGAGGATGAAGGCAATGATTGTGGCTGCTACCGTAACACACATCACTGCTACATGGACCTGGAGAAACACAAACGGTCAAAGTCAAGTAAAACATATGCTACTGTAGAGAACTCAGTAGACGTCTAGGCTCAATTGTGATTTATGATTTAGGGGTGGTTCGTCGGTTTGTTAATCTCGTAGAAAAATTACATGATAATTTGATTAGTAAAAACAAGATTTTTTTTTAAATCACAGTATAATATAAAATCAGATGGTTTAGTTTGTTGTTTGAATTAAGGTTGTCCTACTTTATTATAATTTTTTTGTTTAGGTCCACCTACAGCAAACTGAAATGTTATTTTATAATTCTAAGTGTCCATGTTTTTTTTCTCATGCTGAAAAGGCAAGCTGATCATGGCGTACGTCTATAATAGACCCTTTTCATGCAAATTTCCCCTTTGAGGGACTAATAAAGAACGTAAGTCTCACCAGAAACCAGACATCTTTGCCCCACAGGTTGTGTCCTTTGGTCACTCCTTTCAAAAATCGGGCTACCATCATTCCTAGTGATCCTGTGGTCATCCAGGCTATCAGCATTAGTGCTCCTGAAACCAAAGAGTTGTATAAATATCTATTACTTCCATTTCCAATATTCCACTCTCCAATAAAGTTTGTCTTCAGTTTTGGATAAAACAATTGGGCCCCTGTTTATGTAAGTCCCTCCATCCCAAACTGTTTCAACCACAGCACTCCACATCCTAGTGCTTTAGCTTATTTTATTCCTATGCGCCAACGACAGCCAGTGGCTTATGTTTTCTGGTTGTTTGTCCGTCTGTCAGATCAGATTCACCCATCTATTGTATACAAACTGGTGCATACACAGCCATAAACTGTACAACATGTTTTTATCTCATTGTTTTTATGCAGTCACTTGTGCGCCTGTGGCTGAGGGGTAGAGTGGTCGTCCTCCAACCTGAGGGTCTGCAGTTCAATCCCCAGTCTGACCCATCTGCATGCCGAAGTGTCCTTGGGTAAGATGCTGAACCCCGAATGGCCCCCCATAGAATAACAAAGTGCTGTGAATAGATGCACTGTGTGAATGGGTGAATGTAAAACTGTACTGTAAAGCGCCTTGAGTGGTCATCAAGACTAGAAAAGCGCTATATAAATACAAAACCATTTACCATTTACTTGTCTAAGGTCTGTCTAAAAGATGAAATTAACTTCTATCTAAAATAACTAAACAGTCAATGCAATGTAACAGGGGCGGCTCCTGGCATAGGCGGTTGCCGAGAAGGTGCCACAAAAGGCTGATTTATCATGACAGTTCAGTTACAGTCAAATATGAGTCAAAAAAAGTGTACCTTTAATAGGTGTAAATGCTCTTACAGTCCTTGGTACTTACTATCGGGTTCCCTTTTCCTAATAATACTGTCCACTGGGATTACGACATCTATCATTACTCATTACCTTGTCTGTTCTTTGTCCTCCACCACTTTGTTTGGTTGTTTAAGTAGCGGCTGTTTATCTGGAATCTGAACTCCAAGTCTCAACCGCATTTGTAATAATACACAATATAAATTAAAATATGAACTGTCACAATTTCCCTGACACATATTACTTAGGTCATGTTGCTGACAGGACACAGAACAAAGGGTATGTTTATAGTTATTATTCATCCATCTGGGCAAGATCTCACCATGTGCTTTGATGACAGGAGACAATCCAGCCTTTCCTACAATCTGCGGTCTGGAGATGTCTATCTTGTCAGTGCTGATAAAGGTAGCTACATGGAGCTGGATTTGTCCTGCAAAAGAAACATAAAAGAGAATATTGAGTATTCTTTTCTACTTTTTGTTAAAATTGAGAATTATAAGTATTTTACTTAGGAGGTGTCAATGGTTATGTTTTTCTCTTATTTGTCATTGGATTGTGTTTAAATGGAACTAAGATTGATGAAATTGTAGTGAAATTTTTTAATGCAGTGATCACCAACCTTTTCGAGCCCAAGATCACTTTTCAATACCTAACGTAAGCAGAGATCTACCATCCTGATGTCTTCGAAAAAAGCAACTTATTAGGGTTATATATATTTTTTTTTTTTGCAATTTCTGTTAAAGTCTGAATCTACAGGCATAATTATATGCAAACAGTGGAAGGTATGCAACTTTATAAATTCAATGCACAATATTCACAATAATATAAATTCATATTTACAGATTCTGTCCAATGTACAATATTTAGCTTCTCAGTTCAACAGTATGTTCTGCAGAGGAGCTGCTACTGTAGCACAATGTTTTGACATTGGCTTTGCCTTGAATATGGACATAAATATGACTATTTCCTTGTATAAAATACCAGTACTAAACAGTATATAGCCGTGTATCTTCCGCTCCTGAAAATATTTCACAATAGAAAAAAACTTTTTAAACAAAAGAATGGATTCAGTCCACAGAGACACTGGCGTGCTTTTATTTTGAAACACATACAGAAAGTGTTGCAACCATTCGGGTTTGTGACATAAATTCAACAGATATCTATAGATAACAGATATATTCTCTGTTTATTCTGCTGTGAACCACTATATGTATCTGTCTATGTCACAAACGTATATAAAACATTTTCTGAACCCATTTCAAAGTAAAAACACTCCAGCATTTACTTTTTCTGAACTCTCTGGCTTTGACTGTTGTTGTGAGACCGGAATATGCACGTCTTCAGAACCGCTGAGACCTGGTATTTAGTTTAGTACATAATCTGACTTGTTTTAAAGGAAATGCAGTAGATCTTCCAGCAGCTCTGCCGCCAAGACCGGAAAAACTGCCTGTGTGATCAACCGACACCCATTGTTGTGATTGTGATCATGATCGTGGATTCTGAATCATGGATCGTGGTGGTAGCAGATTGATTATGGATTATGGTTTCAACTAGATTGAATATTTAATATGTTTACTCTCATATACCATTATTGTCAGTACCCCTATCATTAAAACTGTCAGGCATTATTTTCTGTATAAATAATTAAAATATTGCTACATCTCTGCATTTATGTAAGATGATGATGATGATGAGGAATATGCTGGTTTCTTAACAGACCTCTGAAATGGCCAACATGGAATGTTCTGTAATAACAGCAGTTCAGTACATCATACTTACTTTTATATGAGCAACACATATGAAAATGCTAAATCTGTTTCATTTCATTGACTATAAAGTTTTTGCCCAAAACTGAATCCATTTGATCATAGCTCACTTTGACAGTTTTGAAAGAAAGCAGCAAGTAGCATTACCATAGGCTGACAACTCACTCCAAACAGGCAGGTTTAGAGCTGGCAATGCAATAGTTTAAAATAATCTCTTAAATTAAAGGCTGCCCTGTTATGAACATACAGACATCCTTGTTTTTTATAGTTATTAATATTTTTTCCCCGATCACATATAGAGTCCTCCTTCACCTTACAGATTGTCTACATTACCATAACTGCTGGGTCCATGAGCAAACATGAGATGGTAAGTTTTGTTGAAGCCTTTGGTCCTCTGTATAGAAACTGTGTTCATGGATGTGAAGGAACAGCTGATTACTCTGTCCTGCGCTGAAGCTCTTACATCAGTCACATTCCCCTGATGGACAGTTTAAAAATGATCTCAGTGTCAAGTTCAATCCACACAGTTACAATTCACACATAGTATTAGCAAGTAAAGATCATTCAATACTGTATGTCACAGTCTTGCAAGAAAAATTCAGATACAAATCTTTGGTCTTCAGTACCAGAGGAACAGCCTGTGGAGTTGTCCAACCTATTGAGAAGGCATGCTGCATCCCCACTTGACCGTCACTGCCTTTGGAACAAATATAGATGTCATCATTTCCCTGAGGACAGACAGAAGTATATATGAAAATTTACAATTTTTTGTATATTTACTGATGTGTGTTCTTCTGACAATTTTACATGTGTCTTCGGAGAAGCACAATACCCCTGTTAAATCTCCAGGTACAGACAAATTATGTAGGCATACTTTAGAATAATACTGCACACAATGTGGTATATCATAAGCCTTTTTCTTAGAATTGTAACAAACATTGCTTATTTCATAGATTCAAGCATTTTGTTGTGACATTACCATCATCTGATCATCTGAGAATCCAAAAGAGATGTATCCATTCGAAGGACCTGTCATCTCATATCGGATGGTTTTGTCAGTGGGAGACGACATCATGGCTGACATGAAAAAACAGTCGACACTAACTGCAGGGTCACAGTCTGAAGGCTGACTGAAACACATCTTGTTGATACCACAGTCTGCACTTGAGATAATCTGCAGGAAAGAGTCTAAAGATGTATTAATCTGTTCATATAACAACAAGAATACAATTAGATCCTAGTGTTCATGATAGATAGTACAATCAGCAGTCACCCTGCACCCTGCAGGGCGGCTGTGGCTGAGTGGTCGTCCTCCAACCTGAAGGTCGGCGGTTCGATCCCCAGTCTGACCCATCTGCATGCCGAAGTGTCCTTGGGCAAGATGCTGAACCCTGAATGGCCCCCCATACAATAACAAAGTGCTGCGAATAGATGCACTGCATGAATGTGTTTGTGAATGGGTGAATGTAAAACTTTACTGTTAAGCGCTTTGAGTAGTCATCAAGACTAGAAAAGCGCTATATTTACCATTTACCCTGGAAAACTGTCATCTATAATGTTTGAAACTTTTTTGAAACTTGGCTTCCCAGTTTATTAAGATGTATATATAGGTTAATAAAGCCAAGAGTTTTTTTCCTATGGCGTGCCTCTTGGGGCATTAAGAGGACAGGCCGAGGGCTGTATATATGAGAAAATATACAAATCTAAACCCACAATGAATTTGGCTCCTCCAAAGGATCTGGGTGTGGCGATTGGCCAAGACACCCAATGCTTAACTGTCATCTCAATTGGATTCCCCATATTTTGTTGTTTCTAGTAAAATCACAAAGCAATGGAGGGAATTGTGGATATTGATTGGCATCTAAAGTAGTCGACTGAGCAGAAGTTCATGTTGAAAAGTCATGACGACAGCTCACACTCTGATGTCAAAGACTTCTCACCACCGCAGATGGAACCAGTTAATTGGAAAGCATCCTTCCCTGTGGACCAGTGGCTAACTGACATAATTTATAGTCACAGCCAAGGAGGGAGTTCAAATTCCTGAAGGCATTACCATTGGAGGCGAGTTACAAAACGTTTGAAGCTGTTTTTCAAGAAAAGGAAAAATCCTTAAGACATATTTAGATGCAAAAATTATATGATATGAACAGTTAACACAGGGACACAGGACGGCACCTGGGGAAATGTGTGTTTCATTTCATGGGGTCTCGGTAAGATTCATAAGATATTGCAATTGCTATACTCCCACATCCAACCCAAAGGAGGCCAGTAAGAATGAACTTCTCAACTACCACCTGGTTATTTTCTACTATGTTAAGTATGGTATAACTTTTACATACCGTTTATGGCTGGTGGATGTATCATCTGTCTATGTTTGTTGTTTGGTAGTTAGAGAGCTAGTTTCACCCTGTTCCATCATCATCATTATTATTATTATTATTATTATTATTATTATTATTATTATTATTATTATTATTATATTTCATTTGGCTGATGCTTTTGTCCAAAGCGACTTACAATTTGTACACTCAACATTTATGAGGGGCCATTTAGGGGTTCAGTATCTTGCCCAGGACACTTCGGTATTACTTACACCCAGTGACGCATGTTGAAGATCTATTGTTGATGTGGTGGAGGAACTGGATATTGTTGGTGGAGGCAGACTGGTGGATCCTCCACTACCGTCATCACTGAAGGTCAGAACAAGACTCGTAACATCAACCCAGAATGTCTCATAATTCTGCACAAAGGAGGCACTGCAGAGAAACCAAACCCAGGTTTCATTCATCACAGTAAACACGTTGGTATTATTATGTCATGAGCCAGAAATTAAAACTCAATGTGCTATCTCACTAGAGCATGGTGTTGAAAAGAATAGAGAAGAGAAGACTAGTTGAATTCATCCTTACTGGAACTGAATGGGTTTGCCGTCTGTGGATGCTTCTGATCTCCACGTCACGAAAATAGAGGTCTTAATAGAGTCTGATCGGTGAGATACTGCAGAGTTCTGGACACATATACACACAAAAACAGACATACGCATGCACACGCATGCACACAAACATTGACTTTCAATATCATACTGTATTTTTTTTTTTTAAGGTTTGACAGCATGTTGTCCTTTAAGTTATTCCATATTTTTTATTTTCCTAATTTAGTTAAATTGATTGTACACCCTCAGTGCTGGCGCTGACATACTCTGCTAACAGTATATTTTCACTTACTGATGACACGTGTAGGGAAGTTTTAAAATTGTAATTTTGAAGTGAAATTATTCTGTTGAAACAGGTAGTTTCCGTTTGTTGTTTTATTGCTTTAATTTTAGTTTTTCTTAAGCATAAAATGTATTCATACTGTGGTAATGGAAAATAAATTGATTTAACCTTAGTTTTGTATTGGTCAACTTAAACTCCTTCAGTTAAAGTAATTTGTGTATTTTAATTAATTAATTAATTACCTTAATTCATTCAGGCATTCACAGACTGAACAAATGTTCGCTCTTATTTTGAAATACACCCTTGTAACTTAAAGGTGAGATTATGCTGGTTGTTGGGGTTCATAATTTTTTATTTGGGGCACTAAATTAAAAGGTTTACAGGCTTTTTATAAAATGCTTTAGTTTGTTTATTCTCTATAAATTGCTGCAGCAGCAGAGACTCGCATCCGGGTTCAGCTCCTGCCACCATAGATATATATATATAAAGGCTAGGTGTCTCATCCGTGTTTCCGGTCAACGGAGTCGAACGTCCGCACATGGCGGCCATCTTGCCAAAGGCAGCTCGCCCATCCATAACATTGTGTTGGTAGTGGTATATGTACTTTTTAAATTAAAAAAATTAAAAAAAATTCTTGATGTATATTTGTAAAGGGAAATCTTGTACCTATATAGAACATTATTCTAATTTTTTTCAAAATAACATAATTATTCATAAGTATGCAGTGTCATAACTACATCTCTGACATTTGTAACAAACCGAACAGTTTAAAAATTCGGTTGAGAATTTAGCAAGTTATGGTGATTTTAAAAGTACGTACCACTACAACACAATGTTATAGATGGGCGAGCTGCCTGTTGCAAGATGGCCGCCATGTGCAGACGTTCAACTCCGTTGGCCGAGACATCTAGACTTTATATATTTATATAAGGAAATAATCCCAATTACATTTAAACCCGTATTAGCAGTAGATATAAACAACAAATTCTTTAAAACCCTGAGCACCATTGAGAACGACCACCTCGTCGATAGCTCTGCAGACTCATTACGATTAACATTAGACTCAATAGCGCCTCTAAAAAAGAAAAATGTCAAACATAGTAAATTAGCTCCGTGGTATAATTCCCAGACAAATGAGTTATGACAATTATCAGAAAACTAGAAAGGAAGCGGCGCTCCAGCAACAATGTTGAAAATCGAATAGACTGGAAGAATAGTGTTAAAGAATATAAAAAGGCTCTCCACAAAGCAAGAGCCGCCTACTATTCAAAACTAATAGAAGAGAATAAAAACAACCCCAGGTTTCTCTTCAGCACTGTAGCCAGGCTGACAGAGAGTCACACCTCCACCGAACCCAGTATTCCTCGATCCCTAAATAGCAATATCTTAATGACCTTTTTTAACGATAAAATTCAAACTATTAGAAATAAAATCAACCATCTCCTGCCCTCAATTGGCACTAATACCCTCCCAACAACAGAGATCTCAGAAACGTCTGAGAATCCTACCCATTACTTAAACAGCTTCTCTCTGATCACCCGTGATCAGTTTACCAAATTAATCTCAGGTTCTAAACCAACAACCTGTATCTTAGATCCCATTCCTACCAAATTACTTAAAGAAATTCTGCCCTAATTGATAGTTCATTACTTAACATTATTAATCTGTCATTATCATCAGGTTATGTACCACAGTCTTTTAAAATAGCTGTGTTCAAACCCCTACTCAAAAAACCCGCCCTAGACCCAGAGGTTTTAGCCAATTACAGGCCAATATCTAATCTCCCCTTCATTTCTAAAATCTTACAAAAAGTTGTTGCCAATCAGCCGTGTGAGTTTCTCCAGGAAAATAATATATATGAAGACTTTCAATTGGGGTTTAGAGCCAATCACAGTACAGAGACAGCCTTGGCAAAAGTCACTAATGACCTTTTAATAGCCTCAGATCAGGGACTTGTGTCTGTCCTCGTGCTGTTAGATCTCAGTGCAGCATTCGACACAATTGACCATCAAATTTTATTACAAAGACTCAAACAGTTAATTAACATTAATGGAACCGCCCTTAACTGGTTTAAATCGTATTTTTCTGATCGCTCCCAATTTGTGCAAATTAATGATGAGTCATCTGTGTGCACCAAAGTTAACCATGGTGTTCCACAGGGCTCTGTGCTCGGCCCAATTTTATTCTCATTATATATGCTTCCACTAGGAAACATTATCAGGACACACTCTGTAAATTTCCACTGCTATGCGGATGACACCCAGTTATATTTGTCAATAAAACCTGAACAAAGTAATCAATTAACTAAACTTCGAACATGTCTCAAGGACATAAAAACCTGGATGACCCGCAATTTTCTCTTATTAAACTCAGACAAAACAGAGGTTATAATACTTGGCCCCAAACACCTTAGAGATGCATTATCTAATTATATAGCTGCGCTAGACAACAGTGCCCTTGCTTCCAATGAAACAGTCAGGAACTTGGGAGTGATCTTCGATCCTGATTTATCCTTTAATAGTCACTTAAAACTAATTTCTAGGACCGCTTTTTTCCACTTGCGTAATATTTCAAAAATTAGACATGTCCTTTCACAAAAAGATGCAGAAAAACTAGTCCACGCCTTTGTTACATCGAGACTGGACTATTGTAATTCATTATTATCAGGCTCCAGCAGTAAGTCGTTAAAGACTCTACAGCTTGTCCAAAATGCTGCAGCACGTGTCCTGACGAGAACAAAGAGAAGAGAGCACATTTCTCCAATATTAGCATCGCTACACTGGCTTCCAGTTAAATCTAGAATAGAATTTAAAATTCTCCTCCTCACCTTCAAGGCCCTTAATAATGTAGCGGGTCAGTTCTTAATAAAGTTTTATACTTTAAGCAGTGTCATTTTCCCCGCTCTGGATGTGTTAATTAACCTGACAGGACGGCAACTCCTATAGGCTGCGGGGAGGCGGAGGAGTTTATTTAGGGACACCTTAGCACTCTCCCTCGTCCTCTCTCTCTCTCTCCCCACTGCCGGTCCTGTGGGTGTGTGCGGACGTTTAGCGTGAGCGCAGCACGTGTGGTCGCAATTGTTTGTCACGGTAAGTTGCTGGAAGTTATATAATATTAACGGAGATCACAGAGAAAGTGTCCGCAAATTGTAACGGAAGTTTGTCTTGAGAGCCCAGCGTGAAGCTGTGTCTGTGTGCGAGTGTGTGCGACGGTGTCGGCGTCACTGTAGATGCACGCTGTCCCTGCTTTATTTTAATGAATTAAAGGTATGAGATAAGGATGTGTTTTTATGTTTGTAAATGTTTTTAAATATTATAAATGTGCTTTTTAATTGTGTGACCTAACTATTACATGTTTGTTTTATAGGGCTGCCTCCAGCAAAATAGTTATGGTCACTGTTTTTTCCCACTTTAGATTTCATTTAGATTATTTGGTTTGATCATTTGTTTCTTTGTGTTATTTTGATTTGTTCTATGGCAAGGTGCAATATATATGGTTGACTGGGACTGTGCAATTCAGTGGTAGTGACTTGAATGGTGGTGAATTATTGGCTCCATAAAGTAGAGGCCCTCTTTTGTCATTTTGTTGTATATCGTTTGCAGTGATTTTCTTAAAGTGTGTTATGTTTGGTTTTTAATGCATGATATTTTAGCATTGTACAATTGGGTCTGGAGCCTCTAATTTCTCTTTTTTTTAAGCTGTCATTTAGTCCAGGCCAGCTTTTCCAACCTTTGCACATGTCACTTTACTGTTTGAGCAGTCTGTTTTAAATCATTTGCATCTATTAAATAAATTGTATTTTGTTCTGATATCTCAGCCTCCCGTCACGTCTTATTCTGGATACTTGTTGAACCGAATTGACATTTACTGTCATCTCTGAACCATTTTTAATCACTACAATAATATAGCGCCTTTTTACCTTTAAAGAGCTGTTAGTACCTTATAAACCCACTAGAGCACTCCGCTCCCAGAATTCAAGCCTACTTGTCGTCCCTAAATTCTCTTAAAGTAGAGTAGGAGCCAGAGCTTTTAGCCATCAAGCCCCTCGGCTGTGGAGTAATCTACCACTTTCAGTTCGGGAGGCAGTCACCATCTTTTCGTTTAAAAGTAGGCTCAAAACCTTCCTTTTTGATAAAGCTTATAGTTGGAGCTAATTAGTGCGCCAGAACGTTACTTGTTCTATTTTATGACACATGACACACAGAGCTTCTCTTTCCAGCTTCTCCTTCCTCTTCTTCATCCCTATCCCCCTTCCCCGGAATCACTTTGCTTTATCACCCGCAGATCCGCACCATGGATTGCGGTCTGTGGATCGCGCACCGGGGGTCGCGGTGTTGGATCCAGTGTGGCGGATTCTGAGTCATGTGGGCTGATCGTTGTGTCACGTTGGCATTGGGCACAGGCGGTGATGGGTCCTGGTGGGCGGCGGTGGACGGTGACTGAGGACTGGAGTGGCATCTGGTCTGGATGGTGGATCGTGGTCTAGATGGTTGCTGAGCATGGACTGTGCTTGCAGCGGGACTGCTTGGTATGTCATGTTGGGGTTGTCCTTCGGGTTGATTATTGATGTTTTCCTGCACGTGGCATCTATTGCACTTCTGTCCGTCCTGGGAGAGGGATCCCTCACATGTGGCTCTCTCTGAGGTTTCTACATATTTTTACCCTGTTAAAAGGGTTTTTTGTAGTTTTTCCTTACTCTTGCTGAAGGTTAAGGACAGAGGATGTCACACCCTGTTAAAGCCCTATGAGATGAATTGTAATTTATATGGGCTATACAAATAAAATTTGATTGATTGATTGATATATATCTATGCCTGCCACCCCTCGTCAGAAAGCCCAGTCTCCTGTGATTGGCCAGCTGGGAGCCATTTCATCACCCCTGTTTACTGTGGGAGAGAATAGCTCCCTCTGCTGTGGACTGCTATCAATGCATACTGTATACATTAACACAAAGTCATATATAACAACTAGAGGACAGGGAAAGACTGAAAAAGCATAATAGGTGAAGCTTGAAAACAATGTTCATTGTGAAATGATAGTTTGACCTTATGTTTTGGAGTAGAGGCTGGCTTGACTGAAATCCTTTGCAGCTGCACAGTGTGAGTGTCACTTGACGAGCAGTTCCCTAACATTCTGACAGTGTGAAGCTATTTTTTTTTTTTTTTTACCTCCACCTTTGAATGGTTGCAGCAGCAGCAGTGCATCATTGTCTTTTCTTTTATTAGTGACATCTCTCCTGTGGCCACCAAACAATATGTCTATCCTCACCTCTACCTAACAGACAAACACCCCGATGTGGGAGTCTGACAGTTGCGCTTCTTCTTTTCACAGTTTAATTCCATGATTCACACATTAAACCCATTGGTCATCAGGACAATTTGAAATCATGGATGATGCAGCTTATTTTGCTGCATCAGAGACAAGAGCTTCTCTCTTCCTAATTCTCACCCTCTCTGCTCCAGCTTTCCTTTTTGCAGAGCTGCAATATAATTTGACTGCTATGTGGCGAAGAGGGCTTCATAGAGGAAGTGAGTAAACACCTTGAAAATGTATTAATTTATGATATTGTTAATTGGGCAATGGATGATGGTCCAGCGGACCCAAATGCTGTAAATAAATAAGTAAGCATGGGGCATTATATACAGTTTTGGTAGCTATCGGCCGGCATGTTGTTCACATGGGTGTAAACTCACAGGTCTCTGGTTGCAGATGAGCAGCTGAGCAGCCCCTGGCGTCAGCTCAAAGGAGCCCACTGGAGACTGCCCCCCCACTTCTCTTGCTTGTAACAGGAAACCAATGAATGGTGCTGCGCCCAGAGCCAGGAGCTGAACTGAAAAAGAATTAGATCAGTACTTGGAGCCATGAAACTCGTACCGATTACGAATCCTGATATTTAATTTCACAAAGCATTACATTTGGCATCTATCTAAATAATGATTTTTTTATTCCTTTAAATATGACCATCAATAGTTCAATGGTTCAACAGATCAGATACACAATCATTGTGTTTCAATAAGGACCATATTCACCAAATGTGTATATGTAAAACATAGATCTAAGGAATACAATCCCTATTTTATTGTGGTAGACACAAAGTCCCAGTAACTGATATCATAAAACCTGGACAAAATCTAATCCCAAACTATGTGCAATGAGAGCTAGAGGGAAGAAAGACGCTCTGTTATTCTTTACATGATTAGTACACTTCGCTCAAGGTTTAGATAAGTCTGTTGCTTACCTTTGACCTCCTCTCCCAGTCTGTAACTGCTGTGGTCTGTAGTGATGGTGAAGGGCGCTGGTTCTGTCTGTGGGCTCAACCCAGAGTGGTGGGGTTGCATGTCTTTACAGCTGTCCATAATTTGACCTGAGCTGTAGCAACAAACAACCGGAGCAATACAAACCAGAAACAACACATTATAGTCCATTGCAAAAAAATTGTTGGACTCCACTCTGCTCATGAATAGAGCTGGTGGAAAACATTAGCTCATACAAGGCTTCTATTCCGGTGAGGGGAGCTCAGGTGGAGTCTGTGAGAAAACAATGACTGAGAGGAGGGGTGAATGAAGGACGGCTCTCTGGAATAAATGGGAGGAGGCAACTAACAAACCATCATAACTATTCCTTGTTCATAAAAACAGGATAGACGGACCGTGCTTGTGTGAGCAGGAGAAAGGGAGAAAGCTGTGTAAATGTGGCTTCTGTTGTTGTCAGGCTATGGATTTTACTGCTTGTTACATTAGCAAACTTTATTTAAATTTACATTTAAAGAGCAATACAGCCTTTACCACCAATATTGCATTCCGAGCCTGCCTGCCTGCCTGCCTGCCTGCCTGCCTGCCTTTTTTGGACATTCCAAATAAACCTTTTTTCTGCCATCAATCTGCTGTGTTCCTGGTCTGCACTCTTTTTGAGTCCGCTTAAAATAAGATCTTATCACTAAAGTAACACTTTAACTTCTTAATATGATACTATTTGCTTCCTGTCCACAATTTTAACTACTCGATAAAAAAAAATTGTATTTTTTTTAAATCATAATATACACGATCTCACAGTACTTAAAAAGGTGGAGACTAACATTTTTAGTGAATCCTAAAAGTTCCCACACTTTGGCGACTGTGGAGAGAAAAAACTCCCCCATTAACTGGAATTTGAATTATAAAGGGAGACAATGCAGAGGGGCTAAGAAAACAGTAATATGATCTCTCCTGTTAGTTCCTGACAGCAGATTGTTCACCGACTACCTGGGACATTCTGATAATGAAGAATTACAATAGTCCAGTTTAGAGGTAATGCAGCATCCTTCTGAGACAGGTTGTTTCTTATTTTCCTGACCTTGCACAGTTGGAAACCACCGTCCTAGAGACCTGTTTTATATGAGGGTCAAATGATATGTCATTCTTAAACAAAACTCCACCGTTGCTCACAGTAGAGCTGTGAGCCAAACTTATACCATCCAAGGTAAGTAGTTTTCCTTTGACACGGGCAAAAATAGTTTTGTTGCTGTTCTGACTGATTAAAGATAAAGACAAAGCATTGGACCACTGGAGTTGCCCAAGAAAAAAAATATATACTGATGCCAAGGTTTACTAGTATGAGGGCTAAAAATGCAATTGTATGTGCATGAGATACAATGTGTTCCGATGTTCAGGAGACTGCTTAACTAATATTTGTGAAGATGAGATTAATATATATATATGAGCTGTGTAGGATTAGTATTCTCTTTTTCTTCTCAGTGATGCTTTGGAATACAGTAATGAACAGTGTATTGTGGAATAAGATTGGAGTAACATAACTAGGATTGGAGGATTGAAGTGCACAAAAAGAGCAGAAACACTGTATTGCACAAACCACTTCTTATCACATGCAATTGATTTTAGTGATGATGTTATACAGGCACTGAAATCATGTATTCAGTGAAAATGTCTACTTTGTGTCATGTATAGTAGCAGCGCTGCCAACTTTTCAAAAAACCTTGGAGTGAGATTTTGTCGGGGGTGACCAACATTTTGTAGCGCAGGCAGCCACACACGTTGGTGGCTCAAATATCAGTGAATAGGAATTTGGCGTTGTATCCATGTTGTGCATTCTGGTGGTTTTTGGGGCCCGAAGTCGTTGATAGGGGCGGCCTACTGGAGATGGACAACATTGGTTACATTCTAAAAAGCCAAGACATAGCTGAAGGTCCACCCTCAGGACATTTTGGTTTAAGTAGATGTTATTTCCTGCATTCTAGTGGATTTTTGGGTGGTATGCTAAAGATGTGCAATACCTGAACTTTTTCAGATCCATGTTCCTCTGATCATGACTTGTAGGGCCTTCTAGACTTGAGCTGAACATTCAACCAGAAAATTATTGTTGTGCCTCAATGACTTTCTATGTACCACAATATAGCTGAATTAATAGACCTTTGTTTAAGATTTGACCAAGGTAGATTGATTGACATTTTGATTACAATGGTATTCAACTAATTCTTAACTGAAACCTAAGCTATATTGTTAATAATTGTATTCTTAAGAGCAGTTCATGATTTATGTTCAGCAAAAAATTACACAAGATTAGTTAGGGAGAAATATTTTCATTAATCAAAGCCTCCCACCACACGTTCAAACAAAAAGGTGCAACAAATAAAGTGCTTAAATGCTTAAACAGTAGCCTTTTTAAGCAATACAATGGACCCTCTTCCCCCAAATAAAATTTGTCTGGAGCCGCAAAACATATTTGATAACAAAGCTAAGAAAGTTTTATATAAAGTTATACTATACTTAACTATAGTTTGTTGCATTTATGTTATTATAGAACAACAATAAAGAAAACTGTTGACATTTTATTGATATGTTTACCTGTTACAACAAAGGAAATCAACAAACGCAATACACAGCGAAGTGTAACACCACTTTGAAATAAAATAAACGCAGAGCTATGTAGGGCTATTTGAGTCCTCCCCATATTTATGGAAAATGTATGAAATAAGAAGTACCCTATTTTTAAATAAATAAAAACATATAGCTGCAGCCTAATAGCTTAAAAATATGTTTTAGTTGGCGAAATATAAAAAAAAAAGCGAGAGCAGGTCAGACTGGAGGCGAACACAGAAACTGAGGCTCGATAGTAACCAACTGCAGCCTCTGCTCTGATTAAGAAGCTTTCCATAGTTAAGAAGCAGTGAGTCACTGAGAGGCTGCTCCACGAGAACGCGCTCTGCTTTCACTGTGTCTATCTGAGCGAGTGTGCGGGGCGGGGGGTGGAGCCTATGAGGGGCCGTGAGGGACATTATTCAGAATATCCTCTCACACACACTACTAAAAAGCTCTCACAAACACATATGAAATGCTCTCACACACAGTACTGAAAAACTATACGCTCACACACACAACTGAAATGCTCTAACACACACTACTGAAAAACTATACTCTCTCACACACACTACTGAAATGCTCTCACACACACACTACTGAAATGCTCACACACACTACTGAAAAACTATACGCTCTCACACACACTACTGAAATGCTCTCACACACACTACTGAAATGCTCTCGCACACACTACTGAAAAACTATACGCTCACACACACAACTGAAATGCTCTAACACACACTACTGAAAAACTATACTCTCTCACACACACTACTGAAATGCTCTCACACACACACTACTGAAATGCTCACACACTACTGAAAAACTATACGCTCTCACACACACTACTGAAATGCTCTCACACACACTACTGAAATGCTCTCACACACACTACTGAAATGCTCTCGCACACACTACTGAAAAACTATACTCTCTCACACACACTACTGAAATGCTCTCGCACACACTACTGAAATGCTCTCGCACACACTACTGAAATGCTCTCGCACACACTACTGAAATGCTCTCGCACACACTACTGAAATGCTCTCGCACACACTACTGAAATGCTCTCGCACACACTACTGAAAAACTATACTCTCTCACACACACTACTGAAATGCTCTCGCACACACTACTGAAATGCTCTCACACACACTACTGAAATGCTCTCACACACACTACTGAAATGCTCTCGCACACCATACTGAAATGCTCTCGCACACACTACTGAAATGCTCTCGCACACCATACTGAAATGCTCTCGCACACACTACTGAAAAGCTCTCACACACACTACTGAAATGCTCTCGCACACCATACTGAAATGCTCTCGCACACACTACTGAAATGCTCTCGCACACCATACTGAAATGCTCTCGCACACACTACTGAAAAGCTCTCACACACACTACTGAAAAGCTCTCATACACAATAGTGAAATGTGCTCATATACCCAACTGAAATGCTCTTGCATAGTATTGTGGAATATAACTGTGAATGATATTCGTTCACAAGTAATAATTACAGGTTTTGTTATTTTAACTTTCTTGTACTTTACTTACAGTTCAGTGAAGCGTAATTGTTTGCAGTGATAATTAAATGCTAGTGTGATAATAAATGACCATTTCAAATCATCCAAACTGATGGGCATTTAATTGAGTTCTTGTGATAATGTCGCCCGACATGCTCCGCGGCAGGCACATGCACAGATACACCCCTAGTGATGCTCAAGCACTGGCCCTATTGCCCTGGATGAGAAAAGTGCCCTTCTGCTGGAGCCCATTTTTTTCTTCATTCATCAATATTTAAGAATAAAAATGATTCTCTCTGTCATCAATTCCCCCTAAATGTGTTCTGATATCTGACGGGGCATTTATTTGAGTTCTTGTGAGAATGTCACCCCGACATGCTCCGCGGCACTCACAAGCCCCCAAAGCACATCACGAACTCTAACCCTAACATATTATTTGGTTATTCAGGCCTTGTTTTGTCTGTTTTTGCCTGTTATTCATTCAATTTGATAATTTGAGTTAGTTTGTTAACAAAAATAAATATATCAGTTGAAAATATCCTACTGTGTTTTTTATTTATTATTATTATTATTTTTAATTTCATAAATAATTTTGAGCGATGGGTGCCCCTTTTGGGGGGTTTGAGCCGCTGCCCCCCAAAATGTCTGTGCACGTTCCTTCGGGTGCGGAGAGGAGGGACACACGGTGAGAGCCTGTCCGAGGCGGAGTGACCCTGCTCCGCCCGGTCCTGATAAAGCTACGAGTGCTGGGGCCCCCGCTGGTCCTCCGGCTGGTCCTCCGGCACCGGAGCGACGCGACCGGCCAGCACCGCGTGGGGGTCGACCGGCTCCCAGAGGGTCCCACCCCCACGCGGTCCTGGCCGGTCGCGTCGCTCGTAGCGATCCGCCCCAGCGCTCGTAGCCTCATCAGGACCGGGCAGAGCCGGGTCACTCTGCTTCGGACCGTGTGTTCTTCCTCACCGCAACCGAAATGGAAACACTGCTACGCGGCGCTCACAAGCCCCCCCCTCCTCACATAACTATCCTTGATCACCTTCCGTTTCAACTGAAATACCTTCCGTTTCAACTGAAATACCTTCCGTTTCAACTGAAATTTTCACATGTGTGTATGAGAGCTTTTCATATGTGTGTGTGAGAGCATTTCATATGTGCGTGTGAGAGCATTTCATATGTGTGTGTGAGAGCTTTTCACTAGTGTGTGTGAGAGCTTTTCACTAGTGTGTATGAGAGCTTTTCAGTAGTGTGTGTGAGAGCATTTCAGATGTGTGTGTGAGAGGATAATCTGAATAATGTCCCTCACGGCCCCTCATAGGAGCCAGCCAACGGAACCAGTGTGCTATCTGGGAGCATACACACACAAACACAGACACACACACTCGCCCGCTCCTGGTACTTAATGACGGCCTGATAGGATGTTTAAAAAAATTATCGTGAGTCAACCACCATTATTTTCGTCTCGTCTCGTCAACAAGTTAAAATAGATTTAGTCATAGTTTTTATTTTCAAAGATCCGTTTTAATTTGGCGTGAGAAATTGGATGTGTGGCGTGAGTGCGTGTGAAAACATGCAAAAGCTTGTGTCACACGGCGAAAGCGTGAGAGTTGGCAGCTCTGATAGTAGGCCTATACAGACACAAAACAACCCACAATTTTTCTCTTCAGGATTTGTTTCAACTGACTGAAAAGGTATAACAACAATATTCAAATAATGTATAATTTTACAAATTTTGAACCCCAGATTCTGAGGTTCAAAAAGTAATGGACCAGTGCATCTGAACATCTAGAGACAACAAAGAACCAACACAACAGAATAAACAAGTGCCTCTTGTGTCTACCTAAGAATACTACAAACCACAGTATAACTACTAAACATTCTGTAAATATCAATAAACATGGACATTTCACCAGTAACAGGAGTGATACACAATGTTACTTCTGTTAACAACCTGCACAGTGCTAGTACAGAGAAGACAAAATCACTGGACACAGTCTGGTTTTAATGCAAAATTTCAGACAGAATACTAAAGACTGAACTGAACCGAGCTTCTGCAAGAGCAGCTGGCTAATTCTCAAGGGAATAAATGGATTGGGAATGTGCTGGTGTTGATTAAGTCCCTGCCCTTTGTACACACATCGTTACTACCCATTGGATGGTTTAGGGAGGTCCTCGGATCGGCCCCGCCAGAGATGGTCACAGCCCTGGCGGAGCCCAGAGAAGACGATCAAACTGGACTATCTAGAGCAGTGGTTTCCAAACTTTTTAAAGTCTCGTACCCCTTCAGACATTCAATCTCCAGCTACGTACCCCCCCCCCCCCCCCCCCCCCCGGACGCACGTATACAGCATATAACACTTGAAATTTTGAAATTGTCAGGGATTTCAGGACTCGGATGGAAGTTTAGATCAAACGGAGTTTATCTATCGATTTTTGATTAATCGTTAATATTTTATATTAAAATGCAGTGAAAATATTGATCTTTATTACAAGGTGAACAACTCTTGTGGCAGTTAAACGGTAACCGCTCACTGGTTACACTTGAAAATATGCACCGCTGTTCTCTTAAGCCCTGATGAGAGTGCAGCTAGCCACTGTGAGCTAGCTGGATTTGACGGTTCTCGACCTCTCAGTCCGGTGGTTGTCACCCCTCACCCAGAGCCGGCTCTGTCTGGGTCCGAAGGGGCTAGCTTTGGAGCTAGACCTCCTACTTGAAGAGAGCAGTGGACTCCTCAGGCGCTCATGGAGACGTATAGCTTTGCAGTGTTGGCAGTGAACGCAACAGAATTACGTCTATGACAAAATGTCATCTAGGAAATTCTTAAGGATCAATTAATCGATTGTCGATTAATTATGCCCATCCCTCGTTTTTACTAACGGTCACTAACCTACCTGTAACTTTTATTGGCAGTGTAATTATTTTGCTGAATATGGGCATACATGAGTATTTTTGGCAATGCAACTTGGCTATTTAGACTATTTAATAATGCATGATTATTTATAGCTCAGTTTGAAAATGTAATGGGCTTTTTCACTTTGAAAACGCAAATAAAATGTTCTCCCCATGTACCCCCTGAACCACTTCGCGTACCCCTGGGGGTACATGTACCCCAGTTTGGGAACCGAGGATCTAGAGGCAGTAAAACTCGTAACAAATTTTCTGAAGGTGAACCTGCGGAGGGATCCTCACCGGTAAAGCCTGCTCGAACCTGGTCGACCAAGGCAGCCTGACCAACCTCCTGACGCTTAGGGTCTCGCGCTGCCACTGATAGCATGCACGCCGCTGGACCTGCACCCCTCCCTCGGGAGGGGGCACGTGAGTGAGCGAGAGATAAGTGCGCCGTGCATAGAGGCGCGCATTGCGCCAACCTCCGCTGTTCAAGTAATGAGGCAGTTTTGAGAATGTAAGAAGTACAGATATTTGTATTCAAATGTAGCGGGTAAAAGTAAAAAGTCATCAGGAAAATAAATACTCAAGTTAAGAACAGGCATGTGAAAAATCTACTTAAGTACACTAACAAAGTATTTCTACTTCGTTACATCCCACCACTGCATATCAGTCTGATGAAACCCAGCGACAGGAAGAAACCTGCAGTCATCAGAGCATCAGCACCCCATGGGATGTGGAAGAAGCTTCAGACACAAGCAAAAGTCCAAGACACAATCAGGCACATAAAAAATAGCAGAACATGCAAGGACATAAGCCATTTGTGAAATGGCCAAAGTTTAACAGTGTTGGGAAATAAATTGGAGAAGATAGGTGACCTATTCTACAGCTATGAAAAAGTATGGAGTAAAGGAACATGTCAACAAGAAAGGTATGCCTCCTACTTCGAAATCCCGTCGTCTACAGGATGTTATGTCTAATGACTTGCGGACCGCGACTTCATTTCACATGGTTAACTTTATTGTGGCTGCACATAACTTAAACAGCACTCTCACAACAACAAAACCTTTTACGGCAGCCTTTCGTAAAACTGCTGTGCCTGCCATAAAACTGACATGCGTACTGCAGCAAATTAAGCCACGACTGGTGTGGGTCAAACACAACACAGGAGATCCAACAACCTGTCAAAGAAAGAAGGAGCCTGAGGAAGTTGTGCCTAGCATCAATAGAAAGAGAAAAGGCATCTACCTCCTCCAAGAGGACCTAAATTAGAGGCTCTCAAAACTGTGCAGAGCAGAGAATTATAGAAAACCCTGTATTTATCTCACTTCCCTTGTTTGTCTTCCCTCCGCAGGTGTATACCATCTTTCTGATGACTCTGCTGGCCAAGGACAGCTCACTACCTCATCTGAAGCTCATTCCCTGATCACCAGCAGATATCTACCCTGGTCGGGCTCCTAGTCATCGCCAGTTTGTGCTTGATACCACAGTGTTAGTAACTTGTTCTTGGCTGCTCTAGATCTTGTGTTTAGAATTTATTTCAAGTGTCTTGTTTCCTGCTTCATTAACTATATGTCTCCTTGTGTCTACAGGATCCATTCCCTGGTTCTCCTGGCTTCCTTACTTGAGGACTGGATTCTGTGAGCGAACCGTTCGCTCTCCACCACCTTATTTCATCCTCATGCCATATTCTGTTCAAACAATAAATTACTGTTTACTTTCCAGTAAACAGTACTATGTGTCTCTGTCTCTGCGCTGGGGTCCAAAGATACTCTGAATGTAACAGGAAACAACACAAAAAAAATCATTAAGCATGTCAAAGGAAGAGGTTGAAGATCTTCTGAGAACCATCTACACTGATAGTGGAAAGATGTACTGATACTTGTCCCTGCTGACATTCAACCAATCTCCCCCCCCTCCAACATCAATTTGACATCAGACCTCCCAAGCTGAGTGTGGTAAAAAAGGTAGTGAGGAAGGCAAGATCGGCATTCGGGCCAGACCCTTGTGGTAGCCTATTGTATTTGAGATTCCGTTGGAGAAACATGTGTGGGAGAGCAAGTTATCCCCAAAACCTGGCTAAGAGCTGGAGGAATGCTGTTCCCATAATAATGAATCCATCATCATTAATGACAAGTCATCATTAGCCATGTAAAGGTCATAGACTCAACAATGAAGGGAGAACAAGAGAAGGGTGGAGCAGTCAGGAAAAAGAGACAGATCCAGTAGATGGCGGTAATGCACCTTAAATATGTGTTGCCATTGCCACCCACCAATAAACCAACCAGAAGAAGAAGCCTCAACAATACACCATGTGTCATAGCCCGGCTCATGACTGTGGCATGGAGGGAGACGACACGGGTGAACTGTGGCTCTTTTAGAACATTTATTTAACAGAACAAACTACAAACAAAGTCTCCAAAGACAAAACAGAAAAGGATGGTAGCGTCCGGGAGAGCCAACCTCGCCCCATAGGCAGTGCGAAAGAGAGAGCGCGAGACAAATCTGCCAGCCCTTTTAAAGGGCAGAGCACACGTGGCCGAGGTATGCTCTGATTCACCCTGACGCCCACTCCACCTGTGAATGGAAGAAGAGGGACACCTAGTGTCCAGGTGAGGGTGGAAGGGGTCGTCACACATGCCACAGCAGACACATAAAAACAGGGAAAATATCATCTAACATTGAGTGCAAACCATAGTGCAAATCATCATCCATGATCTTTCACAATGGATTTTGTGAATGTGTCAGGGATTTTAAAGATTACAACTTAAATAATTTAAAAAAAGTGTTTTTCTGTAGATCTGCCAAATCACAGGGAATACAGGTGAGCAGCATGGCCAAAGACATGGAAACAAAAAAGTGTGGAGAACACTAATGGCTCCCCATTAAGTTTAATATCAGCACAAACTACAACCTTGTAGGAGTCGAGGGAATAACACAGTCCGGAGATCTTCTCGTTTTGTGCGCCTCTCGGCGTGTGTTTATTTTGACAAACAATTCACCCACAGAGAACTCCGGGCGCCACCAAAACATCAGCTTTTAACAACCCCCAGTGCACTTGTTACCTTGGTAACCCCACAGCTCCTTGCCGGGTGTGTAAGTATGCGAACCACATTAGTGTAAACCGTCTTTGGTGAATTCTGTATTCTCACCTGTCCCCTACAACTTTGTGTTTATGTGTAAACTGAATTAAAAACATCTTTGTCTCCCTGTTGCTCCCACAGCTATGTTGTTATCAAAAGGGGTTGGGGAAAGCAAGTGCGTTCTCCAGATGAACTATTCGATTTGGAGCAGAGATTTCTTTATTCCCTGACCCCTTGGCTATTAGCTATTGCTTTGGTGAGTACAATATTAGGATCCCCAAAAAACTGAAATACTAAGGTCAAGACTACGTTTCATATGTAGTGATAGCAGTCATTGGACTGTTGCTGTGCTACTTACAGTGTTCTTGTTTGTAGATGATGCAAAAGTAGCTGAATTTGTGTAGAGTGTATAAATCTATGTCTTAGAATATATATTTATTTGTTTAGGAGGATGGAAGCAATTAAAGTGTAAGTTAAATTTTCAAACCTCTCCAGACCTTTTACATAAATGTGTCACTTATATCTCTATGTGTCTGTGGTGGGAAATTCCACTGACCAGTGTCTAAGGTGATGGAAAATTCCACTAACTAGGTGTCTCAGTGCTGTGACCTTGACGAAATGGGTGATGTTTTCCTCCAGCTGCTACAGCGGACGTACACAGCAGATAGACACAGATGATGATTTCATGTCTTTTTTTCATATTATGTTTTATGAAACGCCTCTTTGTGTAAGTTCTGGCTTTTGTGAACTTGGGGCC
This sequence comes from Platichthys flesus, assembly GCF_949316205.1. NCBI lineage: Eukaryota > Metazoa > Chordata > Actinopteri > Pleuronectiformes > Pleuronectidae > Platichthys > Platichthys flesus. Next base: position 20,354,718 of record NC_084965.1, on the reverse strand, counting down.
AGTTCCACTTTGAGCACCTGTGCTTGTTGTGTAACATCTGCAGAGATTACTATTAAAAAGACTCAAAGACTCAAGATGAAGTTCCACCTGTTTCTTCCACCTGCGCAATATTATAAAATAAGGAACATCCTGTCTCAGAAGGATGCTGAGAAACGAGTCCATGTTTTTGTTAACTCTAGTATAGATTTGAGTAATTTTTTATATCAGGATGTCCTAGTAAGTCTACGAAAAGTTAACTTATAAATATTAAAAATACAAATATTCAATATAACTTTAATTGATTAAAGTTACCTATGGAAACCACCCTTCAAAGGAATGGAAAAGATAGCCAATTAATTGATTAAGTCTCATGAAAGTACTAACTACAAATTAGGAACTCTGATTAGTAATTAAATTAATAACTATAACCAAAATTACCATGTAGGTAGTTACCAAAGGATATGGAGTTCTTGACAGTGTAGAGGTTTGCGAAATTCACACTTATGCAACATTAATGAAACAACATTTGTTAAAGAAAAACATTTATTATGAAGATAATTTGAGTATAAAAACGCAAACTTACTATATACAGATGTGTGTGTGAGTATGTGTGTGTGTGTGTTAGTGAGTGAGTGTGCAAAATGGCGGCAAAACACTATGAAGAAAAGAAAAACTGGAGTGTTTACACCAGTGGTCACCAACCCGTCGATCGCGATCTACAGTCTGAGATCTCACAGTCTTCATTGTCGATCCCCCAACTCTCTTGAGTCACTGGCTGTCGTCACACGGCAGATCAGCTGTGTGTCGGTTGTCTGTTTTTCACATGCGCTGTATGTCAGCTACTGCCGGTGGAGTTGCAGGTTTATCTCCTGCATTTCCTTCAAGAACAAGCTGGTTCATGTACTAAACTAAACTAAATCTCAGGACTCTACGGAATGAAGATCTGCATCTTTCGGTCTGTCGATAACATTCAAAGCCCCGTTGGAACAAATTAGTTGATTCAGGAAGTGAAACGCTGGATTAATTTTACTTTGAAACGGGTTCGGAAAGGTCACATATATGTGTTAAGAGAGGGGACATGTATGTGTGTGTGTGTGTGTGTGTGTGTGTGTGTGTGTGTGTATGTGTGTGTGTGTGTATGAGTGTGTTTGCTGGTGCCAGGCGAGATAAAGTAGTTAGTTGCATACAAAGAAAGACTAAGCAGAGCCTCATATTTCACAACAAGGATCAAACTGTTCTATAATAAAAATTTGAGGAGAACAAACACATGATCCAGAATAAAAGATACTTACAGTTGCTAAATGCAGCTGGTAAAACCTCTGTGATTGTGTCATGTCAAGCCTACAGCGCCCCCTGGTGGCATTTGGTAAAAATACATTACGTGACCACGATATAATAACGTGTGGGAACGTCATAAATAACTCTGAGCCACAATATCTGAATCTGTTGTTTACTAACAAGATGAGTGGAAGAGAAGAAGCTACTTGATGAGAAATGTTTGAATCCCAGGATGTGGCCTCAATAATGAGCTTTATTTTGACACACAACGTCTCACTGTCTCAGAGGACACACACTGTCTCACTGACTCTGAGAACACACAGTGTCTCTGAGGACACACACTGTCTCACTGACTCTGAGAACACACAGTGTCTCTGAGGACACACACTGTCTCTGAGGACACAAACTGTCTCATCGACTCTGAGGAAAACACTGTCTCTGAAGACAAACACTGCCTGCACTGACTCTGAGGACACACACTGCGGTGGAAACCTCACTAGTCAATAAAAACACATGGACCTATTTTCAGGAAGCTGACTGAGTGCATTTGGTGTTTTGGTGACAGGGTGAGTGTGGAGAGATTGAGCTGTTCTGGGCGAGTAAGTGGCTGTGATCAACTTAACCAACCACACGTTGATTTAAACTTCCCTTATCGTTCCCTGTAAGGATAGTGTGCACCACACATCAGTGTAGAGTCACTGTACTCAGTGGGCGGAGCTTTTATACAGGGGGTTGATCTCCAGCTTAACCTGGAGCAGGTTAGCCGTTCATCATAAGTTACCATGGTGATTTACCTCATTAAGAAGTGGACGAGCTTCGTAGGAATGAAAAACCTAAACCTGAAGTTAACCTGACCAAATCCTGCCCCCCCGGATCTGTACTGTGATACTGACTGTGTTTTGTAAAATACTGATGAAAGCAGAGTGGACTGACTCCAACCATCTACTGACCTCAGAGTCTCCAGTCGACAGCCTGAACTCTGCCTTAGATGAAGCGTATCCTTCAATCCTGAGTCCTGCAGGCTGTTGTCACTCAGATCCAGTTCTCTCAGATGAGAGAGGATTGAGCTCAGAGCTGAAGCAAGAGAACAACAGCTGATCTCTGACAGTCTGCAGCTACTCAAACTGGATAAAGGATAAAACTTAACTGTAAATTAAACTGAGTTCATGTGTGAAATTAACATACAAATATTCATGTGAGAACAGACTCATAACATGGATAATCAATGTTAAATCAGACATGTTGGACTAAAAACGAGTCCAGATTCAGTAAAAATACAATATTTGGACCCAGTCTCTGTCCTGCAGATCAGTTTAGGAAATCCAGAACTAAACTCAGTGTTTTAACAAGTAGCTGAAGATTTAAATGTCACAGATTAATTAATGAATGGATTCAAGTGATGTATGAAGAGGAATTTTGTTAAATTATAATTAAATGAGATAAATTGTGTATAAATGCTGTATTATAGATATGAGATGTGCAAAAGTCAGTCAGTGAACTGACCTCAGAGTCTCCAGTCGACAGGTTGGACTCTGTAGAAAACCACACAGCTCCTTCACACCTGAGTTCTGCAGGTCGTTTAGAGTCAGATCCAGTTCTCTCAGACGAGAGGGGTTTGACCTCAGAGCTGAAGCCAGAGAAGAACAGCTGATCTCTAACAGACTGCAGCTCTTCAACCTGGATAAAGACATATTAATATTTGAATGTGTCCTCCTCAGTCCAGTCTGTGACCTGAAGATAAATATCTGATAAGACATGTTGGACCATTGTTTCATTCATCTCCTTATTCTCTGTGTGTTTGGTCACTGAGCAGGTTTGTGTAAACCCTGTTTAAAGTAGGGATGGCTCCTGACAGTCACTTCATTTTTGTTATATACTTATCAACTGTCAAACGTGTTTCAATAAGAATGTGTCTTATTTTGAAAACCTGAGGATGGACGAGTGCTCGGCCTCAGTCCACATGATATTTATTGACACTTTCTTAGTGATCACGAGAAGGCGAGTGCAGGTGAATGGAGTTGATGAGGTGGACGTGACTGGCAGGCTGGGTGAGTGACAGATTACTGAGGGACAGTGGGCAGAGCAGAACTGAGACAATTTAAATAAATAATGACTGAATAAGAAAGAAAGTTTGAAATGTGAAGAAGGCTTTAAGGACCTCAGAGTCTCCAGTCCACAGTTTGGACTCTCCAGTCCAGAACACAGCAGCTTCCCTCCTTAATCCTACAGCTCTCAGATCCAGTTCTCTCAGATGTGAGGGGACTGACTTCAGAGCTGAGGCCAAGACTTCACATTGAGTCTCTGCGAGTCGACATCCACTGAGACTGTGATTAAAGACAATATCTGTTAAAATAAAATCAGAAAAAACAACATTCATACAATATGTGATCATTTGACCCCTCACCCTGGTAAATCCCCATGTTTCTGGCCCCTTGAACATGATATCTCAAGTCTGTCTTTAGGGGATTTCTTCACATTTTGACCAGTTGAACTCAAAGATAAACTGATTTGATTTCAGTGGTCAAAGGTCAAAGGTTACAGTGAGGGCGGCTGTGGCTGAGGGGTAGAGTGGTCGTCCTCCAACTTGAAGGTCGGCGGTTCGATCCCCAGTCTGAACAATCTGCATGCCAAAGTGTCCTTGGGCAAGATGCTGAACCCTGAATGGCCCCCATAGAATAACAGAGTGCTGGGATAGATGCACTATATGAATGTATGTGTGATTGGGTGAATGTGAAACTGTAGTGTAAAGCGCTTTGAGTGGTCATCAAGACTAGAAAAGCGCTATATAAATACAAATCCATTTACCATTTACCTCATATTATTGTGAATGCAACATGTCAGGAACCTGGAGGGACTGACATTGCACTGGTTGGTGGGGGCGTACAAACGCAGGGTGGTAATTCCAGCTTGACAAGCCAGAAGAATAAACGATATTTCAAGTTCTGCTTCTTTAGTTTAAAGGAAGAGTCAGTGATTCTCATCCTAAACACCGGGAAGCTGTGATTTAACTGATTAATCTCTGTTTCTAAATGCCCGAAAAATTTCAATTATGTCTGTATAATGTTGCGGGAAAAGAAAGATAAATGACAGAAGGCGAATATATACATTTAAAATGAGTTGTTTACTCAAAGTCAAAATGTTAGTTATTAAGATTGAAAAATCCAATAAAATCAATCAATAAAATAGCACACCATAATTAAATATGGCTGTGTCCTTGCTTTGCCTCTGAGCAAACATAGGATGATGTTATTTAGAACTTAAAATATGTTTATAAAACTCTAAGAACTTTTATTCTGAACCACCGAGGCCTCTTTGCTTTATATCTCTCTTTCTTTTTGCAAATATAGGATGGTTGAATAAAACTGTTTTCTTTTCAAATCAAACAAACAACCAAAATCACGCCCGGATCTCTAGAAACATCCAAACACAATCGTAGAGTCTGAACTTGGACATGTCGCAGGAGGAACTTGTGTAAACGTCAGGATGGGGCGCTTCATCTGATGCTGGACTCAGAGGCTGCACCGACTGTGACGAGCACATCTCTTCTCCCAGCGTCTCTAACAGGTTGAAATCATGCTCAAAAATATCATCATCCTGTGTGTGATATCACTCAGTACCGTGCACGTCCCATCATCTCATCATCTCTGCAGCTGCCACCTGACATGTAAGTAATGTGTATTAATTTGGTTTCCACCAAATAGCAAATATTCACATAAAGCTACACATGTAGTCTCTTTTTATTGCCTTTGAATAACCTGCACATTGTCGTTCATTTGAATTATTGTTTTCTAATATGTCTGCCTTTTCGTTACCTTCCACTCCCATGTGAGCTGGAACCCTTATGAAGTAATTTGAGGATCATATTAAAAATGTCATTGGTAATATCTTGTCTGCATGATGATTTTATTGATCATATACCGGCAATTGCCCACAAGTTGTCCGATGCTATGATTATCTCATTTGCTTGGCTTCTAACTAAAACATCTGGTTTTGTTATGCTCCCAACATTCCTGTAAAACACCTTTTGCCAGATGTGTTTTATTATGTCCCTTTAGATTTACCCAATATGCCAACATATTATTCACTCTTCTTATACTTAACGGCATCTCACCCATCTCAACTTGTATTGCTGCAACTGGTGATGTTTTAAATGCTCCACACCGTTGAGCCTGAGCTTGTTCCACATCTAGTTTTTAAAGGTTGGTTTCTACCGCAGACATGTAGGCTATGCTTCCATAATCCAGAGCTGCTCTCATAAGAGCCCGATAAATATTTAACAGTGCTGTTCTGCCAGCTCCCTAATCTCGCTCTGACATACATCGAAGTATATCATTTATCATCTTGCATTTATTTTTTGACTTTATTTATATGTGCGCTCCAGGTACATTTTTCATCAAAGTAAACTCCAAGAAATTGGTCAATATCAACCTGTTGTAGTGGCTGACTGTATAATTTAATTTGTACTGGTTTGTGGCATTTAGTAAAACATATGACCTGTGATTTTGAGTATGTATTACATGTTTTAAGTACTCCAAATTTTGCCCCTTAACCCATAGTGCTCCATCACCTGCATAAAATGTTTCCCTATGCTTTGCTCAAACCGTTTAACAATATCGTTAATCATTATATTAAAGAATATTGGTCTACATACACTACCTTGTGGAGTTCCATTTATTGCTGAATATGTGTTGGAATATTCTGTGCCCACTCTAACTTCTATTGTTCCGTTCCAAAACTTAAGAATGTCGCAGCCCAATTTGAAAATTGAAAAATGTGTGCGGCCCACCTTCACCTTTAATCACAACTATATGATGCACACACAGGACTACAATTATCTATTACCAGACATATTATTCATTTTATAGCTAAAATAATTGTATATGAACATAGGCATATGCAATGAAAATCCAATAACATCCACATTCAAGCGTAACAATTTGCAAATCAACCAATGTAAAACAACATGAAGTGCAAATAGTTGATTGTTCAAAATATATTCTTACTGTCTGTATAACCGAGCACAACAAGAATATCAGGGAGAAGACAAACACATTTAAGGTGCAACCAAATGTACTTAAGGCGTTTAAGGCCCCCTCATAAACTGACACTGAACTACACTAAAGCTGGAATTCCTCTAGTTTGACACCTCAAGCAGTTTATCTCGATATACTTGATATTGAGTTACATATCGCGTGATGTGACATTGTCTTACCTGTAACTCATCCAATGAGAGGGGGGATTTTCCGCGTAGCTGGCTCAGATGCTCTCCCGGTGTATTTGTAAAAGATGCTAGAGGCTCAAATAAATATTGTCCATGTTTTGAAATGGCTGTGCCACACATTACATGGTCCCAGACCCAATATATGATGAACTGGGTATGTTAGTGGAAGATAAACACATAGTTTTGTACTTTTATCTTTCCTTTAAGAAGGTTTATCATTGTGACAGCCCCTATCCCTCCCTCCTCTCTCTCACTGAGATCCCTCCCTAAAGTGACAATACACTGTTTCACCGTGCACACTGTCCTTAGAGGGAAGGATAAGTTAAGTATAAAACATGTGCTAACACACCTAGTGCCTGTCAATCTCTCCTTCCTTCCTAAATGCACATGCTGTCTGGACCGAGGTTGTTTTGACAGGGGACAGTAGAATCACTACCACTTTTGTCAACAGAACAGGGGGAGCTGTCTGATGTTACCATGCTCCATTATGGCTGTCTCTCTCTCTCTTAACGTGGACAGTAGTGTGAACAGAACATGGCAGCATGTTAGACGTCAGCTGACAGGGCAGAGGCCTCATGGTGCTCAGTGACATGGAGAGACTTGAGCAATATCTGCTCCACCTGCAACAAAATGGGGCCACTCTGGACTTTAACCTCAGTAACGCATCACAGTCACAGTCAGAGTTCAGCGATCTATCTATTAACTGTCACTTACCTCAGAATAATACACCACACCCTACATAGGACAGGCTTAACTGTTGAAAGTGTTGTCCTGCAGCCTTGCCAGGGACATGACATGATCAGTCTAGTCTGTTAATGACTCAGAATGCAAGGTTTTTTCATGACTTAATTAACTCCCTTTTTTTAAGCATGATTGGTTTAATTGGGACGTTCAAAATGTCAGGAAAGTCCTGTTTCCACTCAGTTAAACAACATTTAATCTATATGGATAAGCTGCCTCCACTTATAGATTTATTGTCAAACAATACTCAAAATGCCAAAAATCACTCAGGAGGATTTTTTTGCATCGGGGCATGATACACGTGTGCTGATTTTTTCATTACGAGAAAATTAATAGGAAGACCCTCATTGGAAATTTGTAGGGGGCGCTATTGAGCCATTTTTGGACGCACGTTCCTGATCACCTTAAAATACGTGCATTTCACCAGACCTGACTCAACCACAGAATTTGAGTTTTCGAGTTTATTAAGGTCCCCAAAAAGACCTTAATAAGGCCTGTCAGATCTTCTGACAGGCACTTCTTTTGTCAGAAGAAGAATAAACAGAGCAAAAACAATAGGTCATTGCACTGTCGTGCTCAGGACCTAAGAAAACACCACAATCAATCTTTTGGCCAGTGTATTGGCCATAGCATACAGTAAGTTGTTAAAAATAACCGAGCAGTTCACAAAACTGGGAGGCTTTGATACTAAATATGTCAAACAACATATCTAAAACAGGGCAACAAATCATGGCTGCAGTGAAAAACTATTTGATCTCTCTATTATTCCCTGCCATGGACACCAAATTTAAAACTTCTTTTATATGTTTTTCCAGTTTTATGGTGCTGTCAAACTTCCTCTGGTAGATTCATTGGTCATACTTCATCTTTGTTAAACTTTAAGTGGGAATATGTGCTCATTTGTGTGACTGAGGTCATAGGTTGTAGTGTAACATCCAATGTCTGTGTTTGCATCAGATTACCTGCGACGTCAGATGCAAGTCTTCTTTGGTTACTGCAGGTGCACTCAAGCGTCCTTATAGGGGACACCGTCCCAACCCAGCGTATGGGTTTGTGCTTTCTGGCACCCTTATAGAGCTCCAGGTGGGTTTAGCCAACTGAACATCCAGCTGGTGCATCCACTCACCTGTGTTACTTCCTCCAGAGCAATATGAAAACTTTGAGTCAGGGTCTAGGGGTCATCACAGGACAGATACAGCTTTGGCAAAAGTCACAAATGACCTTCCTATAGCTACAGATAAAGGTTGCTTATCTGTCCTTTTTTTTAAAGATCTTAGTGCAGCATTTTATACATTGATATCACATACAGACTGGAACAGTTAATTGGCAATAAAGGAACAACCCTAAGCTGGTTTTATTTGGGATAAATACTGTAACTATTGATTCCTTTCCATTTAGACAATGTTATGTTTATGACTTCTGTAAATATAGAAGACAGTATATATATTTTGTATGTGCTCTGCAGCATCTATTCCACTGCTGTCTATCCTGTGAGAGGGACTGCTCTGTCCTACATTGTTTTCCCAGTTAAAAAAGGTTTGTTTGTATTTTTTTTTTTTTTTTGTCTTTTTGAGGGATAAGGGCAGAGGATGTGGCACATTGTTAAGACCTGTGAGAAAATGTGTGATCAGTGAATATAGGCTATATAGAAAAAATATGATTGATTGATTGACTTCAATTAGTTGTCAGCTATTTAGACAGTATTTATGGAAAGCACTGATTTAGTAACTACTCAACTGTGCTTTATCAGTGAAAATGTTTGACTGTTTTAACTGAGCTTGTTCTGATTAAATGTTAATACGTGCATATTGTCTGTGATCCATGTTTTGCATGTGCTCATGCCATCCATATATTATGAAGCAGAATTGATTTGTATCTCCTACAGTCTCTGCCTCAATGTCGACACAATAACCTGCATTGGTTTGGTAGTTTTGGGACTGTTGGTTTGTTCACTTTATGTGCACATTTACTTCTACATACAAAGTTTTATTTATCTATTAAATATAATTGTTTGTTCACTACTTCGAGTGGCTATGTTTGAACTCTCAATTCTTGCATACTCAAATTAATTTAAAGGATGCCTGTCTCAAATTACACTGACAAATCGGTATCTGGTCACCTAGAAGGATAAATTCAAAAGAATTAACAAAAACCTGATATTTACTTTTATTTAGCAGTAGAATTGTAAGCACACATTGTCTACACTTTCTATTTGAACTACTCTTTACTACTTGAAATACTCAACCCACCCTACTAAATAACCCAATGTAATTGGAAAATGTCCCCTACTCAAAAATACCAATGGGCCAAATGTCTTCATCACATCGATTTATTAATGTTTTAGTGATTGTTTTTTATGTAAAAAAAATGGTCGATTTAAAAGTTGAATTCACACTGGACTCAGGTGAGGAAGGATCTCTGCTTACGCATGTCAAACTGGAGAGTAATGTTATGTTGTCCACTAGGGGGAGGTCTGATATTTTGCGAGGAAAAGAAGGGAGAAGAAGACGTTGCAACTCCCAGAGTTCCACTGTAGCAACCTCGAGCAAAGCAAACAACTAAATCGGTCGCTGTGTAGGAAACATGGCGGCCTTCAGTAGATATGTAACAGCAAAGAACTCCTCAATAGCAGGCGGTGTTTTGCTGGTTTTATACCTGCTGAAACGTAGACGACGGACGCACAGACAGGACGGGTAAGTTATTAACACTAACGTCCACATTGAAGCGCAGAAAACCAGGACATCGGAATGCTAGTTAGCTTCTTTCCCTCCTCGTTCAAGCAGGTGACAATCGACCTCCTATCACTCTCATTTCCCTGACCGAAGAACTACATTTACCGTGACCAAACCAATGCCTGTCACTAATAGCTCAATCGACACCATTAAATGAGGGATTCGTGAAGCTTGCGCCAACTTGTTAACGACTTGATATGTCCAGTCGTGTCTCCGAGTGGAGTTAACCATTGGTTTCTTTATAACTGATCTGTCTGACATTATTACTCTGCAACGCGTTTTGCTTGGACAGAAAAGTTTCCATTTTTAAATGGTTAACTGAATTGTATCCGTCTTACCAGCCAAGTCTCCACGACCGTTCCGAATTGATATACGCAGTTTGTGTATGCTGCCTAAAGAAGATTGATTATAAGAGGAGAAATAAGTTTAAGTGTATTAGTATATGCTTCAGATTTACGTTTTAAATGTTAATTTAAGAGGAAGACAACCTTAAAATGGATCCTGTCCTCGACCCTTAAACTTGTTACCCAGTAAAACTGTTTGTAACTTTTACTTTAAAGGGTTGTATATTGTGTCCATATCACCTTTACTACAAATAATTTAGCATTGTTATGTTCTCATTATCTGTCTTTCGTGTGAGTCCATTTTTACAATCCTAACTGCCAGAACCTTTTGTTAGGGCTCCTTTTTTTATTTTCCAAATATCCGTAACACAGACACTAGACACAACTACTGTGTGACACTTTGTCATGGGGATAACATTCCAGACTTATAGGATCTATAAATATAGTCTGATCAGTGGAGATGTGAGAATAAATGACCCAAGTTTCATACAGTAATGATATTATTTGAAACATTGTGTTCTTGTGTAATATTACTTTTGTCAACCAGTTCACAAAGTCAAATATTCTTTTCACCAGTTGCTCAGCCATTAAAGCTTTTTGATGTTTTCATATGCAAGGGTAAAATGTACAATGTGGCCTGCCAAAGATATCAAAACGAATCTCACACGGGACTGTTTAAACAGGTGTAGCTCTGACTCCGACACCCTCAGTGTGAAGACCATCTTCTTTAGTAGCTCTATTTCCATTTCCTCTATGCAGACCTGTGTGTTTTTCTGTCCCTCCACATCTCTTGTCTGCAAATACCACACCCGTCTTTGATAAAGATAGGACTCCTAACAACATTATAATGCTGATTTGCAACATTGCCCCAAACACTCAAATACAGCTAGAAATATAAAAGCTTTTATATACTACATTTTTTATTGTTTTGTTATCACTAGTCCACAAAAATATAATAAAGTTCAATATCAAATTATCTCATAGCAGTTGATGGTAAATGGTTTGTATTTATTTAGTGTTGATATTTTTTGGTATTGCACAAATAGCACAGAACAAGTCAAGTGTTTTTTTAGAAGTGATGTGCTAACCTTGATGATTAAAAGTATATTTTGCTTACTTACTTGCTTAACTTTAAATCAGCTTCATAATCAATTTGATTTGCTCTTTTTTTTTCAGTAGAAAAGGAGGCTCTGATCTTGTCTTGAACACTGAGGTACTTTAGTCTTATTTTCACATTTGAGTGTCTGAAGCCTTTAATGTTTGTTTTAAACATTTTCATTAATGGCTGTAGTAGAATCCAAGAGAACCATTGTTATATCTCTTTTTACAGAAAGATGGCAGAAAAGATCGTGCAGGAGTGGACAAGGATTTCTTCCTCAGAATCTTCCAGATTGTACGGATCCTGGTGCCTCGATTATTCAGCATGGAGGTATGACAATGAAATGCTGATAAGGTTTTTAACACCATCGGTACAGGAAAGTTAGACAGACTGGTGAAATCTCATGGTTAATCAGGGTCAAGGAGTACTTGATTTTTAATGAGGGAACTAAACTGAATTAACTTTAATTGAATTATTAATGGTAATATCATCAGACATACACAAATACACCTAGAAAGAGTTAATTATGGATTTTGAATTGAAAGTTCTGGTTAAGATGGACGAGTGTCTGTGACACAAAGAATATAACCACAGCTTTATTATTTGTAACAAGTTAGATAACAAGATTGAAACAGAACAACAGGCCGACACAGTGTTTCCATAACATCAGAATGATGAAAGTTTGATCGCAGTGACCATGACACGATTATTGGTGTCAGATGGGCTGGTATGAGCTTTCTGAAACTGCTGATCTCATAACATTTTCACACAGAACAATCTCAAGAGTTATTAAAGATCGTGCGAAAATCAAAAAATCATCTAGTGAGCAGCACGTCTTTGGAAGGAATCATCTTGTTGATGATGGTCTCCAACAGCAGAGACCACAGCAGGTTCAACTCCTGTCAGCACAGAACACAAACCTGAAGCTGCAGTGTACATAGAAACAATTTGCTGGTGTGGGGAATGTTTTCTTGACAGACTTAGTACCTTAATAACAATAACTCTTCGAATGCCACTGTCTGTTGAGTATTATTGCTGTCAATGATCATCCATTTTGGCCATGTCACAAAATACAAGTTGTTTCAAACTGGTTCAATGAACATGACAGTGAGTCCCCTCCCAAGTCAAAAAATGTGGCATGAATGTTAATCCATGTCACAACGAATTGTGGCTTTGAGAGCAATGGGCGATCAGGGTTTCCCCCAGCACTATCTTGTTAAGGCGGCCGCCTTAACAAGACTAGGGCCCCGCCTTGACTACCAATGTATTGGAAAAAAAAAAAAAAAAAAAAAAAAAGTTGAAAAAAAAAAAAAATGGCATTGATAATACTCAGGTAATACTGTTTACAACATTAGTCGTGCCAATAAAGTTTTTTGAGTGTAATTGAGACGGCGACATCTGGTGGTTGAATATATAGTTGCATAGTCTATCATAGTCACCTGTCAATCTACCGCCAGTGACGTGCGGTGAGGTCAGTGAGTGGGTAGGCACTGAGTTCTGAAAGCCAGATTTCTCTAAACCTATATATTGTTAAATCAAAAACAATAAACAACAAACAGGCACGCACGGCCGATTTCAAATAAGTACTACTTCTATTCAACTTAAAAAATAAAAGACAGCATTCATCATTATGTAGGACTACAGCATAACGGACAGATAGGGCCGCCTTCTCCAACGTGGAACGCCCTCTCCGTGCCGCTCCGCGGCTCCTCGGAGAGCTTCTCGTGCAGCTCTCCTTTTTCTAACTACACGTCGAAATGGCGGAGAGCCCACGGATAGCCCTTGGCTGTGATTGGTCCGCTAACGCCAGCATTTCGGAATGGAAACTTCCTGTTCCATTCCCTACATCACAATTAACCAAAATCACAACTACGACTATATAATTAATGTGACAAGTGTGTTAAGCCAGCGGCGTTGTCCGGCTGACGGTGGCTGGTTAGAGCACTTGCGGCACGTGTGTACGGTCACATACTGTTATAACGAACTTTCATAACGTGGCTAGCGGGCTAACCACCATGCTAACTGCGGTGGGAACAGCGCAAAAACCCGCTGACTTTAATCCCACGGCTCATGACACTCTTTCTCAAACACCGTCAGGTTAGAAGCAAACACTTTAGATCGATACTAACTAACGGTAGTAGTTAGTATCGGGTGTCCCTGCTGACTGTGTGTGGAAGCTGGGGGGAAGCTAGCTGCCTCCGTGTAGCTTCAAGCTGTTGCAGCTGTTGAATTAGCAACGCAGTTTGGAAACAAGACCGGGGAACCGCTGCGTTAAGACACGATAACATAAGCATTATGACCCACTGGGTGTCACTTTATTCAGCAAAAACTGTCGCGTCATCAACATCCTTTTTCTGTTAGCTGCCATCGTTCACTGTGTGTGAGGAGCCGGGAGGACGTAAATAAACCAGCGTGGACTTCTTCTATATACCTCATGAGGTAGGCTTCTCTAAGCTCGACTTCAGTTGCGCCATCTACTGTTCTGGCGGTGAATTGTTTTCACAACAAAAAGGCTCGTAGAACTACAAATCAAAAAGGGTCCGTCCGCTCCGTCCGTCCGTCAGTCCGCAACGGACTCGGAGTAGCATACATTGGCCTTAAGCTGCGTAAATGTCTAGTAATATCTCGATTTTAATTGGTCCATGAATGATATGTAACGTAAAGGCTTATGTGGCATACCATTTACGTAAAAAAGGCACAAAGAATGATGCTTATTTGCGTACATGTTAAATCATACAGAATCAGGTGCGCATGCGCGAAAACTTTTTTTTTCTTGCCGTCCACAATGAATAGGCGGTTAATTTGAACGGAATCCGACATCACAAACTGTCATCTTCCGAGGCAGCTTGATTTTTCTTAAAAACCGGCTTAAACCCTATTTTGTAGTGTCTGCATGTTTTCCACAACATTTGTACCTACTGTTGTTTATTTATATTGAAATAAACAGTTGTTTATTTCATTCATGCGTACTGGCATCTTTGAGCAAAATACCCCCAAAAATTTTCGCCGCGCCGCTACGCGCCGCGCCAACAGCACCGCCACCTACTTACCACCTTGACTGAGACATTTACTGGGGGAAACACTGGGCGGTCAAATACTTTGTACTGATTCCTAGGAATCTTACAGTGCATTCGGAAAGTATTCACAGTGCTTCACTTTTTCCACATTTTGTCATGTAATAGCCTTTATCCGAAACGGATTAAATAGATTTGTTTCCTCAAAAGTCTACACACAATACCCCATACTGATAACGTGAAATTAAAAAACGAAAAAAGTCACATGTACATAAGTATTCACAGCCTTTGCCATGACACTATAAAGGTGCATCTTGTATCCACTGATCATCCTTGCAATGTTTCTACAACTTGATTCGAGTCTTCCTCTCGTAAATTCAGTTGATTGGACAAGATTTGGAAAGGCAAGGAATTGTCTGTGGACCTACGAGACAGGATTGAATTAAGCCACAGATCTCGGGAAGGGTACAGAAGTTTTCTGGAGCATTGAAGGTCCCAATGAGCACAGTAGCCTCCATTCTCCCTAGAGCTGACCACCCGGCCAAACTGAGCGATCAGGGGAGAAGGGCCTTAACCAGGGAGGTGACCAAGAACCTGATGATCACTCTGCCAGAGCTCCAGCGTTGCACTGTGAAGAGAAGATAAACCTTCTAGAAGGACAACCATCTCTGCAGCACTCCACCAATCAGGCCGGCATGGTAGAGTGGCCAGACAGAAGCCACTTAGAATAAGGCACATGACAACACGCCTGGAGTTTGCCAAAAGTCAACTGAAGAACTCTCAGACCATGAGAAACAAAATTCTCTCGTCTGATTAAACAAAGTTTCAACTCTTTGGCCTGAAAGCCAAGCGTCATGTCTGGAGGAAATCAGGTACCGCTAATCACCTGGCCAATACCATCTCTACAGTGAAGCATGGTGGGGCCAGCATCATGCTGTGGGGTTGTTTTTCAGCGGCAGGAACTGGGAGACTAGTCAGGATCGAGGTAAAGATGTATGCAGCAATGTAGAGAGACATCCTTGACGAAAACCTGCTTGAGCCCAGACTTGAACCTGATTGAACATCTCTGGAGAGATCTGAAAATGGCTGTGCACCGACGCTCCCCATCCAACATGATAACGCTTGAGAGGTCCTTCAAAGAATAATGGGAGAAACTGCCCAAAAATAGGTGTGCCAAGCTTGTAGCATCATACTCAAAAAGATTTGAGGCTGTTATTGCTGCCAAAGGTGCTTCAACAAGGTATTGAGCTAAGCTGTAAATAATTAAAAAAATGAAAGGAATCCATTTTAGAATAACACTGTAAAATGTGGAAAAGTGAAGCGCTGTGAATATATTCTGGATGGACTGTAACTCATTGATGTAAAGATTTAGGTTATAAAATTTGATCATTAGGAATTTATTACATGCAAACTGATTTTGATATTTTTGTGATGATTTAATATGATATATAATAGTGTCAATACTGAGCTGTTAAAGCTACATAGGTAATGAAAAATAGCTCCTAAAATTAAAAAAAAATATTCTTCATGTTTACTGTAAGCTTTTAGCAAAAACACAAAGGCCTTTGTAAAACTTGATCATGCATATTTTTTTGATTTTGCAAGAATAGTCAGTACCTAGTTTCATGTTTGGTTTGAACCTAACAATGGTTACACTATAAAATATACACTTGATTTAGGATGTCAGATGAAACCCAAAATACAGCAAGTGATTTCACATGAAGTCTTTATCATTACAGAATAATGATTCAGTTCTATTTGTCCTGTATGCAGTTTGCTTGTGTATAAAACAACACCAAGATTTGGACATTTGAGACATTATTCAATATGACATGACAGAGAGGGGAGCCCTTTGACACAGATACCTTAGCTCCATAATTAAAGGTCACAGTCACATGGCTCTTGGTTTTTCATTCGGCCTTATCCGATCAGCTCAGCAGATAGAAGCAGAGTCAAGGGCAGGATGATAACGGACTTTATGATAGGCAATGTTTTACAGGCTCTCGTAACTATTCTCTCCACCACAGACTGGATACCTACTGCTTATCGCTGCCATGTTAGTGACCAGGACCTACTGTGACGTATGGATGATCCAGAACGGCACCATGATTGAAAGGTCAGATTCTGTGTGGATTATCATTTAAAGTTTAAAATTGCTCTTTCTAAATAGTCATCTTAATATTATCTTGTTATTATGAAGCAGCCATGACAACTCTCTCAGTCTTATGTTCACAGATGGGAAAATTAAATATAATATAGTGCAGTCAGTAATCATGACACTTTTTGCTCTTGTTTTATTGTTTCAGTACTCCAATACTGTAGGTATGAAAAATGCTTTCATAGTCCCAGGAGCCTCATTTTAAACAGCACATCTAATACCATTGGTCATGTTGCACCATGCCCATATAAAGCAAAAGCTGCTACTTCAAATTTACCGTGCAACATCCAAAGGGCCTTTGTTGTTATCGTGATTCGAGGAAGGTAAATTCATAAAATATCTAATCCTCCCTTTTGTAAGACTAAACAGTTGCAGTCACTCAATGAAGGTCATCTGCCTCCACTGGCTGGGTAGAGAGAGAGAGAGAGAGATAGTCCAGTCTGGAGGTAACAAATGCTTGCGCTAGATTCTCAACATCCTTTTGAGACAGGATGTTTCTGATTTTAATAATGAAAACTGTATTGATAATTAAATAAAGGTTTTTATTGAAGTCTTTTTTGGCAGTTGAAAATTCCCAATAAGTAGAAATTTATTTCCAGAAGCATTTACAATCTCCATCTAAAATAATACTGTAAATGGTCTGTATTTATATAGTGCCTTTCCAGCCTTGACGGCTACTTAAAGTGCTTTACAGTACAGTTTAGCATTCATAGAGATGCTTTGAGTGGTCATCAAGACTAGAAAAGCGCTATATAAATACAAAACCATTTACCAAAACCATTTACCATAGTGCATCTAACTATCATGCATCAGCCATACTGCTTGCAGGATTTGGGGTTCAGAATCTTGCCCAAGAACACTTAGGCAGGCAATATGGAGGAAACTGGGATCAAATTGCCAACCGCCTGATTAGTAGAGAACCTGCTCTCTCTCCTAAACCACAGCCACTCATTTGTCCAATTCATTGGCCATGGTTATGATACACATTTAAACAGGTATTTCTGTATTTCACCAATTCACCCCAATCAGTTTTTACAGTTTGCATTATAATTGGTTTTCTGCTTCTGCCAGTTTTAGGTCAGTCACTGTATCAAGCTGTTAATGTTCTCTTAAGTTTTAATGAAAATGCTCTGGCTGTCCGCAAATGTATGTTATTTAATTCCTTGCAGGATCTGATGACTTTATTTTGATTCCTCACAGCGGTATAATAAGCAGAGACATCCGATTATTTAAGAAGCACTTTTGTTCCTACATATCAGTCATACCAGGGGTAACTGTCACATGCTCTCATAGAGGTGGAAAGCCAAGTTTATAACCACTAACTCTAACTGCTTCTAAGTTGTGTGGTTCTTTTTTGATTTCTAAACTTCCTTCAGTCATAACACTGAAGTGTGGGTTTAGCTGGTCGTGAAATTTATACTGTTAGTATTAACTGGAAAGTATTTTAACATGTAATTCCATATAAGTTTTGTGTTCATCATGTGTCTAATAATAAAAACCTGAGATCAGTGCAAAAATTTAAATGATTAGGTATAGCGATTTAAGGAAAAAACATTGTGTCCACTACATAGGTTTTCCTCGCAGAGTAAAAATATATGGCCTTTTAATGAATCAATACTTCTGACCCTCAATCAATTTTCCATCTGAAAATGTAGAATACAGTTGTAACAGTGTTATTAAGTTTATGCCTACAACAGGTTTAAGTAAATAAAACAACTAAAATTACAGTTTAAAAGGGAAACTGTTATTAACTGATAATCCCACAAGCAAGTTATTCTTGAGGTTACAAGTACTGATATAGTTTAGCGTGGCTTCTGTGAATTGTGACTGTAATAATGATATCCACATAAACCTTTTAAAGCATTAAAGGGGTGCTGTTTAAAAACAGCACAAATGAACTCAACAAAACATTGACAGATTTTTATCAAATTTAGTTGGGAAACAACTTTGGAGGATATCTCCATATGAATAAATCTTGTGTTTTTTTGCTGATAGCACAATTACATAGACAATTTACCCTGTGACCTACTTGGTGATGTTTGCTCATCTTTTTGCATGTTGTGGTTTGCAGTGCAATAATCGGTCGCTCAACAAAAGATTTCAAGATCTTCTTGTTCAGCTTCATGAAATTCATGCCAGTTGTAAGTCATTTTGTAAAATGTTTCTTTTTGACACACACTGAAGTATGATATACATTGCTACATTATTATTATTATTGCTGTTTTTATTATTATTGTGTAACATTTGTAGTTCAATGTCGGTTAATTCTCCTGCATATTATTTAAGTGGTTCTCTTCTGTAGTAAATCTTACTATATACATTAATATACAGTGTAGTTTCTTTTTTGAAAATGTATCATTAGATCCATTACACAGCTGTCAGCTGTAGCTTTTAGCAACGATTACTTAAACAAGAAGAATTTGTTGGAGGTCATTCCCTGGCCAATTGATCCCCATTTTCCTATCAACTGTTTATTGCATCAGGCTGGTATTATATTGAGTCAAAATAAAGTATGCTGGGATATATAGCAACAAATACTAAGCAATATCAAACTTTGGATACACACACAATACTTGTTAGCAGGATACATTTATTGTTGATTTGCTGGCAAAAAGAAAAACATGGATATTTCTAAGAATTTCAGATTCTTTAAGTTTTGAGTTTGCATTGCTCTTATTAAACAATACTCAATATTATTATACTAGTGCATGATCTCCTCATTCTCTATCCTATCGCTCCTATTGGAAACAAACATTATTATAAGGATTGTATAACCTGCAACTTGTTTTGTAATTGTCATTGTGGATCATTCCAGATTGCCTTGGTGAACAACTTCTTGAAGTTAGGCTTATATGAGTTGAAGCTGAGGTTTCGTGAGAGGCTCACAAAGCACTTGTATGACCAGTATTTGCAGTAAGTATTACAGTATATGCTGTACCATCATATCCTATTATTTGATAATAACTTCATCATATTGGGTTCTGTGTAATTGTGATTGGCATTTTAAACTATTTTAAACATATAACACTTAATAAACAGAACATAAAAACTGAAACATTCAATTGTTAGCTTGGACCAGAACTCAACAGCTTATTTTGAGATGCAATTTATTAGCAAATTTAAATTTTGTGGAAAAGATCGAGTGCTTATTCTAAGAACAAAAGATGAAACTGAAAATGTTAAATGACCACATGGAGATCCTGTGGTTCTCTGACTTTTCACTCACCTGTAGAACTGCATGTGTGTTTCCAAGTCTTCACCTGTGTTATTCCTCTTCAGAGGTTTCACCTTCTACAAAATGGGAAATCTGGACAACCGGATAGCTAATGCAGACCAGCTATTGACACAAGATGTGGAGAAGTTCTGCAACAGTGTTGTGGACCTTTATTCCAACCTAAGCAAGGTACCAGACTGTCTAAACTGTCTGCTGGGAAATATTCTACAATTTTCTAGGATGCACAGTAAATGAGAGTCAAGGTTTATATTTTTGAGTGCTCCACAGTGACTTTTTGTTACTAAATTAAATAAGCATCACCACTTAAGCTCCATGTTCAAGGCAGATTATACAAAATTAATGACACAGTCCTGCTGCATCAAGCATGATGGCCTTGTGCCTTAGCATTGTACACTACAACCGTAGTATAGAGGCCAGCAGAGGTGCAGGGAGAGATTGGGCCAGTGAAAATGTGCCCCTACCCATAAGGTATTCACATGTTTTTTTAAATGTGAGAATTGCCTAAATGCATTGTTAATCAATGACAAATCAAATTCAGACAGTTCCTGCAAGGTGTGTGTTTCTTAAAAATTTTGATAAGTTGACATCCTCACTGGGTCGATTAGCTTTAGCGGGTATAGAGTTATAGTTAAGCACTTTCGAAGTGTTACTCTGTTTGGGAAAAAGGGACATTACAAGCAGTATATACCAGGATGTTTCAACACGTCTGTCATTTATTGTCTACTAGTGTTATTTACAAATATTTGTTTTTCGTCTGCAGCCTATTCTGGATATTGGTCTGTACATCTTCAAGCTGACAAGTGCCATTGGTGCTCAGGTAAGTAGATGTTCCAAAGACAAAGAGATTTAGTTATGCTCCTCTTCCTCTCAGTCAATGTACATAAAAAAAAATACACAAATCAAACCTACTTAAATGACAACCTCACTGAGACATGAGGTCCAAACTTTGAATATGTTTGGTAACGGTCGTGTTCCTCCAGATTGGTCTAAGTCAGGGGTGGGCAACCTTTACTAACAAAAGAGCCTCTTTTTGGCCCCTCTTCCCCCAAATAAAATTTGTCTGGAGCCGCACAACATATTTGATATCAAAGATTATAAAGCTGCATATATAGTTATACTATATATTTATATAGAAACTATAGTTTTTTGCATTTATGAAATTATAGAAAAACAATAAAGAAAACTACTGATATTTAATAGCTAATTTTACCTGTTACAACAAAGGAAAACACTTTCTTATGATGAAGAGGAAAAAAATACATGTGTAAGTCCTACTTTGAAATAAATAAGACACAGAACTATGCTTTTTCGCTCATCTCCAGCTTGATACTTTTCAGCTAATGCTGTGTGCTTGCTCTGAAAATGTCTTTCAACATTACATTTTTTGTTGTTTGCTAATTCCTCGCCACATATCAAGCAAACAGACAAACCTGCATCGTTGGCAATGAAAGCAAATTAATCTGTCCAAGCAGAATTAAACTCTCTATTTTCCTCCCAGACTTTTCTTTTTTGGGATTTATCCATGGTTAGTTTACTGAGGCCGGGGGTTGGAAACTCTAGATAAGCGACCTGCAGGCGTGAGCGCCGGGTCGTAGACGTAATAGGATGTGACGCATATTTAAGTTGACGAAATTTTAAAACAAAAGTGAGAGCAGGTCAGACTGGAGGCGGACACATAAACTGAAGCTGGTACAAACCAACTGCAGCTCCTGCTCTGATCAAGAAGCTGCGGTGCTGATCTCTAAACATCTGAGACTAGAGGAACTCAGTAGACTTTCCACTGAGCGGCTGCTTCACGTGAACAAACTCTAATTTCACTGTGTCTCTCTGAGCGAGTGCGAGGGGGCAGAGCCCCGGGCCTGTGTGTGTCTGCGCTGTCTGGGAACACACACACACTCGCCCACTCACATGCTCCTGGTATTTCATGCTTGCCTGATAAGATGATACATTTACGTTCATATGAATCCAGAGCTGCGGGTTGCCGACCCCTGGTCTAAGTTAACAATAACAATAAACCACAGCATTTATCACTAGTTTTCGGACACGTACAGCACTGACGTTTACTTTGTGTTCCTTTGATTCTCTAGAGCTGCCGTTCTCACACTTAAGAATGTCGCGGCCCAATTTGAAAACTAAAAAAGTGTGTGGCCCACCCACACCTTTAACCACAACTCTATGATCCACACACAGGACTATAATTATCTATTACCAAAGATATTATTCATTTTATAGTTAAAATAATTGTATATGAACTTAAGCATATGCAGTGCAAATCCAATTAACATCCACATTTAAGAGTAACAATTTACAAAGCAACCAATGTTAAAAAACATGAAGTGCAAATAGTGGATTTTTTTTAATATATTCTTACTGTCTGTATAACAGAGCACAACAAGAATATCAGGGAGAAGAAAAACACATCTGAGACGTAACCAAATATACTTAAGGTGTTTAAGTGGCCCCACGGCAACATCACGTAGCTGGCTCAGATGCTCTCCTGGCGTATTTTTAAAAGATGCTCGAGGCTTGGATAAGTATTGTCCATGTTTAGTGTCTAAATGGCGGCGGCGCACTTTACATGGTCCCAGAGACTTGATAGCTAGCATCTCAGCACACAACACACACACAGGCTTGGGAGTTTTCCTCTGGGCCAGCGAGAGGTACTCACTTGAGTCCTTTCTGCGAGTCCTCTTTTTAGTTTTGAATTATTCAGTTGGAATTTCTGATTCCACTTCGTCATTAGCAGCTTTCCCTCTGCTCCATCTTGCTTGACACAGTACACAACAAAGTTCCCCCTCAGCTATGATTCCCCTCTAAACTGTGATGATTATTTTATTTTTTTTAATCAATTATAATTTTTTGTGGTAATCAACGCTTACTTACAAATCTGAAACTTTTCTATCTATTTAATTTCTGATGACCTCGCACTGCCCACTTGCAGTGGCTTCACAGCCCACCAGGGGGACGCGGCCCATACTTTGGGAGCTCTAGAGCTTATGAGACACATGTTTAAACCTGTTTCACAACACCAGACGCGCACATTCAGGACATCAGAGTCATAGTGAGCGGAACGATCCGGAGTCACAATCGGACATCATAGATTAATAACTAAATACATGTGATTTATCAGTTTGTGTGTGAAGAGGGACAGAGACGAGCAGACACTCAAACACAATCTTCAGAAATCCTATAGTCTGAATATATGAAATGACTTGATTGTCTTTACCTTCTCTCACCTACGTAGGGCCCAACTGTCATGATGGCATACTTGTTGATCTCAGGTCTGTTCCTGACTAGACTGAGGAGGCCAATGGGCAAGATGACAGTCACAGAGCAGCGCTACGAGGGAGAGTACCGTTATGTAAACTCTCGCCTCATCACCAACAGGTAACAATAAACACTACTATGTAACTGCATTTGTTAAATACAATGTATTTATCTGTTCTTTTGTCTCTCTCCAGTGAGGAGATTGCCTTCTACAATGGGAACATGAGGGAAAAACAGACCATCCATGCCACATTCAAGAAACTGGTTGGTAACATTTTGGCAGTGTTACCCACAAAGATAGAATGTGTTGTGAAACTGCATGAGTTATTTTCCTCTATCGCCTTTGACCATAGCCAGAATGTCTTATTGATGTGGGTGTGTGCAGGAGAGTGTTTTATAAAAAATAAAGATAATTTCATTTTATAGCACTTTTAATTACAATTAAAATGCTTTACAAAAAACAATAAAAAATAAGATAAAAGAGGTACGGATAATAAAAGCAGTAAAAATCTGATGTTAAAAGCTTCTTTTTTTTTTTACAAAATGTGAGATCAAACAGTTAACCGTTCGCAAGTCTTTGTAAGGGCTCTCACAGAAAAGGCTGTAATGGAAAAATTAACTAATTATAGTTGAAACCTATTTTGTAGTTGAAGATTAACCTTATGCATACTTGTCTAATGACTTTATGACCTGAACTGTTTATGACATGAGAACTGCCAGAGCCTTTTGGGACTTGTTTACCCATCCACCACTTATTGAACCAGTCTGGATTGGTTCAGAGAGACAGCCCCAAGTCGTCCTATATAAGATCTGTGTTTTTGACTGTTCTCTATCTTCACTCTGAGATCCTTGTGGTTTTCCCTGTGTTGATCCTTTCTGCAGAAAGCCCCTTATTAAATACGCGTAGATAGCTTTGTTGTTTCCAGCCTCTTGTATCTCCAGATTTCCACCACAAAGATGTCTCCTTTGGTTTTCAGCTTAGACTTCAGATGGTGTCTAGGCTCTGAGAACGATCAAAGGTCTCAAATACATGGAGGGGCCAGCCCATGTATACTTTCGAAAATAAATCAATCCTAAAATAAACAAGCAGCCAATACAAGGATGCTTAAACAGGGTTGATATGGTAGAATTGTTGGATTGTGTTGGAAGCCGAGCAGCAGCATTCTAGACTGGTCTACAGCATTCTGTAGACGGTGGGTTGATTTCTGAGTAAGACCAGTATAAAGGGAGTTATAGCAGTTAATGTGAGAAGAAAGAAGGGGCTTGAGTTTTCCAGATCTGTATGTGAGATACAAGAATTAAACATGGCTATGTTTCTGAAATGATAAAAACACAATTATACTACCCTTTTAAGATGGGATTCGTAGCATAGGTTTTGGTCAGTTTTGTCCTGGTGTAATCTTCAACAATAATGCACCAGTGTTAAACAACTGGAGGTGAGCAATATTAAGGTTTTACTAACGGGTAGTTGTATAAATGCAACAGCTACACTTGATTCTTTTATCGGAATAAAAAAAAAGCTGAAAGTTTGTTTCTCCACATTTTTGCTCTTCCAGGTTGACCACTTGCATAACTTCATCTTCTTTCGCTTCTCTATGGGATTTATAGACAGCATGATAGCCAAGTGTAAGTATTTATGTTTCATAGTCTAATCGACAACAATTAGGTCCTATAAATGAAATCTGAAACGAGAAACTCACTTCCCTTTACAAAAAAATTGTTTTTTTATTTTCATCAAATTTTAGAGGGATCCCATGATTAAAATGTAAATTTGAAGTTTTCTTTAATTGTACGTATTGTTTTAATATGAATCCCCTTGATCACAAGAGTTAGTAGATACATCCCATTCTCTGTCTATATGATGATGATTTCTATAGAATTTGAACTGTTGAATGGTTATGCAAATAATATATATTTTTTTCATGTATCAACATCTCGTTTCTCTGCAGACCTGGCTACTGTGGTGGGCTATTTGGTGGTTAGCCGGCCATTCCTAAACCTGTCCCACCCCCGACACCTGCACAGCACACAGTCTGTGCTGCTGGAGGTTAGAGAAAAAAGCCACACACACAAAAGCCTTCTGGTCAAAATCTGATTTAAGTTACATTACATTACATTCATTTCATTTAGCTGATGTTTCATTTAGATGTAGATTGTCTGCTTGTCCCATGCCTATTGGTATCAAATTAAAACGTGGAACTTAAAAATAGAAATGCATCTTTAATGGCAAGCATTACAGTTTATCCCCCTTTGGATTTTAACGAGTCAAATTTTTTACTGCACTGAAACTAATGGAAACGAATGGAAGCCTGGCATGTATGTTTATGCAACATATATCTTTCAAAGCAGTCAGCATACAGAGCTCCATAAGCACACAGCTTAAGGTAGTCTTAATGATAAGCGGCTTATAATAAAGATTTATTATTTCTTGTGACATCTTCTTTAAATGACAATTGCTTTTGGAGTATACAACACTTATGTGAAAAATCTTGGTTTGAAATATTTGAGGTTTTACTAATG